>NC_080163.1:4402568-4692568 GCF_950295315.1 Erinaceus europaeus
GGCTGGTCCTTGCGCTTTGCACTTAACCCGTAACCCACTGTGCTACTGCCCGGCCTCTGGTACCAACATTTAAATGGCCGTTGCGCTCTTCTGAGAGGTTTAACATTGGGGAGCACCTGCAGCTGGGGAGCTGCTGTCACCTGTCCTTTAAGCTGTGCCTGTCGGGGCGGGGCCCGTGTGACCCTGAAGCCGCGAGCTGCCTGAGCGCACTGCCTGCTGACTGTCTGCCGTCCCAGACATGGGATCAGCAAGCAGGGCGCTTGTGTCTGTATCGAGTCACTGGACTCCAGCTGTCACGGCTGCAGTTCAGCCCAGCCTAACACACTAGACCGTCGTGGGCTACTCAGGTAAACAGAGTCTGAGGGGCCGGGGGTGGGGTGGGGTGGTGTGGCACAGTGATAGAGCACATGCCTTGTAGGCATGAGGTCCTGGGTTCAATCCCAGGCACTTTATAAAAACAGAAATGGCAAAAAAAAACACAACCACGTTCTGGGGGAGTAACTCAGCGGACAGAGTGCAGGACCTAACCAGGTTTGATCCCTGGTGCTGTGTGTAAAGAGTGGGGCTCTGAGGGGCCAGGTGAGGGCGCACCTGGTTAACTGCACATATAACAGTGCACAAGGACCCAGGTTCAAGCCCCCAGCCCCCACCTGCAGGGGAAAAGCTTCACGAGTGGTGAAGCAGGGCTGCAGATGTCTCTCTGTCTCCCTTGCTCCTCTCAACTTCTGTCTCTATCCAAAATAAACAAGTAAAGAAAAACATCAAAAAAAAAAAGTGATGTTCTGCAGCCTGGCAGATGGAGTAGTGGATAAGGTGCTGACTCTCAAGCATGAGGTTCCAAGTTTGATCCCTGGCATTGCTTGTGGTGGTGCTCTGGTTCTCCTCTCTCTCCCTCCCTCTCTCCCATAAATAAATATTATTAAGGGGGGGGGGGAACACAGTGCTCTAATTTCTTTATCTCATATAAAATGAACCTTTAAAAAAGCATAAGGGGCTGGGGAGACAGCATAATGGTTCTGCAATAGTTTTTCATGCCTGAGGCTCTGAGGTTCCAGGTTCAATCCCCAGCACCACTGTAAGCTGGAGCTGAGCAGAGCTCTGGTCTATCTGTATCTCTCTCACTAAAATAAACAAACAAATAAATAAATATTAAGAAAGACTCATTGGTGCACTGCACCAAAGTGAAAGACTCTGGGGTGGTGGGGAGGGTTCAGGTCCCGGAACAGGAAGAGAAGGACCGAGTGGGGGCTGAACTGCTGTGCGGAAAGCTTGGAAATGTCAGGCATGCACTAACTATTGTGTTCACAGTCAGCTGCAAGCCATCAATCCTCCAGTAAGGAAATAAAAATAAAATTAAAAACAAAAGACTTCTCCCTTAAAAAAAAAAGCATCAGAAGGGGCTGGGGAGACAGCATAGTAAATGACTATGTAAATGACTTTCATGTCTGAGGCGTCAGTGTCCCAAGTTCAATCCCCAGCACTACCATAAACGACAGCTGAGCTGTGCTCTGGTTTAAAAAAAAAATCATAATAGTAATAATAAGGCATCATAAATGAAGGGCAGAAAAGGGCTCTGCCTCTCGGGTATGTGTCAGGTCCCCTGCACTGAGGGTGCTTAGGTGCTGAGCTGGGCCCCTTCCCCCTTGGCCCAGGGAGCTTCCGGAGGCGGGGCTGTGAGCAGCAGCCTCTGTGTTTTGCTTTCCCAGATCAACTAGGGAACGCAACCCCAGAACTCAACAAGACCTTCAACAACCCACCAAGCCACGGGGAGCGCGAACACGTGCGGCTCGGGGACAGAGGCAAAGAGGCCCAGGGTGGGGAAGCAACAAACAAAACCCTGGCCTGTCGGGAAGCCTCACGGCTCTGCTTTCTGAGGAAGTTCCCCAGACGCCAACAGTCCTTGGGGAAAGCCCCTCTGGCCCAGGTGAGGGTCCTCCCCCTGGGGAGTGAAGCGTGGGAGCAGCCACAGAGGAGGAGGGGCAGGAGGCAGTTCTGGGGGTGGGGGGAGAGGCAGGGGCCCAGGGGCCCAGGGGGTGGAGGGGGTGGTACCTTCACGGCCAGCTGGCTCTGGGCTTCACTGCGCTGGCAAGTCCATCTTAACGCTGTCCTGCAGGGGACAAAGGCAGAGGGGCTGAGGCTGGCTGCTCCCCACATACGGGGAAGCCGACAGTCAGTGTCACCGGCACACGGCGAGCTCGTCTGTTCAGTAAGAACATGTGGCCCGGGAGGTGGTGCGATGGATAAAGCACTGGACTCTCAGGCACGAGGTCCCGAGTTCAGTACCAGCCTCGGGGGACACAGCAGCAGACAAGACACACGATGTTTTGCTTTGCTGCTTCCAGGCTTGCTGCTGGGGCTTAGAGCCTGCTCTAGGAACCCAGCTCTCCCGGTGCATTTTTTCTCTTTATTTGATAGGACAGAGAGAAACTGACAGGGGAAGGGGAGAAAGAGGAGAGAGACATCTGCAGCACCACTTCACCAACTGTAAAGCTTCCCCCCCAGCAGATGTGGGGGGTGCGGGCTCGAATTTGGAGCGTTGAGTAGGTAATGTCGCGCCTAACCAGGTGGGCTGTCGCCTGGCTCCCTACAGTGCTTTTCTAAAATACGTGATTTAATTTAAGTCCTAGGAGAGATTTATTTACTTACTAATTTACTTTTCACGTGGGCACCACAGGTCTGGCTTATGTCGGCACAGGGGACTGAACCTGTAACTTCAGAGCCTCAGGCATGCAAATCTTTTGCAGAACAATTGTGGTGTCGTCCCCCAGCCACGAGAGAAGTTTCCACATAAGAGGGAGAGGCTGACTGGACCAGGAGCCTCTAGCTTGCTCAACCAGTTGAGCTATTTCCCAGCTGCAACAAAGTTTGATGTGGAAACTTGTTCTAGTAGCTGATGAGGGGACACATACAAGATTAAGGGCCAGGGCCAGGAAGTGGTGCACTCGGCTGAGCTCACACCACAGTGCTCAAGGACTCAGGTTCAAGCCCCTGCTCCCCACCTGCAGGGGGAGGAGAAGCTTCAAGAGTTGGTGAAGCAATGCTGCAGATGTCTATCTTTCCCCTGGCCCTTGATTCCTCTCGTCTCTACCCATATTAAGGGAAATAAGGGGAAAAAAAAAGGCCACATGGAGCGGTGAATTTGTCATGTAGGCACCAAGCCCCAGTGATAATCCTGGTGACAAAAACATAAGTAAAAGGCAAGGAGTTGTGGATCAGGTTAGCTGCAGACGTGCTATGGTGAGTGCTCAGTGAGCTGGAGAGGTGGCGCTGTGGTTGAACACGACTTGGGTGACCCTGAGGTTAATCCCTACCACTGGGAGTGATGTCCCAGGTTGCATGAAAAGGAGGTAATTGATTTCATTTACGATTTTCACGAGGAAGAGAAGTCAGAGCACTGCTCTGGAACACGCTGTACTAAATAAACCTCAATATATATATATATGACGGAGGTCGGACTGGCGTAAGGATCGCGGTTCGAGCACCTGGCTCCCCACCTTCAGGAGTCGCTTCATAAGTGGTGAAGCAGGTCTGCAGGTGTCTGTCTTTCTCTCCTCCTGTCTTCCCCTCCTCTCTCCATTTCTTTCTGTTCTATCCAACATCATCAATGGCAACAATAACAACAAGGGCAACAAATTGGGAAAAAATAGCCTCCAGGAGCAGTGGATTCATAGTGTAGGCACCAAGCTCCATTGATAACCCTGGAGGCAAAAACAAAACAAGCAAAAAAAAAAAAAAGAGAGAGAGAGAGAGAGAGAGAGAGAGAGGAGACCAATAGCATAGTGTTTATGCAGAAAGACCTTCTGCCTTCTTGAGCTGGAGTTGGTGTGCTGCACCAAAGTCAGACTATAGGGTGGGTGGGGGTGGTTAAGAGTTCAGGTCCTGGAACATGATGGCAGAGGACCTAGTGGGGGTTGAATTGTCATGTGGAAAACTAGGAAATGTTATGCATGTACAAACTACTGTATTTACTGTCGATCGTAGAACATTAATCCCCCGATAAAGGGGGGAATAAAAAAAAAGACGTTCTGCCTGAAGCATCAAAGGCTCTAGGTTCAAACCCCAGCACCACCAAAAGCCACTGTTTAGTCGTAAAAAAACCAAAAAAACAACAAAAAAAACCTTTTTTGTTCTGGTTTTTTAAAGGTAGCCATCTGCCTGAGGTCACAAGGCTAGAGCTGAGCTTTCATCAAGCCTCTATCACTCAGGCAGTCTTTCCCATGCATTTCTTTCTTTTTTTGGAGCTGGGGCCTGGTTCAGGGCCAATTGCACGGGTCAGTGCTGGGGCTGGAGCTGGGTCCCACACAGCGGCAAGGCATGCGCCCTACCAGCTGAGCTGTCTCTGCACATCTGCCACGCTTGCTGTATTCTGCATTTTTTTTTAAGTTTTCTACCTGTGCGTCTCCACCGCTAATTTTTTTTTCCAGCTAGAAGGTGAGACAGCGCAGACTTCAAGCCTCCCCTTTGTTTGGATTCCATGTGGCGGCCCGGGGCTCGAACCCGGGTCCCTGTGCTCGGTAAAGCGCGTCCCTAGCTAGGGCAGTCCTCTCGGGCCTCCTCACTCAGCAGGACTATAAACTAGACACGTGCAGCGTTGCCTAAGCGATAGAAGCCACGCCCACAGACGACGTCACACGAAGCTGCCCCGCCCCCGGCCCAACAGCGAGGGGCGAGGACGCGGCCGCCGTAGACCCCCCTCCCTCCCCCGACCCCCTCCCCCACGAACGCTGCGCTGACGTCACACCGTCACACTTGGCGGCCAGACCGCGGGTGGCGGCGCCGAAGACCGCCCGCCGCCCCGCCCGCCGCCCCGCCTCGCTTTCTTCCCCTCGCCGCTCGAGTGGGTGAGCGAAACGGCAGCCCCAAGAGTCTGCAGCCGGACCGTCGGCACGTCCGCGGGACGCTGAGACTCACCTTCTCGGTCGCCCCGCGGAAACTTCCGCTGGGGCTCCGGCGCTGCGCGCGCATCTTCCGCCCTCCCGACTGCCCTCGGGGTGGCGCCCCACCTAGAACTCCATTTCCCAGAGGCCTCCGCGGCAGACCCGGCGGGGACACGAAGCCGAGGGGGCGGGGCGATTATGTTCTCATTGCCGCCCACAATGGGAACCCCTCCCCATCCTAATGCGCATGTGCGAGAATGAGCCAATCGGGAGGAGTGAATGACAATGACGCAACCCCCCCCCTCCCCGGCCAATCAGTGGGAGGGAATCACAGTCTCGGGTCTGCCGCTTCGACCCCGGCCCTTTCAAGCACTGGGGAAACGAACTCTGGGGCCGCTCGTTTCCATGGCAACACCTAATGGGCTTCCTAGACAAGAAAAAGCCTCTCGGTCTTCCCGAGTTAGCTAGTCAGGTGGTCCTTCGGCAACATCAAAAGCAGCCTAGACTAGCTCTGCGCCCCTAGGGCCCGATTCTATTTGGACTCGATTTCCCAGAATGCTGCGCGGGGTGGGCTTTTTTCAGTGGGGGGCGGGGCGCCCGCACGGCCCTCTGGGAGGCGGAGCCTCGGCGCGGGGGCCGCTGGGAGCGGCGCTCTGAGGAGACGCCGGTGGTGGTGGCGGCGGCGCGAGGAAGGGAGGCGGAGGTCTCCGCTCCGACGGGGCTTCCCTCGCGGTTGGGCGCGGCTCCCCCTCCCCCGATGCTGGCAGACGGGCGGCAGGGAGGTGAGGACCCGCCGGGACGCTTAGAGGCCGGCACAGGGCCCGCCCGGGCCGCCTCAGGAAAGCGGGCGGGGGCGCGGGCGGGGGCGGCCGGGTCTCTCCTCCGGCAGGAGCGGCGGGCGGTTGGTGGGGACCGTCGCTCCCCGCGGCGGAAACGCGAGTTTTTTTTTTTTTTAAATCATTTTTATTCATTTACTTTTGGACAGAGGCGTTGAGGGGGGGGGGGAGAGAGAGAGAGAGAGACACCTGCAGCCCTGCGTCACCGCTCGCAGAGTTTCCCAGCCGCAGGTGGGGGCTGGGGCTCGAACCCAGGGCCTGGCCTGGAATTTTCTCCCAGACCAGACGCCCCGGCGGGCGGGCGACTTGCGGTGCCGAGGCCTTCGGGGGCTCGGGGACGTCCAGAGGAGCAGCCGCGGTGCTTCAGTTCGCGCCTCCATTTTTTTTTTGTTTTTTTTTTTAACATTTATTTAGGTGCAGCCAGCAAGGGGTTAACCTCTCACAGAAAATGCGGTTGGCGGCCATTTTCTCTCCTCCCGCATGCGCGGGGCTTCCCGCGGGCACTCCAGGGGCTGGGCGTGGGGACGGAGGACCCCCAACCCCGGGCTCGGTGTGAGTGACTTGGGGGAGGCCGGCAACTGCCGCATCACGAACGCGGCGCCCTGCGTTCAGGCGGAGAATCCACCGCCGCGGACACAGACACCTGCGTCCCCGCCTCACCACCCCTGCAGGTGGGGACGGGGCCTGAAACCTGAGTCCCTGTGCACCGGGATGTGTGCGCCCTCGTCTCTCTGACGCCACCTTTTCCCCTTTGAATGGCTTCCAGGCTTATTGCTGGGGCTTCTCACTAGCACCTTGAATCCACTGTTCCTGGTGGCCGGTCCCCCCGCCCCCCATTTTATTGTATAGGACAGAGGGGAGAGGGAGAAAGCCACCTGCAGACCAGGAGCACTGCTGCAGGTGGGGAGTGGGGGCTTGAACCCGGGTCCTTGTGCGTGTCGTTCTGCATATTACTGTGTGTGCTTGAGTTGGTGTGCCATTGTCTGCCCCCATCATTTTTTTTTTTTTTTTTTTTTTTTTAGATAAAGGGAGACTGCAGAGCGGAAGTTTACTCTAGTGCAGTGGGAGCGGGGGCTCGACCCTGTGTCGCATGCATGGCAAAGCGGCATACTATCCCAGTTCTTTTTTTTTTTTCCCTTTTTATTGCTCTTGTTGTTTAAGATTGTTGTGGTTATTGATGTCGTCGTTGGATAGGACAGAGAGGGTTAGAGAAAGACAGACACCTGCAGGCCTGCTTCACCGCTTGTGAAGTGACTCCCCTACAGGTGGGGAGCCGGGGGGCTCGAACCTGGATTTTTTTTTTTAATATTTATTTATTTATTTATTTATTTTTGAAGCTTAAAATGGAAATTTTTTTCTTTTTAATCACAAAAATGGGTAGTTTAAAGAAAAAAAACCCCAAAACTCAGTGATCTAATGTGAAGGCCGGTTTCCAAGCATGGGCTTTTGTTACGCCATGAGTCCTGATGTTTATCTAGTACAATCTGAATACATACAAATAACTTTTATTTATTTATTTATTTTTTAGCCTCAGTATACTTTTTTTTCTTTTCTTTTTTTTTTTTTTTTATTTAAGAAAGGATTAATTAACAAAACCATAGGGTAGGAGGGGTACAACTCCACACAATTCCCACCGCCCAATCTCCATATCCCACCCCCTCCCCCGATAGCTTTCCCGTTCTCTATTCCTCTGGGAGCATGGACCCAGGGTCATTGTGGGTTGCAGAAGGTAGAAGGTCTGGCTTCTGTAATTGCTTCCCCGCTGAACATGGGTGTTGACTGGTCGGTCCATACTCCCAGTCTGCCTCTCTCTTTCCCTAGTAGGGTGGGTCTCTGGGGAAGCTGAGCTCCAGGACATATTGGTGGACATAGTATTTATTTTATTTATTTATTCCCTTTTGTTGCCCTTGTTGTTTTATTGTTGTAGTTATTATTGTTGTTGTCGTTGTTGGATAGGACAGAGAGAAATGGAGAGAGGAGGGGAAGACAGAGAGGAGGAGAGAAAGCTAGACACCTGCAGACCTGCTTCACCGCTTGTGAAGCGACTCCCCTGCAGGTGGGGAGCCCGGGGTTCGAACCGGGATCCTTATGCCGGTCCTTGTGCTTTGCGCCACCTGTGCTTAACCAGCTGCGCTACAGCCTGACTCCCCGAACCTGGATTCTTAAGCAGGTCCTTGTGCTTTGCGCCACGTGTGATAAACCCGCTGTGCCACCACTGGACTCCCACTATCCCAGTTTTTAACCCCAGTTGATGCTCAGTGCCTACCTACCCCCTTATCCCAGTTTTTTCCCCCAGTTGGTGCTCAGTGCCTACCTTTTGCTTTTTTTTGAGCTCGTGGAAACTGAGGCACTGAGCTGGTGGACAGTTCAGCCAGGGCCTAGTGCTCAGGGAACTCCAGGCATCTGGGCCATGAGATTATTGGGTTCGAGTCTGTGGGACTGAAGAATGGAGCAGGGGCTACACACCTTGGTGGGCTTTCTCTTCCTTTGGTGAAGAGGGTGCAGCTGGCCTATGGCGATGGCCATGTAAAATCCCCAGACAGAGGTCAGACGGTGGGGTTCTCTGAGGGTAACCCTTCTCTCCCACAAGTGAATCTGGAAGCCCAGGAGGTGGTGAAATGGATGAAACATTGAACTTTCAAGCATGAAGTCCGGACAGTTCCTGGCATCAGTGTTGTGTGAGCATCAAGGAGCTCTTGCCTTATCTAAGTGAAATCACTCATAAGGAGTGAACCTGGATTGCCTGATTTGACTCTCTGTTGGGGGTGTGGTGTGTCCTCATTCCCCTCCCCCCCTTCAGAAATTAAAATCTCAGCTCAGGACCAGTTCACAGGGTCATGGCTCTGTCAACTCATACATTCTCACTCTCTCACTTTTTAAATACATTTGTAAATAGCTCTCTGGCAATGCAACCTCAGTGTGTGGCCAAATTATCAACAACTGGAATTAAAACTACAGGTGGAAACAAAATTTACAAGTGGAAGTTTTCAGGGAGTTGGGTGGTAGTACAGTGGGTTAAGCGCAGGTGGCGCAAAGCTCAAGGATGGTTGTAAGGATCCCTGTTCAAACCCCCAGCTCCCCACCTGCAGGGGAGTCACTTCACTAGCGGTGAAGCAGGTCTGCAGGTGTCTTTCTTTCCCCCTCTGTCTTCCCCTCCTCTCTATTCTCTCTGTCCTAACAATGACGACATCAACAACAGTAATAACTATAGCAATAGGAAACGAGAAAGGGAGTCGGGCAGTAGTGCACTGGGTTAAGCACATGTGGCATGAAGCACAAGGACCAGCATAAGGATCTGGTTCAAGCCCCCCAGCTCCCCACCTGTAGGGGGGTCGCTTCACAGGTGGTGAAGCAGGTCTGCAGGTGTCTGTCTTTCCCCCTCTCTGTCTTCCCCTCCTCTCCATTTCGCTCTGGGCTATCCAACAACGATGACAACAACAACAATAATAACTACAACAATAGAAAACAAGGGCAACAAAAGGAAAAATAAAATATTAAAAAAGTGGAAGTTTTCAAATTTCAGATTACTTCAGAGAATTTCCTTTCCAAGCATTCTAGCTTAGGTGACCTGGGAAGTGGTGTAGTAGATAAAACATTGGACTTTAAAGTATGGGATCTCTGGTATTATTTGTGCCAGTGATGCTATGATTCTCCCTACCCATTAATAAAGTTTAAACAAAAGAAGGGGGCTCAGCAGTGGCATACCCAGTTAAGTGCACTTTATGATACACAAGAACCCAGGCAAGGAACTGGTTCAAGCCCCCACTCTCTACCTGCAATGGGGATGCTTCATAAGCAGTGAAGCAGGTCTGCAGGGTTATCTTTCTCCCTATATTCCCTTTCCCTCTCAATTTCTCTCCTATCATAAAATTGGTTTAGGGGGAGGAAGAAATTACCACTAGAAGCAGTGACTTTGTAGTGCTGGTGCAGAGCCCCAGCAATAACCATGGAGCAGAAAAACAAAAAACACCCAGAGACTTCTGGTGGTGTGCTTATGGAGTAACAGCAGTTGCAATTTGCTCTCCCCAACAACTAGGAAAAACAACAGAAACCACCTGAAAACTCAGCAAAATATGACCAGGATCTCCAAAAGCAGATGAGTACACATATGTGTGTCATTGACAAAAAGGGATGAGGGAGCATTTTCCAGGACTAAAAGGTTGTACTCAGGAGCAGTTGGCAGCATCAGACTAGGAGTTGGGCAGCTGAGACGTACTACTTCCAGGTCCGAGTTGAAATTATGGTTTAGAAAAAGGAAAGAGAAAAATAACACCTAAGGTATACTTAAGGACAGAAGGTGCATGAGTGATTCCCAGGACTAAATAGTGCTCAGAGATGGCAGGCACCAAATTAGATTGGTGTCTGAGATGCATCACTTCAGGTCTAAGTTTTAGCAACAAAAAGACAAGAAAAAAAAAAAAGAAAGAAAAACCACCGAAAAGTTCATCAGTTAATAACTGACTTCTTGAGTTTCCATTCTGCTGCTGTTGCCTCCACAAAGATGAACAGCAGCAGAATTACAAGTACAAGGGGGAAAAAAACCCAGAACTGCAGGGCCTAAAGTAACTTTGAATGTAGTTCAGGTTGAGATAAGAGGCCTCGAAAGTAGACTTAATCATTGGAAAAGAGAGCATCAACACTAGAATACACAGCCACCACACTGAATTTAAAACTCTTGGGAAAGGGAAAGTTTAGGAGAAACTAAGTAATTCTCAATGAAATAGACTCAATCAGAAAGATGAACAGCAAAGTTATTGGGTCCCCTGAGGAAGAAGAGAGGAATAGTGAATATTCAAAGGAATTCTAACAATTTTCCATACATGAACAATGTTTAAAATATAGATATCCAAGAATGTGGACGCACAACTAAGTTTTCAAATTCAAAATGACAAATATTAAAACATGTTATTGTAAAAGTATCCAAAACTAGGGACAAGGAAAAATATTGCAGGCTATCTGGGAAAGGGAGAAACTCACATACAAAGGTAAAACAATCAAGCTTCCATCAGATTTCACATCACAAACCTTAAGAGGCAAGGTGGGACTAGAATGGATATTCAAAGTACTTAAAGATAAGGATTTTGGGAGTCGGGCGGTAGTGCAGTGGGTTAAATGCACATGGTGCAAAACGCAAGGACTGGTGTAAGGGTCCCAGTTTGAGCTTCTGGCTCCCCACCTGCAGAGGAGTCGCTTCATGGGCAGTGAAGCAGGTCTGCAGGTGTTTATATTTCTCCCTATTCTGTCTCCCCCACCTCTCTCCATTTCTCTGTTGTATTCAACAATAATGACATCAGTAACTACAACAATAAAATAACAAAGGCAACAAAAGGGAATATTTTTTAAAAAGGATTTTAAGCCACCAATTCTGCTAAATTATCCTTCCTTCAAATATGAGGGAGAAGTGTATTTTCAAACATTCAGAAACTGAAGAAATTTGCCACTACCAACCCTCCTTTGCAGGAATTTCTGAGAGGAGTCAACGTGAAAAGAAGCAGCAAAGGAATCCTACCTTTTAATGTGATCATCAGTATTTGAACCAGGGACACAACAGAAAACTAGACATAGGAAAGGGACACAGTATAATGTTGGTGAACCAAGGCCAACTTGAAAAGGACTTTTGTAGATGTACAAAAGAAGCAAAAATAAAAATGTGGGCCAAAGAACGAAAAAGACAAGTTTTCTAAATAAAAAATACATATAATCCACAGACATGAATAAATGGTTCACTTGTTAAATGCAATTTAAAGCTCTGATGAGATACTATCTTATGTTGGTCTGCTTCTAAGACCCCTGCTGTTGATCGTCACCTTAGGCTCACTTGCATTGCTTAACGCTATGGTCTATTTACATAATCATTGTTTTGTTTGAGACCCGCACTGGTTTAATCCCCACTGGTTCACACTTTTTCCAATCCGCCCCCTCTCCTAGTCACATCCTATTTTCCACCGTTTAATCCCCACTGGTTCACGCGCTTTTTCCTTCTCCCCTCCCCCTATCCTACATACTTCCTCTTCCTGACACTTCCACCTCAGGAGATATAAAGGACAGGATTTTCTAATGAATAGAGATTAGATTGATTGCACTGCATTCTCACTCATCAGTAAAGACTGAACTGCGTTCCCAGCTCAGCCATGAGTCCCTGGTCATCTCCTGCCCACAAAGCTAGCCCGGCATTTGGCGCCCAAACGGACCGGCATATGGCACACCAACGTGGGACCTAACTCGCCCATCCCCCAGATAAAAGTAAATGCTGCTTGGCTACTCATCCACCATGGGCTGCCTTTCTACTTATAAGAGGTTTCCCAAAGCCTCTACTCTTTCTTCACAAGACAGTTTCTCTGTCTCTGGAACATTTTGCTCTGGGTCACACTTTGGTTCCTTATGACCATGATCGTAGAATTTGGGATATGCGCGGAGATTTCCCCTGGGACTTTCTGGACTCCCTCTCCCATGTTTCCCGTGGAGGACTACTCTTAACTTGAAGAGCATTCTCCAGTACCCTGTCAGTCCCCAAGAATGGAGACACGTGGTTAGTTCTACCCTCCTGATTTGATTCTTCTTCAATGGGAAGACGTTTTTAAAAATGGGTGCCTGCAGTAATCCCGCAGGAACTGTCAGAAGATCCCTAAATGGAATTTTGAGGAGCTTTTTGGACTAGGATGCCCTCTGAGGACTCATGATGTGACATAGTGGAATTTAAATAATCTGGTTCAAGGTGAAAAAAAAAACCTACCTACCACTTTTCTCTTGCTTCCCCCCTCGTTGTTCTCTCTGAATACCTTAAGTTTGCTGTCTGCTTTCAGTTGTGTTTTGAAAGAGTGATTTGAATGACTGAATTTTTGTACGACCCATTTTTGCTCTGAGTATTTGGAAAACTTAATTGACTTTATAAAAAAAAATGCTGGACACAGCCATGATTTCTGGAGATGTCCAGAAACAGTCCAAAAAAATATGTTTCTTTTCCTCTTGATTTTTTTTTTTAACGTCGGTATAAATGTGAAATGTTTAATCTTGAAAACTATGAGTTATGGGCGGGCTAGATAGTGCAATGGTTATGCTAATGATTCTTATGCCTGAGGCTTCTAACCATGCTCCTTCTGTTTACCTTTCTATATCTTATTGAGCTTAAACTGTTTAAACAACCTTAAAATCATACTAGAAAGGACTTCCAAAATTATAAAGGTATTTAAACCAATTATAATCAATTATAGTAAACTTCTAATCTGCTACAAGTTTTGTTTCACAAGTAAGTGAATTAAAGCTGTCAAGTCTTAGCATGAAAAAGCATCTGCTCATATGGAATCTCTTGAAATCCATTTGGACCCCTGCCCTCTGACATCGCCCACAAGATGCTACGACTACAGCAGCCCCCCCCCAAAAAAAAACCAACGATGTGACCTGGCACGGCCTGAAAAAACTGATTCACAGACTCCAAAGCTCACTCTCTACAGAAAAGCGGAATTAACAGTGGTTGACCTTCCCCATCAAGACAGACATGCAGTGTTTCATCCCCTGGCATTTCTTCCGTGGTCATCTGCTTTGGATTGATGCTTCTATCAGACTTGCTGGTACACCTTTGGACACTCCTTTTACGCTGCTGGATTTCTCAAGGACTGACCACAGCAGTCATGGACTTTGCAGCCAGCTGCCTTGGGACTCTATAGGCCACACCCCCTCACCTGCAGGCCCTGCCCCCAGAGACAGGAAACCCCCCCTCCTTACTAGGCCCTGCCCCCAAAGCCCCAAAGGCAGGAAATGCCCTTTGAGGCATGAAACGCGCCCCAGAGGCAAGAATTGCCCCTAGAAGCAGGAAACGCCCTTTCTCCTGATAGGCCCTGCCCTATGAGGTAGGAGACGCCCCTTCAGGCCTCCCCTTGGCATCACACTGGTTCTTGTTGCTCTCCTACTTGTTCCTCCCTGTCTTGTGCCAGTTCTTTTGAAAATGCCTGCATGATATAGGTTTCTGTTCACACTCCTGATACTATGACCATTAGTTAAAAAGAAAGGGGAAATGTTGCTCTGCTTCTAATTCTGCTTCTAATACCCCTTCTGTTTTGATCATCACCTTAGTTTCACTTGCATTGCTTAATGCTGTGGTTTATTTACATAATTATAGTTTTGTTTGAGACCCGCACTGGTTTAATCCCCACTGGTTCGCACTCATTTTCCACTACACCCCCTTTCCTAGTCACATCCTGTTTTCCACCATTTAATCCCCACTGGTTCACGCGCTTTTTCCTTCTCCCCACCCCCTATCCTACATACTTCCTCTTCCTGACACTTCCGCCTCAGGAGATATAAAGGACAGGATTTTTTTTTTTCCTCCAGGGTTATTGCTGGGCTCCACTCCTGGAGGCCATTTTTTCCCCTTTTTGTTGCCCTAGTTGTTGCAGCCTTGTTGCGGTTATTATTGCCATTGTTGACGCTGCTTTGTTGTTGGATAGGACAGAAAGAAAGGAGGAGGGGAAGACAGAGAGAGAGACGGGAGAGAAAGATAGACACCTGCAGACCTGCTTCACCGCCCGTGAAGCGACTCCCCTGCAGGTGGGGAGCTGGGGGCTCGAACCGGGATCCTTACGCCGGTCCCTGTGCTTTGCGCCACGTGCGCTTAACCCACTGCGCCACCGCCTGACTCCCAGGACAGGATTTTCTAATGAATAGAGATTAGATTGATTGCATTGCATATAGCAGTCGATGAAGCTGCTCGATTCACCATCAGTGGATTCGATTTAATATGCTATAATCTCCATCCTAAACACGGCCGAGCCATCCACGCCAAATCGTGTCTTGCAAACGTTTACCACACGGCCTCTTCGACCTTCTACGACTCCATTACTATTGGAACTATTCAGCTCGTCAACGTATATAAGCCTCCCAGTGCCTTATGGGATAATGTGGTCCTGCCTAGCCCGAATCACCCAGCCGTTTACGTTGGAGACTTTACTAGTCATCACCAAGACTGGGGATATTCCTCCACTCGTGCTGATGGCTCTGTCTTAGCCAACTGGGCTTCAGCAAATGACCTCTCCCTGTTATACGATCCCAAACAGCCAGGCTCTTTTCACAGTGCTAGATGGAATAAAGACTTGTCACCCGACCTGTGCTGGATTAGCACAGTCAACGGCCAAGCCTTTCCCGCTATGAGACAAGTTCTCAAGATCTTCCCGCACAGTTATCACCACCCAGCTATCATCCACATTGGTCTCCAGCTCCCACTGATTCTGTGCTCGGAGAAACTAAGATGGAACTTTCGGAAAGCAAATTGGCGTCTGTTCAGTGATCTTACCAACAAATATATTCCTGCAATTCCAATTAACTCTATCCCCTCTGAAGATTCCTACAGGCGCTTCCGCCAAGCCATCTTCAAAGCAGCTTCCCAAGCCATTCCTCGTGGGAGACGTGCTAACTATACGCCTTGTCTTGATGCTGAATGCGAGCAACTACTAAAGCAGTATGATGAGTCGGGCGACCCAGATGTGGCTGACCATCTCATTGCCTCCCTGGATGCAGCACGCCAAGCCCGCTGGCAACAACTCACGGAAAGTCTGAACTTCACCCACTCAAGTAGGAAGGCCTGGAAGCTTCTTCATAGTCTGGGTGCCGGTAGCCAGCCCCCTCCCGTCGCCCATCCTCCCGTATCTCCAAACTCAGTGACCAGTCACCTAACTCAAGTTGGACGTGCTAAGATCCACCCAGTCTGGAAAAGAGAAATTTCCCATGAGTGGTCATCCCACTTCCGTTTATCTTGTCCATTTCCAAAACTCTCTCCCTTTACACTGTCTGAACTGGAAGACGCTTTGAAGAGGGTTAAACCGGGAACGGCTGCTGGCTATGATAACATCACCCCAGAACTCATTCTAAACTTGGGCCCCGCGGCAAAGAAGTGGCTCACTTCATTCCTGTCCCACATCTTGGAATCTGAATCTATGCCCAAAATTTGGCGTCGTGCGAAGATAATAGCAGTTTTGAAACCAAAGAAAGACCCAACACTGGCTGCCAGCTATAGACCAATTTCTCTCCTCTCCGTGTGTTACAAACTCCTTGAGAGGCTGCTTCTGTCACGTATTTCTCCTCTTACAGAGAAATTCCTATCACCCGCCCAAGCTGGTTTCCGCCCAGGAAGATCTACCTGCGAACAAGCCCTGGCCCTCTCAACTTACATTGAAAATGGATTCCAGAAGAATTTAAAGACGGGTGCTGTCTTTGTTGATCTCACAGCAGCCTATGACACGGTCTGGCACCGTGGTCTCCTAGTCAAGATCTCAAGATGCCTGCCTCCATGGGTGGCCAACACTATATCGTTTCTTCTCCAAAACAGAAGATTCTGGGTGCATCTGGGTGACAAGTCTAGCAGATGGAGACTTGTCTCAAGTGGCTTCCCCCAGGGCTCTGTTCTGGCTCCTACGCTATTTAATATTTACATCAATGACCTCCCAGAAACTTCTTCAAGGAAGTTCATCTACGCCGATGACATCTGCTGTGCAACGCAGGCATCCAAGTTCGACATCCTCGAGGAAACACGAAAGACATGTCTCTGATATCTGATTACTGTAAAAAATGGCGACTAATCCCTAGCACTGCAAAAACGGTATCATCTGTTTTCCATCTACACCATGCCTCGGCCTCGCGTGAGCTTAATGTGCAGCTTGGCGATACGAGAATCCGGCATGAAGCCCAGCCAGTCTATCTTGGCGTTACTCTCGATCGCACCCTGTCATTTCACGAACATCTCATAAAAACTGCAGCAAAGGTGGGCGCGAGGAATCACATCATTGCAAGACTGGCCAGCTCCTCATGGGGCGTGAGCGCTTCCACACTATGATCATCCTCTCTGGCATTATGCTATTCCACTGCAGAATACTGTGCCCCAGGATGGTTCCGTAGCCCCCATGTCCACTTGGTCGATTCCAAATTATATTCCTCCATGAGGATCATTTCTGGAACCATCCGTTCCACCCCGGTTCCATGGCTGCCAGTTCTTAGCAGCCCCACCAGATATTCGTCGGGATGCGGCATCATCTAAGTTCATTTCCCACGTCTACGCTCGACCGGACCTGCCAATATACGCGGATATCTTCGCCCACCCTGTCCAACGCTTGATGTCTCGTCACCCAGTCTGGTCCCCTACACCTACACTGAACTTCTCTGTTCCAGACTCTTGGAAACAGAGTTGGCAGTCAGCTGAGGTAAAGTACAAACACCTCATCACAGACCCCTGCAAGCGTCAACCCGGCTTTGACCTAGCACGTTATGATTGGGTCCTCCTCAATCGCTATCGAACAGGCCATGGCCGGCGCGCCGCTATGTTCCATCGCTGGGGAGCCAGAGACAACCCGAACTGCCCTGCGGCTACGGATAGACTATGACCCACATAGTCAACGACTGCCACCTCTCCAGATTCAAAGGAGGTCTCGAAACTTGACATCAGGCTCAACCTGACGCTGTTGACTGGCTACGGAAGAAGGGCAAACGCTAGAAGAAGAACTGCATTCTCGCTCATCAATAAAGACTGTACTACATTCCCAGCTCAGTCATGAGTCTCTGGTTGTCTCTCTCCCACCTACGAAGCTAGCCCGGCATTTGGTGCTCGAACAGGGACCGGCAATCTTACACCTTAGAATGGTTTACATCAACAAACCAGGAAATGACAGGTGTGAAGAAAAGGCAGCTCTGCTCCACTGCTAGTGGAAATGCAAACTGGTACAGCCCCTTTGGAAGACTGGAGAGTCCTTAAAAATGGAATTGCCAGGTCCAGGTGGTGGCGCACCTGGCTAAGTGCTCACATTACAGTACGCAAGGATGCAGGTTCAAGCCCCTGGTCCTCACCTGCAGAGGGAAAACTTCACAAGTGGTGAAGCAGGGCTGCAGGTGTTTCTCTGTCACTCTCCCTTTCTATCTCCCCCTCCCCTCTTGATTTCTGGATGTCTCTATTCAATAATAAATAAAAAATTTTTTAAAATGGAATTACCTTATGACCCAGCAATACTGTTCTTGAATATTTATCCAGTGGACACTCAAACACTAATTGTTCATAGCTGCATTCACAATAGCCAAAGAGTGGAAGCAACCTAAATGCCCATCAACAGATGATTGGCTAAGGAAGTTATTGGATATATATTCCATGGAATACTACTCTGCAGCCAAAAGTGATACTGTGTCCTTTGGGACAAAATGGAACTGCAGATAATTATGCTTAGCAAAATAAGTAAAGATATGAAAGGGAACTAACCAGGTGGTTTCACTCATGTGGAATCTAGAGATCTGATTTACATGAACTTGCCAAAACAAGTCAAAATAGAAGCAAGCAAACTGAGAATTATGGTAGTTGTTTTTGTGAGCTGGGAGGGTGGGGCTGCAGAAGTGGTAGGTGTGGTGTGGAGCTATGCATTGTAATCTTACAATCTTGAAACAAACTAATAAAGGAATAGCTTTAGAGGATGTGAGGGTGATCTGGCTGTGACATGTCACCCTATTGATCGCCAGGGATGATTCGGCTGGTTTGGCTGGCTAGGCAGGTGTCCCCTTCCTCACCGCTCCATGTGCGTCCCTCCTGAAGCTGCATGCTCAGTCAAAGAGGATGGCCTTCCCCAAACAGAGATGGACCATTCTTCAGTCGAGGGTATACAAGTAGCTGCTCTCCCCTGCTGGAACCTCCAAACAAGCTCTCAAGGAATAACTTTAGAGACTGATTTAACTTGGGATTTTTGCTAGATAATAAGCATTGTCTCAGAATTTCAGTTAGACATTCCTGTTGTATCATGAAATACTTATTTTTAAAGATTTATGAGACTAGAGTACAGTTCAGCTGTGGGATATATGATATAAAGTCAAACTCAGGGTCTTACACATGCAAGGCCTGTACCCTACCCACTGTGTTACCTCCCCATGTAAAAATAACTAATTTTGGAAGCTATTTATTTAATGAAGGGGTAGGGGAATGTCCTCCCTTTGGGTTGTATATGGCGTGGTCTGACTTTACCAACACAACTGCAGACATGACTTGAAATTCATTGAATCTATTCCCCATTCCAGCACTGATAAGCTCTGGTTTATAGTGGTGCAGGGGATTGAACCTGGGATATCAGAGCCTCAGGCGTGAGAGTCACTTTGCACAACTATTATGCTATTTACCCCCCTCCCTCTAGGAGCTTTTTTTCATAGCAACATTAAGTGCTAGTTTTTATGTTGATAACTTTGGCCCATAAATGATGTTACATGTATGCAGATGGCCCTTGGCAGAAAAAAGTTTCCCCACCTCTTGATTTAATGAGATAAGACCAGAGCACCACTCTGACCTGGGTGTTTAAATGCACCTGTTGTATGCTGTGCTAAGACACAACAGGGAGCGAAATGGCCTTTCATGCAAGTCCCTCCCTCCAAGTATGTACTGACATTGATAAGTATCATGGACACTGGTGGAAACTTGTAGGCTCTGAAACCATAGATGTGTGGGAACTGGGGTAGTTTTAATAAAAACAACTGTGATTCCTGCAGGGAGATTCACATTCTGACTGACTCTAAGGATATTTTGGAGACTCATCCATCATGACCAGGGAATCAGCCCTAGGAGGAACAAAGACATCTTCCCAGTCCTTCTGGCCTTCCTGCAAACATACCAGCCAGAAATATGGAGGGAGAGGATCAGGAGCTTAAACCAGGACTGTGACCTCAGGCTTCCAATCCACTATGACTGAGGTGAGTTAAGATTTCTCCTGTCAGAACCCCAAAGGCTGGATAACTGGCCTGTCTTATGGTGGCCCCGGAGCCATTTTCTTAAGTTTTTCATACAGTTGCTATCTTGTTTGGTCCCCTTTCAGCAATCCTTATTGCTTACAGCATGAAACCCAGATCCCTTCCTCTTTCCTGTATTATCTCCCTCTGTTGTTTCTCTATACCATCTTTGCTGTTTTGTCTCACAACTGATCCTTCTTGGCCAGGAGGCAACATATTAGTGTGAGTTCCAGCTTTGCTAATTGCTTCACTCTGGCTGGTAATTTGCTTAACAGCCTTCAAGATGCAGTTCCACCTCCCACATTCTGGGGGCAGACAGCTCTCCCCTTCTCTGGTCTCCTAGGGCACCCCTGCTGCCTCTGCTTTAGCACATTTCCACCTGACTGACTGTTCCCACCCATATCTCTCAGTTCAGTTTATTCTCAAAGTCCTCAGAACATGTTTTCTGTGAAGGCCTGGCACATTGAGGTAAGCGCAATGGCTGGGCAGTTGTCCCCCCACCCCCCACCTCACCCCCACAGCCCCAGAGTCACTGGCAAGTGTGTTGTATTTCAGAAAATTCCAATCCTGAAGGGTGTGGCCATGGACTTCACCTTGGAGGACTGGGGACAGCTGGGGCTAAACCAAGGGGACTTGTTCTGGGACAAGGCACTGGACAACTATCAGAACCTCTTCTTACTAAGTGAGTACCCCAGCTCCAGGGGTCCAATCACTGACCTGATGGGTAAATCACCCAGATTCCCTCCCCATTAACCACAGAGTGAGTTAAATCAGAGTCTGTGTGACCTAGCCCAGCATTGCTTGACTGACTGATTCTACCGATGGGATAGAATTATAATGCTTGGTGACAGTTTTGACGGTCTCCCCTTGAGTTCATGGGCATATTGTTGCAGAAATTATCCCCAAACATGAGACTTGAGCTAGGTGAGGTGAAAAAGAGAGGAGCATTTTTAATACACTGGTGTGTTAGAGAAATGGATTAATTACAGGAAGATTCTCTGCACCTCTCATAGGGTGACTTCCAGCTTTATAGGATTTTATAAGTATGGTTACATTTCATTTACACACAAGCAGGACAAGATGAATTAATTTTCACAGGGATCCATTCAGGGTTAATGTTTTACATTGGCACAATGCAACTCAGCTCTGCAGCACCAGGGGATGGGATGCCAGGGATGGAACTTATCTCTTCCATCCAGGCCTGAATTCCTCCCTGGTACTGGCCAGCCTGTATTCCTTCTTCATATATATAAAAGTATTTTATAAGTATATATAAAAATATATATATTCTCTTTTGTTGCCCTCGTTTTTTATTGTTGTTGTAGTTGTTGTTGTTATTGATGTCATCGTTGTTAGATAGGACAGAGAAATGGAAAAAAGATGGGAAGACAGAGAGGGGAGAGAAAGACAGACACCTGCAGACCTGCTTCACCGCCTGTGAAGGGACTCCCCTGCAGGTGGGGAGCCGGGGGCTCGAACCAGGATCTTTATGCCAGTCCTTGTGCTTTGTACCACATGCGCTTACTGTATTCCTTCTTTTTTTTTTTAATATTTATTTATTTCCTTTTTGTTGCCCTGTTTTGTTTTTTTTTAAATTATTGTCGTAGTTATTACTGTTGTTGATGTTGTCGTTGTTGGATAGGACAGAGAGAAATGGAGAGAGGAGGGGAAGACAGAGAGGGAGAAAGACAGACACCTTCAGATCTGCTTTACCACCTGTGAAGCGACTCCCCTGCAGGTGGGGAGCTGGTGGCTTGAACCGGGATCCTTATGCTGGTCCTTGTGCTTTGTGCCACGTGTGCTTAACCTACTGCGCTACCGCCCGACTCCCACTGTATTCCTTCTTAACAACTCTTATCTCACACTGATAACTTAGGCTGTTCTGCTTAGGAATGTGGGGGTGGGTGCAGCAGCAGCAGCTGCCTCTAATTGTCATAAGGTTCATCAGACAGGAGGGGAATATGAACACAGGTTATGACAAAGGAATGTGCATCTATTTTTTTTAAAGTAATTGTCATTTTAACATTTTAAAAATCTGTTTATTATTGGATAGAGACAGGGAAATTGAGAGGGGAAGAGGAGAAAGAGAGGGAAAGAGACAGAGAGATACCTACAGACCTGCTTCACCACTCATGAAGCTTTCCCCTTGCAGGTGGGGACCAGGGGCTTGAACCTGGGTCCTTTTGCACTGTAATGTGTGTAGTTAACCAGGTGCACCACTGCCTAGTCTCTATGCGTCTATTTTTCTGCTTTAATACAATCCTGGACATACTAAGTCTTGCCTGATTGTCACCACTTGGGTTGATGGGTATATGCTACTCATATCTAGTGAATAGAGCTACTTACATGCTAGCATATGAGAAGACTTCCATCCCCTTCCCCCTGACCCCCAACCAAGGTTTATCCAACCTCACCTGTTAAAGAATGCTGTGATGGAGAATCTCTGATCCAATCCTTGCCTAAACTTTTGCACATTTGTCATTAGAGTCAGCCTTTAAGCCATGGGGCTGTTATGTTTTCTCTTCCCTTGGCCTGGAATTTTAATCCCTTCCCTGCACTAAGCTTTCTTTTTTAAAAACTTAAACAACAGGGGCTGGGTGGTGGTACGCCGAGTTGAGTGCAAACACACCATGTCCATGGACCCAGGTTAAGCCCACAGCCCCCACCTGCAAGGGGGGGGAGCTTCATGAATGGTGAAGCAGTGCTGTAGGTATCTCTATTTCTATCTCTGCTATATTTCTCTATATATCCTAAATTACAGCCTCATTAGCACTTTTTCTCTCTTGCTCAGCTTGTCTAGTGCTTCTTCTTTTTAACACATCTCTTCAGGTGGGTGCCTCCTGTGGGCAGGGACTTTTCATCTATTTTGTACACTGGTGTGTCTACAAATGACAGCACCTTCTGCAGGGACTCAGTGAATGAATGAGTAGTAGGAGTTATCAAGGCATAAACTAGGTTTGAGGGGCTAAGGGTGAGCACTTCCTTCTGACCTGTAGTTACTCCACAAGAACATCTGACTGTTTTGTGGAACATTTTGAAACAGGCTCAAAGAAGGAAAGTTACCTTCCCAGCTATTTTGGAGACCAGTGGAACCTCCAGACTTGGTGTGATTTGCTATGAACATAAGACTCAATACGTAATTGTACTTATGACCAGGATCATCATATTAAAATACAGTCAGTAAAAGGAAAGAATAGAGGGTGGAGATCAGTGCCCACTCCCTAAGCCCCATTTCCCTGTAGAGTTAACATGGAGCACACTCACTTCCCCCAACAAGAAAGTGTGAACTATTGTCTACCCAGGAAGCTTAGAGATTCAGTTTCGGGGACTGGGTGGTGGTGCACCCGGTTAAGTGCACAGAGTATGAATTGCAAGGATCTGGGTTTAAGCCCCCAGGCTCCCACCTGCAGGGGAGTAACTTCACCAGCGGTGAAGCAGGTCTGTAGGTGTCTCTCTCTCTATCTCCTCCTCTTTCAATTTCTCTCTGTCCTATCAAATAAAAAGGAAAAAATGTCCACCAGGAGCAGTGGATTTGGAGTGCCGGCACTGAGCCCCAGCGATAACCATGGAGGCAAAAAAAAGGGGGGGACTTAGCTCCCAAGGTTACACTGACACCTCCTGCTTGGCATATCCCTCTAGTTCCAGATTCCCAAAAGGAAAGCAGGTTCCATAAGAACTGGGGAACTAATTTATATCAACTAGAGATTTCCAGGAATCATCCCAAAATGTAGCTTCAGAGATACCAGTTGAGGGCCAGCTTTGCAAGCTGTGTTACCCTGCAGGCCTTCTGTGGGAACAATTCCCACCTGACTGAACTTCAGCACTGCTAGTCAGCAAATGGCAGGGACTTGTGCAGCTCCAAAGCCATGCCACTGTGGCTGCAATCTACACCCCCTGATGCGGGTCCTTTCATTCCTCCTCCTCTGCTTCCTTGTTTCCTTTTTCCAAAAGCAGAAAAGCAGTTTATTCTGAAAATTGGGGAACTTGTTACATGTTGGGAATTATCAACTGACATGCTTTTGTTATATTAGGGCAGTCTTTGCCCTTCCTTCCTTCCTTCCTTCCTTCCTTCCTTCCTTCCTTCCTTCCTTCCTTCCTTCCTATCCTCCTTTTTTTATTGCCACCAGGGTTATTGCTGGGAACTCAGTGTCTGCATGAAGAATCCACTACTCCTGGCACCTTTCCTCCTCTGCCACCTCCTAAATGGATAAGAAAGGGAGATAGAGATATACTTGCAGCACTGTTTTACCTCTTATGAAGCTTCCCCCCTGCAGGTGGGGCCTGGGTGCTTTAACCTGGATCTATATACCCACAAGATGATGTGTGTGCTTTACCAGGGTTACTACTGCCCAGCAGTAGTAACTTTTGGGGAAAGTTTTCTGCAAATTTGACTCAAATGTGTATTATAAAAGTAGCTTATGAGGGAGTCGGGCTGTAGTGTAGTGGGTTAAGCGCAGGTGGCGCAAAGCACAAGGATCGGCATAAGGATCCCGGTTCGAACCCCGGCTCCCCACCTGCAGGGGAGTCGTTTCACAGGCGGTGAAGCAGGTCTGCAGGTGTCTATCTTTCTCTCCTCCTCTCTGTCTTCCCCTCCTCTCTCCATTTCTCTCTGTCCTATCCAACAACAACAACAACAATAATAACTACAACAATAAAACAACAAGGGCAACAAAAGGGAATAAATAAATAAAATAAAATAATAATTAAAAAAAGTAGCTTATGAGCAATCTGATTTCATTGTCTTCAATTTATAAACTGCAGTTCATAGCTGGAATAGGTTTGCTCTGGCTATTTTTGTGTGCATGTAAAAGTGATGCACATTTATACATTACTTATTGGCAGGGATGTGTTCTGGATATACGTTGTTAGATGCTATGGTCATTGTGTGAACGCCATAGAATAATTGCATGACTATAGATGGTTTAGCTACTACATACTTAGGCACTGTGATGTAGCTTATTGGGACTATCTTATATAGTCCATCGTTGACTGAAATGTTATTATGCAGCAGGTGGCTATTTAATGCCTACAGCTACTTTTATAAATTCTACAAAGGCAATGACTTGAAACAGTACATATTTACAGTTTTGGAGGTTGGGCAAATAAAATGGATTGAACTAGGCTGATATCAAGCTGTTGGCAGGTATTCTTAGGGCGACTGTGGGAGAGCTCTTGCCCTTTCTCAGTTTCTAGAAACCACCTGCATTGCTTGTCTCATGACCTCTTCATTTTTAAAGTCAGCACTGACTTTTCCTCTATTGAGGCTTGTTTCCCTGGGATTTGTAGTTCTGTGATCCCTTCCTTGAGTTTGTCTGTAGGATGGGGCGGGACTACTGTGGCTCTAGTATTTCTGTCACAGGGCCTTGTCCTGGAGGCCTCAGGTTATATGGTTCCTCAGGTGAATCATATTGATCTATAACTGAGTACAGGCCTCTCTACCTGATGAAATCTCTAGCCCTGGATATTACAGCTTTAATCACCTTGGACTGTGATTCTCTTCTGGTGAATCTAGATCTCTTCAGGGCTAGTTTCCCCAGAGTCAGCCAGTGTACCCTCTAGGGCCGGTGCTCTGGTTAATGTATCTGACAGTCAGGAGAGCCAGAACTGCTGAATGCCCCTCTGTCTTGGTTGATGACAATGCTGTTCTTTTTCTGCAGACCCCCTCAGATCCAGCCTGACCTCCTGTCCAGATGGTGTGGAAGAGCTGGAGGTGAAAGGAAATCCAGAAGTGATGGGCCCTGGTAAGTGGGTGGAGAGGAGTCCTCAGTATCCTTTGGAAGGACACTGGCATCACATGAAGTGAGTCTTTGCCCTTTGTCTTCAGAACCACCATCTAGATATCACAACACCTAGTTTCTGAGCTTTACTTTACCATTGTCTTCTATCTCTTCATCCCTGCAGAATCTGCTGCCTGCATTGTTAATCAGTCTTCCTCAACTTTCAGCACATTACTTCTTTGATGACTTTTCATAGTCTCTTCAGTCCTTCCAGATTCAACAAGGGGACACCTTCTATGCCTTAAGCTGGAGCTGGTCTCATAATTTTCCTGTTTTGTGATACCTTTTGAGCCCCCATGGGACCCTCTGGTTTACATTTTTCTCTCCCTTTTGTATAGTTCATCTCTCTTTCCTGACCACATCTGTCCATTAAGACCAAACTAATTTTTTAAGAGTATTATCTCTGCCCTCTTCCAAGTCACTATCTTTACAAGGGGACTGACTGTGTTAGTCAAAGAGGAGTGTCAGGGTGTGTTATCCTGGCTGAGATATCTCCAGTGGGAGAAAGCAGAGGCAGGAATCTCATCATGAGCAGATTATTAACATGAGAATGACCCCTGATCCAGAGGCCATGGAGTACTAGTTGCAAAGATTGTTTCAGTCTCCACCCCACCCGGTTTGCAGCTGTGTTCTAGGCTCACCTGTTCTGAGTTTGTAATGTGAGCTCTCTCCAATCTCCCATTCAGCACACCCATGCTTGGGTTTATGTGACTAACCCAGGCATAGATTCTTGGAACCCTAGATTTGCTTGTTTTCTTTAAGAAAGATTTTATTTATTAATGAGAAAGATAGGAGAGAGAACCAGACATCACTGGTACATGTGCCGCCGGGGATTGAACTCAGGACCCCATGCTTGAGAGTCTAGTGCCTTAACCACTGCACCACCACCTAGACCACAGATTTCTGTTTTTATCACTTCAGTAGGTGGGTGCTCTGTGCAGTCAAGCCTTTAGTAACAACCAAATGTGTCTTCCATTAGTAACTGTAGCTATTTCCTCTTGAATAATGCAATTCTCAGAAATAGGCCTTAGCTATTGAGGGTGGTGAAGAACTCCTACTGAGAATGTCTATTCTCTTTTGAGCCCTTGCAGTTGCCCAGCTCACCTCTGAAAACTATATTTACTTATTAGTAAGGGTGGTGTTAAAGAGAGAAAGAACCAGAGCATCACATTGGTACCTGTGATTCTAGGGACTAATCTCAGGACCCCATGCTTGAGAGTCCAGTGCTTTATCCATTGCATCACATCCCTGGCTCCCAGTTTCCTTCTTAGCCTTACTTAAAATGAGCTGTTTTTTTCTTGTGATGCCAGGTCCAGCTACATCATCACTCCGGCCCCTTCTCTGTTGTCCTTTAGATGTACAGACTGGACTCAAGACATAACATCTATTCTCCTTGTTTGTGTTCTCACCCTATAATTCCTGCCTTTTCACCCTGGGGAACAGGAGACATTTGTACTTTCCCTATTTTTTCAGACAAAGCTGAGACAAAGAAAACTCTGCTGGAAGACTTTTGGGAAGATGAAGAACTCTCCCAGGGGATCGTGGAATTGTTTTCCAAGGATGACCTTAGGAACTCCAGTTTGGAAGAAACCCTCATAGGTGAGAACTGGTTAGATAGTTTGCTAGGAGATTCAGAAAGTTTGCTGAGGCCTGACACTGTTACAACCAAGGAAAATCATGCAGAATGCAAAAGGTACAAATTCAAGAGTGGTCTCAGTTCTGAGTCCCTCCTTTTCACAGGAGAGGATTCAGTGATGCCTGATTTTCCCCAAAAGAACCTGACACCAACTACGTCTCAGGAATGTCACGTTGGCTTCTATTTAGACCAGAGTCAGCAGGATACCATTCAGACAGAGGAGAAGTCATATAACTGTAGTGAATGTGGGAAGAACTTCAGCCGGAGTTACCATCTTATCCAGCATTGGATTATTCATACAAGGGAGAAACCCATTCGTTATCAGGAGTGTAAGAAAGGGTCCAACCAGAATTCTTGTATTTCTGTGCATCCATTAGCTCATACAGGCTACAAATCCTGTGTTTCTGATGAATGGGAGAAAACGTTTAGTCAGGACAAACACCTTCTGTGGCAACAGAAAATTCACAATGGAGAAAAACCACAAAGGAGTCAAGATAATGATGGCTTATTGGGTCACAGCTTGCAATCTGAAGAGCATCAGAAAACCCATACATCTGGTAAATCCTGCAAATATAGTGAGAATGACAAGACTATTGGCCAGTCTTTTCATCTTATTCAGCATCAGAAGACCCACACCGAGCAATCCTGTGTATGTTCCAAATGCAAGGCAACTTTCAACTCTAGCAAATGCTTCCTCCAACATCAGAAAACTCATGTTTCAAAAACTACTTCTGACCGTGAGGAATGTGGGGAACCCTTCAGGCAGAGCTCATCACTTGTCAAACACCAGTCTATTTCTACCAGAGAGAAGCCTTATAGATGTGAAGAATGTGGGAAATCTTTTAGCCATAGCTCAACCCTAAAGATACACCAAAGGATTCACAGTGGAGAGAAGCCTTACAAGTGCACTGAATGTGGGAAAGCATTCTGTCGGAACACGCATCTCAGTGAACATCAGAGGATCCACACTGGTTACAGGCCCCACAAATGCCACAGATGCGTCAAGAGTTTCAGCCGGCCCTCCCATCTGATTAGACATCAATCTGTTCATGCTACAGAAAAACCCTACAGCTGTGCTGAATGCAAAGAGACCTTCAGCCACAAGGAACATCTTTTTCAACACCAGAAAATACATACTGTAGAAACTCCCTATGAATGTCAAGAATGTGGGGAGCGCTTTGTTTGCCAGTCAACCCTAACTTGCCACCAGAGTATCCACACTGAAGAAAAACTAGGACTTGAGAACAGTAAAATCTTGAATCTGATCTTGGAACAGAGAGATGAGAAGCACTTTAAGTGTAAGAAATGTGAAAAAACTTTCAGGCTCAAGAAATACCTAACTCAGCATGAAAGAATTCACACCAGGGTAAGACCCTTTCAGTGTAGCCGGTGTGGGAGGGGCTTTAACCAAAGTTCACAGCTTATTCACCATGAAAAAGTCCACACTGGAGCTAGACCATATGAATGTAAGGATTGTGGGAGAAAGTTCATACACAGTACCTCCCTTGCCAAACATCAGTCTGTCCACATTCTTGAGCAGCCCTTCAAATGTAATGAATGTGGAAAGACTTTTAGACTAAGGACCAGTCTCCTGGAGCATCAGTTGAGTCATACTGCAGAGAAACCCTTTAAGTGTAATAAGT
Organism: Erinaceus europaeus; assembly: GCF_950295315.1. Taxonomy (NCBI): domain Eukaryota; kingdom Metazoa; phylum Chordata; class Mammalia; order Eulipotyphla; family Erinaceidae; genus Erinaceus; species Erinaceus europaeus. The sequence continues at coordinate 4,431,069 of NC_080163.1, forward strand.
GTGACAAAGTCTTTGCCCACAGAAACTACCTTATTCAACATCAGAGAATTCATGCCAGGAACAAGTCCTTTGAGTGTAATGAATGTGGAAAAATATTCCGCCAGAATTCGTGCCTTTCTAAGCATCAGAGGATTCATACTGGTGAGAAGCCCTATGTATGTGTGGACTGTGGGAAAGCATTCAGTCAAGGTTCTCAACTCATTCGACACCAGAGAGTTCACACTAGAGTTAAGCCTTATGTTTGCCCGGAATGTGGGAAAGCTTTTAGCCAGAACTCATGCCTTACTGTTCACCAGAGAATTCACACTGGGGAGAAGCCCTACCTGTGTACTGAATGTGGAAAAGCCTTTGCCCAGAAAGCAAATCTGAAACAGCATGAGAGAGTGCACACTGGGGAGAAGCCTTATCCCTGCAACGTATGTGGCAAAGCCTTTAGCTTCAATGCCCACCTCACTCAGCATCGGAGAATCCACACCCAAGAGAAACCGTATCAGTGTCAACTTTGTGAGAAAGCCTTTCGGTGTGGCTCAGGGCTCAGCAGACATATGCGAGTTCATACTCATAAGTAACGAGGCAAAACCAACTCTGAGAGGCAACAGGGTCCCAGATATCTGACTAGGTATTTAACTGAAGTCTATAAAGTTGAAACTATGACATTGCAAGCTTCTTCCTTGACAAATACATCTCTATGTATTAGAATAAGAAAATGGGCACACAAGTTTCATGGAAAGAAAACATAAAGTGAGAAGCTGTGTAGAACCAGAATTCAGAGGGACTCCTAAGGGTCTCTGAATTAAATCCCAGTTTTGCCCTCTACTACCCAAGTGACCAGGGGAAAGGGCGGGGCAGGGTCATGGACTCTCAGAGCCTGTGTTCTCATTTGTAAAATGGGAATAATAGTTAACCTACCTCAGTGAATTGTTGTGAAGATTAAGTAGATGGAACATACTTGGAACTGAGTGCCCAGCACATTATAAGTATTTACTAAATGTGAATATAACATAAATAGTATTTTCTTTTGAATGGACAAGACTAGTTAGTAGCTTACATCTATTTACTATGGTTGGCTTTTATTTATTGATTTTTAAAGATTTATTTATTTAACTAGAGAACCATGTGATGCCGGGGACCAAACTCAGGACCTCACACTTGCTAGCTATATGCTCTAACTTCATGCCACCTCCCCTGTTACCAGTGAATACTCTTATTATATATGTCTTTAAACATTTTTTTCCTCCAAACTTTCCTTGGCTTACTATGGTTCTTCAAACCCAGCATCTCACTTTTGCTTATTTATTTATTTATTTATTTATTTATTTATTTATTTATTTATTTATTGTCTTTGTCTAGCCTCCTCCCTCCCATTCTTCTGACTTGTGCCTAATACATAGAAAACCAAGAGGAGTGGTCCATGAGGTGGCTGGCTCATTGGATAAAGCATTGTACTCTCAAGCATGAGGTCCTGAGTTTGATCCCCAGCATCACATGTGCAAGAGTGATTTCTGATTCTCTCTCCTCCTATCTTTATCGTTAATAAACAGATACAACTAAAAAAAAAAAAAAAAGAATACCAAGAGGAGCATTCAGTTCTTAAATGATTAGACTTTTTTTTTTAACCACTAACCTTCCAGACTCCTCAGTCATAAACATCCCTTCTCATATACAGATGCCACGTCTTCTAGTCTCACATTTCAAGTTAGCTAGATAGTATAAGACCAGTCTGTTCTGAGAATTAGTGATACCGAAAGCACAGATTCAGTTAGGGAAGCTACACTGACTTCCATCACAGTTAACACAGTCACAGAAGAGGAGCTTGGTGAGCATAGTGACATCTGGAAATGATTGTTGTTTCCTCATTCATCGTTGTTGAATATGGCCACTTACAAGACACTACCAGGCTCCAGGGTGGAGAATACCAGTGTGCTAGTAATCTCTGTTTTGTCTTAAAGCTTCTGGAATCAAAAGGAAATGGATATCCCATTTCTTATAGATCAGTGTTCATTGAGCAACATGTTAACTGCCTCATTCTCTCAGGTCATAGCAAGTTTTGGCACCACCAAGGATTATTTGGGGGTCCTAGTAAGAAAATAACTCTGTTAAGTCTCCGTGCCAGCACTCACACCATGACCTGCAGTGGCAACATTTCAGGAAACCCCATGGGCATCCCCCTTTTGATGGCACTTCCTCAACTCTAGACTGTTGGGTCCTGCTTAGCCAGGAACCCAGGAATCCATGCATTGGCTGGAGTGGAGACAATTGTATGAAGTGTCTTTTGTACTCTGGGGTGTTTGAAAATACTTTTGAATCTGTGTTCTTTGCTTATAAACCCTTATTTATAAACTTTGATTTCTGCTGGTTTTGTTGAAACATGTTTTTATTGACCAACTATTGGGTCCAAACTGCATGTCTAATGGTTTTGAATGGCCAGATGCTTTGACTCCCTACCTTGGGAACTCTGTCTAGTTTAGATGACATACCTGTTAACCTTTCAGATTGTTGAAGGCTGGGATAAGACAGTAACTCAGATTGTTAAGTATGTGTTCAGTGAGCATTTTGATCAAAGCTCAATGGCCCTGTGAAAAGCTGGTTACCATTATACGTGCGGAAGCCTGTAACTAATGGCCTTATGGCTATGAGTCAATGTGGAGAAGGCTTTTGTGTATGTTGGTTCTCTCATTAAAGTTTTGAGTCAGAGCATCTGTTGCTTTTCTCTTTGTGGTGCCACACATTCAGCCAAATGTCTGGCATGCTGGGTACCTGTGTGCCAAGTGCACACGTTCAGGAGGGGCACAGGGGCCTTGTAATACTGAGCAGCACCCAGTCAAAGGGTATCAGCAAGTGTCCTCCCAAAGTCTGAGTGGGGCAGAGACCATCAGGACACCAAAGCATTTCATCTGACCTTCAAATAATCAGATGTTCTGCCTTTTAAAGCAGTGAGCAAAGACATGGGCAGCATGCTGTATACTCCTTTTTAATAAACACATCAGGCTCCAGTCTTGGGCAGTAGCAGGAGACATAGATACATATCCCTGGGTCTGGGAGATAGCTCACCTGGGGTAGCTCACATTTTAGCCTTACGTGGACCTGGATTCATACCCCAGGAAGCACAGGGAGCACTGTGCACAGCATCAAGGGAAGCGGACAGTTTAAATAGTGCTGTGGTATATCTTTCTCTCCTCTGTCTATATGAAATTAAAGGGTGGAGGGAAGAAAAAGTGCCAGAAGTGGTGAAAATGTGCAGGCACTAAACCCTAGTACCAAAAAAAAAAAAATAATTTTTTTATATACCTCGTGCTTCCCCTCCCCCAACAAAAGATGCTAGTTTCCTGCTTGTGGTGGTAGTAAAATGTTCTCTTTAAAAACAAAAAACTTGGGGCCAGGCAATAGTACATCTGGTTAAGTGTGCACATTACCATGCACAAGGACCCAAGTTCAAGTCCCTGGTCCCCACCTGCAGGGAGAAGCTTCACATATGGTGAAGTGGACTGCGGATATCTGTCTCTTTCCTTCTCTAACTCCTCAGTTTCTTTCTGTCTCTATACAATAATAAAATTAATAAATTAAAAAAAAGAAAAACCTTGACTCACCTTATAAAAGAACTGACTCATAGATAGCTCACCTGAGGAACACACTTTACCATTTGTGAGGATCTGGGTTTGAATTCCTAACCACATATTCTCTTGTCCAGAACTTGTCACACTATCTCACTAACAAACATGAAAGGTCTTTCCATAGTGGTTTTTAAAAAATATTTTTTTATTTAATATATTTTTAAAATATTTGTTTCATTTTATTGCCCTTGTTTTATTATTAGTTATTGTTGTTGTTGATGATGTTGTCATTGTTGGATAGGACAGAAAAATGGAGAGGAGGGGGAGATGAGGAGAGAAAGACCCCTGTAGACCTGCTTCACTGCCTGTGAAATGACTCCCCTGAGGTGGGGAGCTGGGGGCTCGAACCAGGATCCTTATGCCAGTCCTTGCATTTGTGCTACCTGTGCTTAACCCGCTGCGCTACTGCCCGACTCCCTAAAATATTTTATTTTTAACGAGAGAGAGATGCAACAGTGCGCTGCTCAGCTCTGGCTTATGGTGGAGCTGGGGAGTGAACTTGTGAGTGTAGAGCCTCAGGCATGAGAATTTTTTTCTTTATTTCCTTTTGTTGCCCTTGTTTTAGTGTTGTAGTTATTATTGATGTTGTTGTTGGATAGGACAGAGATAAATGGAGACAGTAGGGGAAGACAGAGGGGGAGAGAAAGACAGACACCTGCAGACCTGCTTCACTGCCTGTGAAGCGACTCCCCTGCAGGTGGGGAGCCAGGGTCTTGAACCGGGATCCTTATTCTGGTCATTGCGCTTAACGCCACCTGCACTTAACCCACTGCGCTACCGCCCGACTCCCTAGGCAAGATAATCTTGCAGAAACACTATGCCATCTCCCCAAACTTCCACAATAGTTTCTCTTTTAAAAAAAATTTTTTTTTTTTAACCAGAGCACTGATAAGCTGTGGCTTATGGTGGTGCACGGTGAACCTGGGCTTCAGACACAATAGTTTTTCTTTTTTTATACATTATTTATTTTACCTTTTGTTGCCCTTATTTTTTATTGTTGTAGTTATTATTGTTGTTATTGATGATGTCGTTCTAAGATAGGACAGAGAGAAATGGAGAGAGGGGAAGACAGTGGGGGAGAGAAAGACAGACACCTGCAGACCTGCTTCACCGACTGTGAAGAGACTCCCCTGCAGGTGGGGAGCCAGGGGCTCGAACCGGGATCCGCTGCTCCTTGTGCTTTGCACTGCATGCACTTATCCCACTGTGTTACCGCCTGGCCCTGGCCCTCTGTCTCCTCATTTTTTATTTATTGTTATTCACTTTTGTTGCCCTTGTTTTATTGTTTTAGTTATTATTGTTGGTTATTGATGTCGTTGTTATATAGGACAGAGAGAAATAGAGAGAGGAGTGAAGACAGAGGGGAAGAGAAAGACAGACACCTGCAGACCTGCTTCACCACTTGTGAAGTGACCCCCTACAGGTGGGGAGCTGGGGCTCGAATCAGGATCCTTACGCCGGTCCTTCCACTTCGCTCCCCGTGCCTTAACCCGCTGTGACACTGCCCGACTCCCTGCAGTAGTTTCTTTATGACGAAGTTCCTGTGACATTTCAAGCTTTCTTGGCCCTTCTACTTCCGAGTCCTCTCTTGATATCCTTTGCTTGCTGAGAAAGGCTGAGACTTGCCAGGGGCCTCTCCCAAGTCCCTGATGGCCCAGACCTCTCTCCACACACTTGTTTTCCTTGGGAGTAGTAAGCAAACAACCCAAATGTCTCTTGTGCTTCCTTGGTCCTCCAATTGTGGACAACATACCTGGGCATCTCCCACATTGGCATCTTCAAGCATAACCCTTAAAACTATATTTTTCCGAACTGGGAAGGAAAGCTATAAATTCTACAGAAACATTATTTTTGGAAAATATCTCCAGAGGTGGTCCAAGAAGTGGTGCAGTGGATAAAGTATTAGGCTTTCAAGCATGAGGTCTTGAGTTTGATCCCCAACAGCACATGTACCAGAGTGATGTCTGGTTCTTTCTCAAATAAATAATCTTTAAAAAATAAAAATGCAGTCCTAAAAAGAAAAAGAAAACAATTATCTCCAGAGTGTTCACAGAACTTGTCTCCAAGTTTGAAAGAAACAGAAAAATATAGACGTTGTCTGTTCCAGGATTAATGAAGCAGACTATGTAAGGCCAGCATTATGAATCTCAAAAGGAAAGATCTCAGGGGAGTGGAAGATAGCTTGTCCAGTAGAGTGCACACTTTACCATTCATGAGGAATCAGGCTCAAGCCCCTGGCCATCACCACAGCAAGTGGTGGGATAGTCTATGGTGTCTCTCATGTTCTCTTTCTGTGTCCTACTCTCTGAGTAAGTGTCCACCAAGAGCAGTGGAATCACACAAGTCTAAAGTTGAGTGAAACCTTGATGACAGAGAAGAAATAAGTTATATCAAGAGGTAAGAAAGATACAGTCATGTTATGACATAGGAGAATTATCTCAATATAGTCTAGGATGAAAGGATTTATTGATTTATCTTTTTTTTTTTTCTCCACGGTTATTTTGGGACTCAGTGCCTGCACCACAAATCCACTGTTTCTGGAGGCTATTTTTTTTCCCTTGTTGCCCTTGTTTTTTATCGTTGTTGTGGTTATTATTATTACAGTTGTGATTGATGTTGTTGCTGGATAGGACAGAGAGAAATGGAGAGAGGAGGAGAAGAAGAAAGAGGGGGAGAGAAAGACACCTGCAGACCTGCTTCACCGCTTGTGAAGTGACCCCCCTGCAGGTGGGGAGCCGGGGGCTCGAACCGGGATCCTTACACCGGTCCCTGAGCTTTATGCATGTGTGCTTAACCTGCTACGTTACCACCTGACCCCCTGGTTTATTATCATCAGAGCACTGCTCAGTTCTGGCTTATAGTGGTAGTGATTAAACCTGGGGCCTCATTGCCTCAGGCATGAAAGTTTTTTTTTTCCATAAACATTATGCTATCTCCCTAGCCTTTAATAGAGTCTAGAAATTTAAAGAACCATTTTGCAAAATAATTTATATAGGGGTCCAGGCAGTGGCACAGCTGGTTAAGCACATATATTATAATGCACAAGGACTCAGGTTCAAGCCCCTGGTCCCTACTTGAAGGAGGAAAACTTCACAGGACTGCAGGTGTCTCATATCTCTGTCTCCTCTTCCTCTCAATTTCTGGCTGGCACTAATAAATAAAAGATAATTTATTAAAAATAATTTCTATGTACAAAGGTTTTTTAAAATTCTTTATTGAGGGATTAACATTTTACATTTGACAGTAAATACAATAATTTGTACATGTATAACATTTGTCAGTTTTCAACACAATCCAACTCCCACTAGGTCCTCTGTCATCCTTTTTGGACCTGTACTCTCCCCCCACCCATCCCAGAGTCTTTTACTTTGGTGCAATACACCAACTCCAGTTCAGGTTCTACTTGTGTTTTCTTTTCTGATCTTGTTTTTCAACTTCTGCCTGAGAGTGAGATCATCCCATATTCATCCTTCTGTTTCTGACTTATTTCACTTAACATGATTTCTTCAAGCTCCATTTTTGATAGCTGAGTAATATTCCATTGTGTATATAGACCACAGCTTGCTCAGCCACTCATCTGTTGTTGGACACCTGGGTTGCTTCCAGGTTTTGGTTATTAAAAATTGTGCTGCTATGAACACAGGTATACACAAATCTTTTTGGATGGGTGTGTTGGGTTCTTTAGGATATATCCCCAGGAGAGGAATTGCAGAATCATAGGGTAGGTCCATTTCTAGCCTTCTGAGAGTTCTCCAGACTGCTTGTCTCCACAGAGGTTGGACCCATTTACATTCCCACCAGCAGTGCAAGAGGGTTCCTTTGACCCCACAACCTATCCAGCATTTGTTGCTGCTACCTTTTCTAATGTATGACATTCTCACAGGAGTGACATGGTATCTCATTGTTGTCTTTATTTGCATTTCTGTGACAAAGACTTGGAGCATTTTTTCATGTGTTTCTCAGCCTTTTTTATGTCTATGAATATTCTGCCCATGTCCTCTCCTCGTTTTTGGATGGGGTAATTTGTTTTGTTTTTCTTTCTTTTTTTTAAACATTGTTGTTCTTCTTCCCCCCCCCCTTCTCCTTCTTCAGATTTTATTTATTAGTGAGAAAGATAGGAGGAGAGAGAGAAATAACCAGATATCACTCTGGTACATGTGCTGCCGAGGACCGAACTCAGGACCTTATGCTTGAGAATCCAATGCTTTATCCACTGTGCCACCTCCTGGATCATTTGTTTTTTTGTTGTTGAGTTTGGCAAGCTCTTTATATATTTTGGTTATTAGTCTGTCTGATGTATGGCATGTAAAGATCTCCCATTCTGTGAGTGGTCTCTTTGTTTGGGTATTGGCTTCTTTTGCTGTGCAGAAGCTTTTTAATTTGATGTAGTCCATAGGTTTATACTTGCCATAGTCTTCTCTGTAATTGGATTCATTTCATTGCAGATGTGTTTAAAATTTATGCAGAAAAAGAATCCTGCCAATATTTTCCTGTAAGTATCTGATAGTTTCTGGTCTAACATTCAAGTCCTTGATCCACTTGGAATTTACTTTTGTATTTGGTGAAATATAGTGGTTCACTTTCATTCTTCTGCATGTTTCAACCCATTTTTTCCAACACCATTTGTTGAAGAGACTCTGCTTTACCCATTTAATAGTGTGGGCACTTTTGTCAAAGATTAGATGTCCATAGGTGTGGGGGCTTACGTCTAGGCTCTCAATTCTCTTCCACTGGTCAGTGTGTCTATTCATGTTCCAGTATGAAGCAGTTTTGATCACAGTGGCCCTATAATACAATTTGAGATCTGGGAGTGTGATGCCTCCAGTTCTGTTCTTTCTTCTCAAGATTGTTTTGGCAATTCTAGGTCTTTTCTGGTTCCAGATAAACATTTGTAGCATTTGTTCTATTCTCCTAAAAAATGTGCTTAGGATTTTGATGGGGCTAGCATTAAATTTGTAGATGGCTCTGGGTAGTATATTCATTTTAATAATGTTAATTCTTTCAACCCATGAACATGGAATATCTTTCCACTTCTTTGTGTGTCTTTTTCAATCTCCTTGAGTAGTGACTCATAATTTTCAGTATACAAGTCTTTCACTTCTTTTTTTTTTAATGTTAATTTTTTTCCCTTTTGTTCCCGTTGTTGTTGTTCTTGTTGGATAGGACAGAGAGGGGGAGAGAAAGACAGACATCTGCAGTCCTGCTTCACCGCCTGTGAGGCAACTCCCCTGCAGTTGGGGAACTGGGGGCTCGAACCAGGATCCTTACGCTGGTCCTTGCACTTCTCGCCACGTGGGCTTAACCCACTGCACTATCGCCTGGCTCCCAAGTCTTTTACTTCTTTGGTTAGGTTTACTCCTAGATATTTTATTGTTTTTGTTGCTATAGTAAAAGGAATTGATTTCTGGATTTCATCTTCTTCTAACTTAGTGTTTGCACAGAGGAATGCCACTGACTTTTGAATGTTAATTTTGTAGCCTGACACCGTACTGTATTATCTGATGATTTCCAAAAGCTTCTTGCTGGATTCTTTAGGTTTTTCTATGTATACTATCATGTCATCTGCAAATAGGGAGAGTTTGACTTCTTCTCTTCCAATCTGCATCCCTTTAATTCCTTGCTTCTGCCTGATTGCTATGGCAAGAACTTCCAATACTATGTTGAATAGTAATGGTGACAGTGGGCAGCCCTGTCTAGTACCTGATCTGAGGGGAACTGCTTCCAGTTTTTAACCATTGAGTATGATGTTGGCTGTAGGTTTGCTATATATAGGCTCCACTATCTTCAGGAATTTTCCATCTATTCCCATTTTTTGTAGTGTTTTGATCATAAAGGGATGTTGGATTTTGTCAAAGGCTTTCTCTGCATCTATTGATATAACCATGTGGTTTTTGGTCTTGCTTTTGTTGATGTGGTGGATCATGTTGATTGATTTACGTATATTAAACCAACCTTGCATCCCTGGGATAAACCCCACTTGGTCATGATGGACAATCTTTTTAATATACTGCTGTATCTTGTTGGCTAGAATCTTGTTCAGTATTTCAGCATCTATGTTCATCAGAGATATTGGTCTGTAGTTTTCTTTTTCAGTTGTGTCCTTGTCTGCTTTTGGTATCAGAGTGATGTTGGCTTCAAAGAAGCTGGAAGGGAGTATTCCTGTGTCTTCAATATTCTGGAAGACTTTTAAAAGTAGAGGTATTAACTCTTCCTTGAAGATTTTGTAGAATTCATTTGTAAAACCATCTGGTCCAGGAATTTTATTCTTGGGAAGGTTTTGGATAACTGTTTCAATTTCATTGGCTGTGATGGGCCTGTTCATATTATCTAATAACTTTTTATTTAATTTTGGAAGTTCATAGGTATCTAGAAAATCATCCATTTCTTCCAGGTTCTCTAGCTTGGTGGCATATAGCTGTTCATAGAAGCCTCGCATGATATGCTGAATTTCTGCAGTGTCTGTTATGATATCTCCTCTTTCATTTACAATCTAATTTATTTGGGTCTTTCCCTTTTTTATTTTGTGAGTCTCGCTAAAGGTTTGTCAATTTTGTTTACTTTTTCGAAGAACCAACATTTACTTTCATTGATCTTTTGTAATTTTTTTTTTATTTTCAGTGTTATTTATTTCTGTCCTAACTTTAGTGATTTCTGTCCTTCTGGTTGCTTTAGGGTTCCTTTGTTCTTCTTGTAGGTCTTTTTAAGTTGTGCAATGAGGTTGTTTATTTGTGCTTTTTCTTGTTTCCTAATGTGTGCTTGTATGGCTATGAACTTCCCTCTCAGTACTGCCTTAGCTGTGTCCCAGATATTTTGATAGCTGTACCTTCATTTTCGTTGAACTCTCAAAACATTTTGATTTCTTCCTTGATTTCCTCTTTGACCCAGTAGTTGTTAAGTAGTGTACTGCTGAGCTTTCACTGATCTTTTGTTGATTGTTTAAGTGTTAGTTTAATTCCACTGTTGTCTGAGAACATGCTTGGGATGATTTCAATGCTCTTGAATTTGCTGATGCTGTCTTTGTGGCGTAACATATGGTCTATCCTTGAGAATAACCCACGTGGACTTGAGTAGAATGTGTATTTCATTTTCTTGAGGTGAATAATTCTGAAAATGTCCAATAGTTCTAGTTTATCTATCTACTTGTTTAGCTCCCTCATGTCTTCATTGCTTTTCTGTCTGGATGATCTGTCAAGTTGAGAGAGTGGGGTGTTGAAGTCCCCTACTATTACTGTGTTGTTGTTAATATATTGCTGTAGCTCTTTTAGTAGATGTTTGATTTAGATGGCTTTTCATTGGGTGCATAGATGTTAATAATTGTTACATCCTCTTGATTGTCAGTCCTCTGAGCATTGAGTAATGTCCATCCCTACTGTTTTAATTTTATTTATTTTAAAGTCTATCGTGTCAGATATGAGAATAGCTGTTCCTGCCCTTTTTTCGGGCCATTGGCTTGTATGATAGTTTTCCATCCTTTCACTTTGAGTCTGTGTTTGTCTTGTTGAGTTAGGTGGGTTTCCTGTAGACAGGATATTGTTGTGTTTTCTGATCCATCTTCCTACTCTGTGTCTTTTAATAGGTGAATTCAGGCCATTGAGATTTATTGATATTATAGATTGAAGATATTTTAACACCATTCTTGTAGATTGTTAGAGTGTTCTGATATATGGCCTATTTATGGTGGTCTGACTGTTTATAGGAGACCTTTCAGAACTTCTTTTAGGGCAGGCCTCGTGATGGTTGATTCTTTCAACTGTTGCTTGTCTGAGAAGGTTTTTATACCTCCATCTAGTCTGAATGGCAGTCTAGCAGGATACAGTAGTCTTGGTTGAAAGCCTTTCTTATTGAGCACTCAGTAGATATCTTGTCATTCTCTTCTGGCCTGTAGTGTTTGTGTGGAGAATTATTCTGCTAATCTTACGGGTTTCGCTGTGTAGATGACTCTTTATTTTTCTCTTGCAGCCTTCAGGATCCTTTATCCTTATTCCTTTTCATCCTAAATATGTGTCTTGAAGTCTGGGTTACTTCTGTTTGGGACCCTCTGGGACTCTTGAAGCTTTCTGTCTTTGATGTTGTCTAGACTATAGAAGTTCTCAGCTATTATGTCCTGAAGCACGCTTTCTTCCCCTCCCTCTCTTTCTTCCTCTGGTAAGCCAATAATGTGTATATTGTTTCTTTTGAAGTCATCCCATATGTCTCTGTTATTTTTTTCAGTATCTGTTAATCTCTTTTTGAGATCTCTTACTTCTTTTCTAGTTGTCTCTAATTCATCCTCGATCTTGCTAATTCTGTCTTCAGTCTCATTTATTCTATTCTTTCTCCCCTCTACTGATTTATGTAATTCATTTGTTACCCTTTTCTGATACTGTTTTAGCTTATTCAGCTAGTGTTCTTAGCTCAGCTCTTTCACCTTTCAGCTCTCTAATAACCTTGAGATCATTAGTGTTTTCTTCCAGAGTCTCATTTTTTATGCATTTCTGATGACAATTCTTTCATACTCTTTACTCACTCCTGTGATTATTTCCTTACCTACTGTTTGGATGTTGACCTCACTATTTTGTGATTCAACCTTTGGGGGCTTTTAGCTGGACTCTTGTCCTGGTTCATTTCTCCAGTATTTCTTTGTGGTTTTGTGGAGATTAGAATGTAGAGAGTAGAAACTGTTACTTCTTAGAGACTGTTACACTGAAACCAACTGTTACTTGTTAGAGACTTTTACATTGAAACCAACAGTTCCTTGTTACAGCCGTTAAAGTGTTAAAGCTATTAAACTGATACCAACCGCTCTTGTCCTGTGTACTATAAAAAGCTGAGAGCAACAATGTTGTGGGGTCGTCAGCAGCAGACTCTCCCCTTGTGTGGAAGGGTGTTGGCGGCCCAAGCTTAAGCTTGCTAATAAAGGCTCTTGCTATTGCATGTGATGCTGGTCTTCCTTGTGTAAGATCGGGACTCGAACTTCTGGGCACAACATTTGGGGGCCTCGTCCGGGATCCCCATCTCACTAGAAGAACGCCAGCCTCACTGAGCCTTCTGGACCGGTCTATCTGTAGCAAGAGACCCTCGGAGTCGAAGGCGGACGCGCTGGGCGGCTTGGGGTCAGGGTCCTGGGAGATGTCTCAGGCCCTGCTGTAGGGGATTGGATCCCCCTTGAAAATTTGGAAGGGGAGAGGGTTGGGCGGTGGCACAGTGGGTTAAGCGCATGTGGCGCTAAGCGCAAGGACTGGCGTAAGGGTCCTGGTTCGAGCCCCCGGCTCCCCACTTGCAGGGGAGTCGCTTCACAAGCGGTGAAGCTGGTCTGCAGGTGTCTTTCTCTCCCCCTCTCTGTCTTCCCCTCCTCTCTCCATTTCTCTCTGTCCTATCCAACAACGAACAACATCAACAATGGCAATAATAATAACCACAACGAGGCTACAACAACAAGGGCAACAAAAGGTGGGGAAAAAAATGGCCTCCAGGAGCGGTGGATTCATGGTGCAGGCACTGAGCCCAGCAATAACCCTGGAGGGGAAAAAAAAAATTTGGAAGGGGAGAGTGGGTCACTCTCGTGAAGCAGCGAAAGGCTGTTCTCCCATCTGTAGGGAAGTGGCGGTGAGAGGCCATCCTCCCATCTGTAGGGAAGCGGCAGTGAAAGGCTGTCCTCCCATCTGTAGGGAAGCAGTGTGAGAGGCTGTCCTCCCATCTGTTGGTTCAGAGTGTTGGCGACTGGGCATCTAGAGTTTTCTTTAAAAATGTCGTTGTCTGGGAGTTGGGCTGTAGCGCAGCAGGTTAAGCGCAGGTGGCGCAAAGCACAAGGACCAGCAGAAGGATCCTGGTTCGAGCCCCCCGACTCCCCACCTGCAGGGGAGTCACTTCACAGGCGGTGAAGCAGGTCTGCAGGTGTCTGTCTTTCTCTCCTCCTCTCTGTCTTCCCCTCCTCTCTCCATTTCTCTCTGTCCTATCCAACAACGATGACAACAACAATAATAACTACAACAATAAAACAACAAGGGCAACAAAAGGGAATAAATAAAAAATAATAAAAAAATGTCGTTGTCTCTGTATTCTCTTTGTGTATGTTGTCTCTGTATTTTCCTTGTGTGTGTTGTCTTTGTATTCATTATCAGTTTTGTCTTTCTTAAGTCCAAAGTCAGGAGTCAGGCTACTTCGACTCCTCTGACTATGGTCCTGGATCATTTCAAAGAATTCAAACAGAGAGCTCACAGTTTAAGTCTAGGAGTAAAACAAGACCGGATGATCACTTATTGTCAAGATAAGCGGCCAACCTTCTCTACCAGTTGGCCCCCAGAAGGAACATGAAACCTGCCTACTATCTGTGCTACCAGAGACGTCATCTTCGGACACCCAGGACACCCAGACCAGATTTCTCATATCCTTACTTGGCAGGATCTGGTAGAGAACCCCCCTCTTAGCTAAAACCTTTTCTTCCTCCACAGGGTTTGAGACCCACTGTTCTTGCTTTAAAGAATTCTCGTTGTCAGCCTACTGCCCCCTCCATGCCCCCTCCCACTTCCCCCTCCTACCCTATTTTCCAAGGTGGTCCTGAAGTAGACCTCCTAGAGTACCCTCCTCCCTACCAACTTCAACTTCCCCCAGCCCCACAGGAACCCCCAGCAGCAGGCCAGGACTTACGGAGCCCTCCTCATACGAGAGTCCGTACAGCCCAGAGAACCAATTCAGGGGCCCTGCCCCTCCGAGCAAAAAGAATGGCGAACAATTGATGCAGTATGGGCCGTTTTTCACTAGTGACCTTTATCACTGGAAAATGCAGAACCCTAAGTTTTCAGAAAAACCAGCAGCACTCACTGACCTGTTAGATTCTGTTATTTTTACCCATCAGCCAACCTGGGATGACTGCCAGCAGCTTTTACAGATTCTTTTTACCACGGAAGAAAGAGTAAAGATCCTCTCAGAAGCCTGAAAATTCATGCCCGTGGTAGACGGGAACCCGCCTTAAACCCAGCCCTGATAGATGCTGGTTTCCCTCTGATAAGACCCACCTGGGATTTTAACTCACCTGAAGGTAAGGAGAAGCCCCGGGTCAGTCGCCAGACTCTAATGGGAGGTCTCCAGGTGGCTGCATGCCAACCCATCAATTTGGTTAGTAGTGTGCAACAGGAAAAGAGAGAAACCCCAACTGCCTTCTTAGAAAGAATTATGGAGGCATATCGAATGTTCACCCCCCTAGATCCAGAAGCTCCAGAGAGTAAGTCAGTAGTAATTATGGCCTTTGTAAACCAGGCTGCCCCTGATATCCAAAAAAATCTCCAGAAAATAGATTAGAACTACAGGCAGTAGTAGAGAAAGTCTTTAGCAACCGAGAGACCCTTCAAGAATGCCAATTACGGACAGTGACAGCAGCTAGTAAGCGACAGACTCGCAATCTCACTAAGGTATTGTTGGCAGCTACCGCAGAACGCCCTCAGTGGAAAGGCCGAGAGGCCCATCCTCCCCGAGGGTTTGAAAAGAGCAGAGGTATACTTAAGATACCTACTCCCACGACCCAACAGGCGGTAAGAGAATTCTTGGGGTTGGTGGGATTTTGCCATCTGTGGATCCCCAGTTTTGCCGAAATAGCAAAACCCCTTTATGAGGTGACCTGAGATGGGAAGCCTTTTAAATGGACTGAGGCTCACGAGAGTGCCTTTAAACAACTAAAGCATGCCCTTTTGTTGGCTCTGGCCTTGGGACTGCCTGATGTGACTAAACCCTTTCACCTTTTCATAGATGAAAAGCAAGGAATAGCAAAAGGGGGCCTAACACAAACAGTAGGGCCCTGGATGTGGCCAGTAGCTTATTTCTCAAAAAAGCTAGACTCAGTGGTGGCCGGATGGCCACCATGCCTCCGCATCATAGCTGCTATGGCTATGTTGACAAAAGACGCTCAGAAATTGACTCTCAGTCAGAAATTGACCGTGACTACTCCTCATGCTGTAGATGGAATCCTTCGACAACCTCTTGACAGGTGGATCAGTAATGCCTGGTTAACTCATTATCAAAGCTTGTTGCTAAACCCACCTGTCATTCAGTTCGCATCCAGAGCATCCTTGAACCCAGCTACCTTGCTCCCTGACTCCGAATTAGACGCTTCCTTACATGACTGCTCTGAGATTCTGAGCTGCACATCCAGCCTCCGTAAAGACCTGAAAGACCAGCCTTTAAAAGGAACAGACGTGAACTAGTATACTGATGGGAGCAGCTTCATCAGAGATGGGGTAAGGTATGCTGGGGCCACGGTAACTACTGAACATGAGACTGTGTGGGCAGCCGCCCTGCCCGCAGGGACTTCAGCCCCCAAAGCTGAATTAATTGCCCTCACAAAAGCCCTCAACCTAGGAAAAGGGAAAAGACTTCACATCTCCACCGACAGCCGCTATGCCTTTGCCACAGCCCACATCCATTCTTCTTCTAGCGTTTGCTGCCCACATCCATGGGGCTATATATCGAGAAAGGGGACTGCTCACAGTTGAAGGTAAAGCTATCAAAACCCAACAAGAAATATTAGACCTATTAGAGGCTATCTGGATGCCAGATGAGGTGGCCATAATACACTTCCCTGGACACCAAAAGGGAGAAAGTCCTGTGGCACGGGGCATCCACCTAGCAGATACCACAGCCAGAAGTAGCATTAGAAAGAACTGACGAATTAGCTCTTTGCCGAACCCTGGAGAGCCCACCCTACCTGACAAGCCAGAATATACACCAGATGATGAGCTCCAGATAAAAAAAGTTACCTCTTGCTGACAAGCGCGGTAACTGGTGGGTGACAGCTGATGGTAAACTCATCTTACTCCAAGCCGTGGCCAGACACCTGCTACAGCACATACACAGAACCACCCACCTGGGGAGAAGGAAAATTGCTGAACTTTTGCAAGAAGCCAGTCTGAACATCCACAACAATAGCCAACTGATTAAGGAAATAGTTGCAGAATGCAAAGCCTGCCGACTTGCAAATGCTAGCAACCAGCCTAGAACTTCTGGGGTGCTTGAGAAAGGAACCAGATCAGGTGCCTACTGGGAGATAGACTTCACTGAGGTAAAACCAGGAAATACGGGTACAAATATATGTTAGTGTTTGTAGATACCTTTTCAGGATGGACTGAAGCATTCCTGACTAAGAGAGAGACGGCCCAGACAGTGGTGAAGAAGCTACTCGAAGAGATTTTTCCCAGCTTTGGTACGCCCCTTCAGTTAAACTCAGATAATGGTCCAGCCTTTGCTTCCCAGGTAACCCAGAACTTGGTAGGTGTCCTTGGGGCAAAATGGAAATTACATTGCGCCTATAGGCCCCAAGGCTCAGGACAGGTAGAAAGGATGAATAGAACTCTAAAAGAGACCTTAACAAAATTAACTCTGGAGACTGGCGTAGACTGGGTAACTCTCCTTCCCTTTGCCCTCTATAGAGTCAGAAATACCCCCTATGCTGCAAGGCTGACCCCATTCGAGATCATGTTTGGTCGTCCCCCTCCCATAATCCCAGCCTTGAGATCAGACTTGCTCACTGATATTAATGCTCAGGAGGCAAACGCTTAGAAGAAGAAGAATGCTCAGGACATGCTTGCCTCTTTACAGACAATAGCTCAGGTCCAAAAGCATGCATGGCCAAGACTGAGAGCAATATATGAAGCTGCACTTCCTCCAGACCCTCATCCCTTCCAGCCCAGAGACTTGGTCTTGGTGAGATGCCACCAAAGAGAGACACTCGAGCCCCGGTGGAAAGGACCTTATACTGTCATCCTAGCCACCCCCACGGCTCTGAAGGTGGATGGTATCGGCGGGTGGATCCACCACTCCCACGTCGGTGCAGCAGAGACAGAAGAGTTACTCTAATCTTCATTCCTGTTACAAAAGTTACAAAAGACAAGGGGGGAATGTGGAGATTAGAATGTAGAGATTAGAAACTGTTACTTCTTAGAGACTGTTACACTGAAACCAACTGTTACTTGTTAGAGACTTTTACATTGAAACCAACAGTTCCTTGTTACAGCTGTTATAGCCGGTAAAGCCTTACAGTTAAACTGAAACCAACGGCTCTTGTTCTGTGTACTATAAAAGCCAAGAGCAACAATGTTGCGGGGTCTTCGCAGCAGACTCTCGTGTGTAAGGGTGTCGGCGGCCCAAGCTTAAGCTTGCTAATAAAGGCTCTTGCTATTGCATGTGATGCTGGTCTTCCTTGTGTGAGATCAGGACTCGAACTTCTGGGCACAACAGGTTTAACCATTCTATATAGTATGTTATGAGGTCCCTCTCTCAGTACTTTTCAAATTATCACTCTTGCCTGGATTGACTTGTGTTTAAGGTACTTAAAGAGTTCACAGTTGTGGAAATTATCAGTTGCTTCAATATTATTTCAGGCTCTGAGTTGGAGTACAGTGGCTGTTAAAACCTCTTTTGTTCTTTTTCTTTCCTGTAGGCTATGGGAACCTGAGGGCTTTTAAACTATAAGCAATCTTCTTAGCTTAATCACTCACTCTTGATCAAGAGATAAAGTAGGGTAGGGGAGAGATAGCTAGTGGTTATGCAAAGAGAGTCTCACACCCCAAGGATCCAACGTTCCAGGCTCAATTCAGCTTCTCTGCCAAGCCAGGCATCACTGCTGGGCCCTATGAGTTTCTAAACCAGTCCCGTTTATAGTCTGTAGTTTTTGAGGCAATTATTCACCACGTTCTCACCAGGAGAACAATGTGGAAAGACTCCCACTATACAGCCCCACTGCTTGTCCACCGAGTTGTAGCTCTTCTCCTGAGTTTCCTGGCCAGTTCTCTGTTCCCAGATGTCAGCACAGAGCCTCTCCCCTGCTGCTTCAGCCTCTGAGGGCTGTAGCAACGGAGACTCACAGTTGCATTTGGTGAGTCTTAGCGGAGTCTTCTCCTCCCTTCAGCAGTCTTTTGTTGGTAAAGCCTACTGGAGGTGGTGCTTCAGCTGGTAAACTGCCAGACTGTTACCAGCTGCTCAATCTCTCCCTACGTTCCTCTCTGTCCACGAGCCACACATGTTTGCACTTACTGGTGAGTTAGTGGGTTCCTGAAGTCATTCTAGTCCTGCCTTGTGGTCCCAGGTGGTCTCCCTTGGTATTCCTAGTTGACCCGGGAGAGGAGAAGAGAGAAACACAGCTGCTGCTACTCCATAGCCCCTGCCTCCAGAAGTCTCCTACAGAGGTTTATTAGTCATAATATATAGTAATTTTTACAAATCAACAAGAAAAGCATGGACAATAAAAAAATGCAAACCACGAACAGGAATCAACAACTTGTGGAAGAGAAAGAAGTGGCCAATAAAAAGTGTGAAAAGATGCCTACCATCAGCAGTGGCCCACATAATTAACTTGAGGGGTCCAGGTGGGGGCACACCTGGTTAAGTGCACGCATCACTGTGCATAAGGACTTGGGTTTGAGCTCACGCTCCCCACCTGCAAAGAGGTGATTCATAAGCAGTGAAGCAGGTATGCAAGTGTCTTTCTCCCTCCTCTAATTCCCTCTCCTCCCTCTCAATTTCTCTGTTGTCCTATCCAATAGAATAGGAAAAAAAGGGGGCGGCATCTGGAGTGGTGGATTCATAGTGCTGGCACCAAGCTCCAGCAGTGAGCTTGGTGGCAGTAAGAAAGAAGAAAAGAAAAACCTTTCAGGCTGGAAACTATTACAGCTATCAGGCGCCCAGCGCTGGCAAGGGGTTATAGGAGAAGCATGCTCCCACTATATTGGTGGCAGGGAATGAGGAAAAAGTTGAACAGAGAAGGTTTATTTCATTGTTTATCTCCGTAACTGTGGCAATGTCTTGAACAGATGAACCCTATTCTCCCAGAGTGGTTAACCTAGTTAGTAGTTAACAGTTTTCTGGGTGAGTAGACAGCAATGGAAACAAATGTTGTGGTCCCTTCACTCTGATGATGTTTGTCAGCCTGGAGAGGGCTGGAGAGGAGGAGCCAGAGCTCGGGCTGCTCTCTCCCCAGCCCGTCAGGGGCCTGGTCCCAGTAAGTGATCATAATAGCTGCCATGAAAAGTGTTCTAGCCGGGGCTCACTGTGTGCCAGGCCGCGAGTGGCCGTCAGCACCGTTAGTTCATTTATCCTTTCCAACTCCATGGATCTTACTAGAGCCACCCTATAAGAGCTCTCTCTGTCCCTTAGTGAGAAGATGCAGCTATCATGCCATGGGACCCATGTGACAGGGCCCTAATGTGACTGAGACCCTGCTACGTTCAAAACAGGTGATTTGCATGCAATGCCATTTAAAAAAAAAAAAATTTATTCCCTTTTGTTGCCCTCGTTTTATTGTTGTAGTTATTATTGATGTCGTCGTTGTTGGATAGGGCAGAGAGAAATGGTGAGAGGAGGGGAAGACAGAGGGGGAGAGAAAGACACCTGCAGACCTGCTTCACCGCCTGTGAAGCGACTCCCCTACAGGTGGGGAGCTGGGGGCTTGAACTGGGATCCTTCCACCAGGCAATGCCAATTTTTAAATAGGTATTTGTTGAAAGAAGTTAGAAAGTCTATTTTAGATATATTCCACTTTCTGCACCCCATAAATAAAGATCTTTGGTCCATACTCCCAAAGGGAAAAAGGATAGGGAAGCTTCCAATGGGGGGGACGGGATACAGAACTCTAGTGGTGGGAATTGTATAGAATTGTACCCCTCTTATCCCACAATGTTGTCAATCATTGTTAAATCAATAATAAAATTTAAAACAATATAAAAAGATGTTTATTTACTTTCACCACTGCCAGGGCTTTATCACTCTAGGCCAGCTCCTTTGTTTCCTTCAGCCACAGGGGGAGACAGCACAGCGCCAATTCCCTGCCCAGGGGCGCAGGGCCTTCAACTTGGATTGTACACATGGCACAGCCTTTCCAGAGAAGCTGCCACACCAACCCTAAAGCCTAAAGATGTGTGTGTGTGTGTGTGTGTGTGTGTGTGAGAGAGAGAGAGAGAGAGACCAGTGCACTGCTCAACTCTGCCTTATCTCTGCTGGTGCCAAGGACTGAACCTGCAGCCTCTGGGGCCTCAGCCCTGACAGTAACGAAGACTCTCTCCCCCCCAGAGCTCTGTGCCTCATGGTCTGGAGGGACCAGGATGTGACTCAGGAAGGCAGACACGGCTCACTTAGAACAGCAGCCTCTGCTGTGGGAGTGTGTGGGGCCTGGCTGGATGTCTGTGCCCCTTCCAGTTATTATTTTATTATTTATGAGATGGATGTGGGGTAGCAGGAGAGAGAAGCAGAGTATCACTATAGCATATGCAGTGCCGGGGGTCGGGCTCTCATGCTTCTACCCATGGCGCTAACTCCCCAGGCTGCTCCTGACCCTAATTCTTTTTTTATTTTTTATTTTTAAGCAATTTTTAAAATATTTATTCCCTTTTGTTGTCCTTGTTTTATTATTGTAGTTATTATTGATGTTGTTGTTGAATAGCCCAGAGAGAAATAGAGGAGGGGAAGACAGAGAGGGGGGAGAGAAAGACAGACACCTGCAGACCTGCTTCACCGCCTGGGAAGCGACTCCCCTGCAGGTGGGGAGCCGGGGGCTCAAACCGGGATCCTTATCTGCACCATGTGTGCTTAGCCCACCGACCCTAATTCTTAAGTTGGAATCATGCTGCCCAAGTGCCACAAGAGCCAAACTCTCACACCAACTTATTTTCTTTTTATACATTTTCAAAGTATTTATTTATTTATGCTCAGCTGGTGTGGGATCTGGAGAACTGACATATGGGAGTTTGCCAAACACCAACTGACCAACCCATCAAGGAGACAAAATTGTCTCTAATTCTCTGTGAGACTCTGGGGGCTATCACTGGGAATGGGGGCACAGAACTGGGGGCGGATGGCCTGTGGAACTATCCTCTATCTTCTCACACCAGCATTTGATGTGGGGATCTGCTTTGCTGTCACTTCAAGGTGCAAGTGGGGACAGACCTGCCTGTCTCTTTGTTTTAGGGATGACATTATTATTATCTATTGGATAAAGGCAGCCAGAAATCGAGAAAGAAGGGGGTTACAGAGTGGAAGAGAGACACCAGCAGCACTGCTTTCACCACTCACCAAGCTTTCCATCTGCAGGTGGGAACTGGGGGCTTGAACCCAGGTTTTTATGCATTGTAACAAGTGTGCTCAACCAGGTGCACCACCACCAGGCCCTGGAACTATTCCAAAATCTGCATTTGAGTCCACTGAGTGTCATAGAGGGGGGAAATTTAGAGCTTGGAGAGCTGGGCGGTGGTGCACCGGGTTAAGTGCATGTGGCACAAAGCACAAGGACCGGTGTAAGGATCCCAGTCCGAGCCCCCGGCTCCCCACCTGCAGGGGGTCGCCTCACAAGCAGTGAAGAGGTCTGCAGGTGTCTATCTTTCTCTCTCCCCTTCTCTGTCTTTCCCTCCTCTCTCCATTTCTCTCTACAACGACAACATTAATAATAATAACTACAACAACAATGAAAAACAAGGGCAACAAAAGGGAATAAATATTTTTAAAAAGGCCTCCTGGAGCAGTGGATTTGTAGTGCAGGCACTTTCTTCTAGCGTTTGCCCTTCTTCTGTAGCCAGTCAACAGCGTCAGGTTGAGCCTGATGTAAAGTACCGAGACCTCCTTTGAATCTGGAGAGGTGGTAGTCATTGACTATGTGGGTCATAGTCTGTCTGGAGCCGCAGGGGCAGTTCGGGTCGTCTCTGGCTCCCCAGTGATGGAACATAGCGGCGCACTGGCCATGGCCTGTTCGATAGCGATTGAGGAGGGCCCGATCATAACGTGCTAGGTCAAAGCCGGGTTGACGCTCGCAGGGGTCTGTGATGAGGTGTTTGTTCTTTACCTCAGCTGACTGCCAGCTCTGTTTCCAAGAGACTGGAACAGAGAAGTTCAGTGTAGGCGTAGGGGACCAGATTGGGTGACGAGACGTCAAGCGTTGAACAGGGTGGGCGAAGATATCCGCGTACATTGTCAGGTCCGGTCGAGCGTAGACGTGGGAAATGAACTTAGATGATGCCGCATCCCAACGAATATCTGGCGGGGCGATGTTGCTAAGAACTGGCAGCCATGGGACTGGGGTGGAACGGATGGTTCCAGAAATGATCCTCATGGAGGAATATAATTTGGAATCGACCAAGTGGACATGGGGGCTATGGAACCATACTGGGGCACAGTATTCTGCAGTGGAATAGCATAATGCCAGAGAGGATGATCGTAGTGTGGAAGCACTTGCGCCCCATGAGGAGCTGGCCAGTCTTGCAATGATGTGATTCCTCGCGCCCACCTTTGCTGCAGTTTTTATGAGATGTTCGTGAAAAAAAAAAAAAAAAAAAGTGCAGGCACTGAGCCCCAGCAATAACCCTGGAGGCAAAAGGGAAAGAAAGGAAAAGAAAAGAGTTTGCATAGAGAGGGGAACCTGTATTATGGGGGGAGGCCCCAATGGGCCCCTGTGGTGTCATTCCTTTTCAGAGAGTCCCCCACCCTCAAAACTGGATAGACCCTCCCCACCAGCCCTCCCCTTGGGTTTCCCTCCCAGTCCTGAACTTCCAAATCCTGTCTGCTCTGAGTCAAGGTGGCGGTTGTGTGAGATGAGCCTTGAGGACCACCCACTCAGGTAGCAAGAGCCAGACACCCCCCCGGGAAAAGCCCCCTCCATCAGACACGGACAGACACTTCGAGAAAAGTCTCCAACTTTAATTTAGCTTCTCTCCCTCTCCCCTCACAGCCCCTTCCTCCTCCCACGGCCCCAGGATGCAGTCCTACTTCAGCAGGAGTTTGCGGTTCTCCCTGTAGGTGACGGCCCTGCTCAGAGAGAGGACAAAGCGGTAGGTTAGGAAGTGAGCTTCAGCCCCTCTGCAGAGGACGACCCCCCTGCCCCCGTCCCCAGAAATACACCCCCACTCAGAACATTCCTGAGACGAGAGCGAAAGACTGTGACCTCATTTGCCTGTGGTTTCACCACTCTGGTCTGGTTTTTCACTCTGATAGGAAGTCAGAGAGAGAGAGAGAGAGAGAGGGAGAGGGAGACGGAGAGAGAGGGAGAGACAACACTAGATCTCCCCCAGTGGTCTAGCACGTTCCATTTGGTTCCGGAACTCAAACCTGGGTGATACACGTGGCAACAACGTACTCAGTAATCTGTCCTTCCAGGTGTGTATCTGTCTGTCTCTGTCTCTCTCCCTCTCCCTCTCCCTCTCCCTTTGTTTTCCAGAAAGAGGCAGAATTGCTGAGGCCCCAGAGAAGACCATTTGATGTCCAGAAGCTGAGGAGGAGAGAGGAGAACTGAAGCAGAGGAAGATGGGGAGGGAGAGCACAGGAGGAGGAGAGGGTGGCAGGGGAGAGACAAGAACAAAGAGGACCAGAGACAGAGGGGGCAGAGGGACATCCACGGACGCGCTGCCATCTCTGTGTTTGCTGCACCCGTGCAGTGCCGCCGCTCCCAGGGCAGCTTCCTCAGTCTGTATTTTAGAGCGAGAGGAGGAAGACCAGAGGAGAGGGGGACACAGAGGTGCTCCCCTGGCGCCGTGCCCGGTGATCCCAACCCAGGTCCTCAGCATGGCCGGCCCGGTGCTGCTCGGCCCGGTGGGCTCCCTCCCGGCCTCCAGGGGCGCAGGGACTTGTGAGGGCGGGGCCGGGGCGACTCACGAAACCAGGATGGCCACGAAGAGCAGGGCGGCCAGTGCCACGGAGATGACCATGCCGAGCAGGACCTGGCTGCGCGGGCCTCTGCCCTCCTTGTACTGCAGAGACATGCGGGGCTGCCCGTCCACTGCGGGAGCGGGGCACAGCGAGACCCCGGTCACCCTCTGCCGCTTTGCACCCGCACCCTGGGCCACGCGGGCTCCTCCCTGCCCGGCCTTGTCCTCTCTTGGGATCTGACCTTCCTTTCTTCCTCTCCCCTTGCCTCCTCTCCCCTTCCTTTTCTCCTTCCTTCCTTAGAAGCAGACGGAGAGGGAGAGAGAGGAAGAGAGAGAGACCAAAGTTTCCTTCAGTGCATTGGGTCTGGGCGGCCTCCAGGGTTATCACTGGGGCTCAGTGTCAGTATGAAAAGTCCACAGCTCCTGGCGCCCATTTCTTCCCTTTTTTTTTTCTTCCCCATTTGTTATTCAAAAGGATGAGAGAGACAGAGAGAGACAGAGAGGGGGAGGGGCCAGGTGGTGGCGCACGTGGTTGAGCGCGGATGTTACAATGCCAAGGACCTGGGTTTGAACCGCTAGTCCCCACCTGCAGGGGAAAAGCTTTGTGAGTGGTGAAGCATTGTTGCAGGTGTCTGTCCGTCTCTCCGCCTACATCCCTCTTCCTTCTCACTTCCTGGCTGTCTCTATCCAAGAAATAAAGATAACAAAAATATATAAATAAAAAAAAGAGAGAGGGAGAGAGGCCGGGTGGTAGAGCAGCGGTTTAAGCGCACATGGCCCGAAGCACAAGGACCAGCGTAAAGATCCCGGTTTGAGCCCCGGGCTCCCCACCTGCAGGGGAGTCGCTTCCCAGGCAGTGAAGCAGGTCTGCAGGTGTCTGTCTTTCTCTCCCCCTCTCTGTCTTCCCCTCCTCTCTCCAATTCTCTCTGTCCTGTCCAACAACGGCATCAATAACAGTAAACAACAACAGTAAAAAACAAGGGCAACAAAGGGGAAAAGTGGCCTCCAGGAGCAGTGGATTTGTAGTGCAGGCACCGAGCCCCAGCGATAACCCTGGAGGCAAAAAGAGAGAGAGAAGGAGCGAGAAAGACACAGACTTGCGCCACCACTGCAGGTGGGGCGTGGGGGTTCAAGCCCAGATCTTTGCATGGGTCCTTTCTCATAGTATCACGTGTGCTTAACTGGGTGAGCCACTGCCAGGCCACCCTTCCTTGATATTTTTTTAAAAGATCTTTTTTTTATTTAATTTTATTTTTGCCACCAGGTTTTTTGTCTGCACGATTCACTGCTTCTGGCAGACTTTATTATTTTTTTTCACTTCACAACTATTTTATTATTACTATTTTTACATTTGCTGGCAGACTTTTTTAAAAAAAAAGTTTTGTTGCCCTTGTTTTATTGTTGTAGTTATTATTATTGTTATTCATGTAATTGTTGTTAGGAAAGAGAGAAATGGAGAGAGGAGGGGAAGACAGAGAAAGGGGGAGAGAAAGACAGACACCTGCAGACCTGCTTCACCGCCTGTGAAGCGACTCCCCTGCAGGTGGGGAGCCGGGGGCTTGAACCGAAAGCCCTACACCAGTCCCTGCGCTTCGCACCACCTGCACTTAACCCGCTGTGCTACCACCCGACTCCCAATACTTTTTTATTTTAATGAGAAAAAGTGTGTGTGTGTGTGGGGGGGCGACCACACTGTTCAGTTCTGGCTTATGGCAGAGTCAAGGACTGAGGGAACCACTGTGCCATGCTCCCGGCCGCTGGTTGGTTTTTCTGTTTGTTTGTTTGGTTTTTGTTGTTTTTTAATTACAGACCCGGGGCCACATGTGTATGATTTCACTGCTCTCAGACCACTTTTTCTTTTTCTCCGGGGTTACTGCTGGGGCTCAGTGCCTGCACTACGAATCCACTGCTCCTGGAGGCCTTTTTTTTTTTCCAGTTTTATTGGATATGACAGAGAGAAACAGAGAGAGGAGGGGGAGACAGGGTGGTGGTGGAGACACACACACACACACACCTGCAGACCTGCCTCACCACTTGTATGGCGACACCCACTGCAGGTGGGGAACTGAACCAGGATCCTTGCACCAGTCCTTGTGCTTTGTACTATGTGCACTTAGTACCCGGTGTGCCACCACCTGGCCCCCTCCCAGACCACTGCTTCATTCAGGTAAGTAGACACAGGAACATGGAGTCCCCACCACGCTGGAGCTTCCCCTGTGGTGCTGGGGGCTTCAACCTGGACTGCAGGCATTCAAGGCAGGTGCCCCGCTGGGTGAACTCTCTCTCTGACTCCTAAATCCTCGTTCTACAGATGAATTCCACTTAGTTCATATGAAAGACAAGGAGAGTTCCACATTGGCCCAGGGTGGGGGGAGGGCAGTCAGAGGACCCCTCTGCTACATGCAGTGCTGGAGACTGAGCCCAGGAGCCTTCACAAATCCTGTGCTCTACCAGCTGAACTCCCCTCCTCCCACCCCAGTCTTTGAGCTATCGCCCCAGGCTAGACTCTGCTGGGAGTCATGTGGCCCAGCCCTCGGCACCTGCATCACCAGGCACAAGAATCTAGTGGTTGAGCGCACATGTTACAGTGTACAAGGAGCCAGGTTAGAGCCCCAGGTCCCCACCTGCAGGGGGAAAGCTTTGTGAGTGGTGAAGCAGTGCTGCAGGTGTCTGTCTGTCTCCCTCCCTATCATCCCCTTCTCTCTTGATTTCTGGCTGTCTCTATCCAATAAATAAATAAATAAATAAATAAATTAATTAAAAAAAAAAAAGAACCTAGTGCCAAATGCCTCTTCTCAAAGGGGGAGGAGGCCTGGAGGATGGACTTCAACTTGAACTTGAACTTGGAGGGAGGGGTTGGTTGTGAGGGAAGCCACCTGGCACCTTAGTGACTGTCTCCCTGCCCCGTGCCTCCCCCAGCCCTGGGCACCTACCAAAGCAGTATTTGTTTTTGATGCACATGGGACTGGTCTTCTGGCAGTGTAAACAGTCTAACACCTCTTCTTTCAGCAGCCCTGGGGTGGGGGTGGGGTCAGGGAGGAGGGAGAGGAGAGAGAGGTGAGAGGAGGCAGGAAAGAAGGAGAAAGAGGAGTTCCCTGCCCTTTCTGCATTTGCACCAAGCTAGCTGAACAAAATGCCGCGATTTCCGTTAAAACTATTTTCAGGGGCTGGGCATTGGGCATACATGCACAAGGACCTGGGTTCAAGTCCCCGCTCCCCACCTGCAGAGGGGAAGCTTCACAAGTGTGATGCAGGCCTGCAGGTCTCTCCCTCTTCCCTTCACTACCTCCCCACCCATCTCAATTTCGCTGTCCTATCTAGTGAAATAAAAAGGAAAAAAAAAAAAAAAAACGATGTCTGTAATCAACGTTTATGTCAGCAGAGCTGGCAAGAGATCGACAGCTCCCCAAGATAGTGCACCCGCTTCACCGTGAGCTCTGAGGTCGGCCCCACTGCCCCGGAGGAAGCTTGTGTGCGCTGTGAGCCTGTGATCTCTTTCCCCTTCTGTCTCTCTATCTCTGTCTTCTTCTATCTCTGTCTCTTTATTTGAAAAAGTCAATTTGGAGTGGTGAAGTCGCAGGGACAACAGGATTTTTATGTGCCGTCAAAAAGCTGAATTGAGTGGGTAAAAAGCATTGGACTCTCAAGCATGAGGTCCTGAGTTCAGTCCCAGGCAGCACATGTACCAGAGTGATGCCTGGTTCTTTTTCTCTCTCCTCCTATCTTTCTCATTAAATAAATAAAATATTGGGAAAAAAAAAACTGAGTCGGGTCATGGTTGTCCCGTTGACCTTAATGCTGGGCCATCACTTTGTGAGACCTTTGCTGCAGCTGAGGTGGCGACCTGGGACAGAGCTCTGCAGGCCCGAGGTCCTGGGTTCGAGCCTCAGCACCACATATGCCAGAGCAATGCTCCGATTCCCTCCCTACATCTTTCTTTTTCCATCCTTCTTTCTTTCTTTCTTTCTTTCTTTCTTTCTTTCTTTCTTTCTTTCTTTCTTTCTTTCTTTCTTTCTTTCTTTCATCAGAGCATTGCTTAGCTCTGGCTTATGGTGGTGCAGGGGACTGAACCTGAGACTTTGGAACCTCGGGCATGAAAGCCTCTTTGCATGCAAACCATGATGCTATCTACTGTTTGTCCCTCTCTACATCTTTAAAAACAGATAAAGTGAGCAGAAGAGATAGCATCATGGTTATGCAAAAGGACTTTCTTGCCTGAGGCAGCAAGGGTCCCAGGTTTAATCCCGAGCACCACCATAAACCAGAGCTGAGCAGTGCTCTGGTAAAAAAAAGTAAATAAATAAAGGATGGGAAAGCAAAAATAAATAGTAAAAAATACAGTGTAACTGACTGAGATGGCGGCCACTCTTCCCTTCCCTCAGAGGCTGGCTGTCTCTGCATCTGGCTTAACCTTGCCCTGCACTCACAGGAAACTACATTTCCCAGACGCCCTTGCTGTAGGCGGCACATCACGTGACTAACTTCTGACCAATAGAAAGTGGACAGAGAGGCGTGTCTGTCACTGCCCCAAGCCATAAAAGTGTGTCTGTGTCTTGGGGGGGGGAGGTGGTAGCTCAAGGACTAGAGGGAGGATCCCGGTTCGAGCCCCCCAACTGCAGGGGCGTCGCTTTGCATGCGGTGAAGCAGGTCTGCAGGTGTCTACCCTCTTCCCCATCTCAGTTTCTCTCTGTCCTTTTCAATAACAGTGGGAAAAGAAAAAAAAAGTCCTGCAGGGGCAGTGGATTCCTAGTGCAGGCACCGAGCCCCAGAAATCACCCTGGAGGCAAAAAATAAAAATAAAAATAAAAATAAAAATAAAAGGACTCGTTCATCTCACCGTTTCAGAGATTCCTTTATAAGCCACAGCAGGTGCGGTTACCACCTAGTGACTCGGACGCACATGGAACAGAATTCAGTGTGAGCCAAGCCAGTCTCTCTCCTGCCAAAAGGCGGAGACAGGAGGATCTCCGCAGAGCCTTTCCCGCCCCCACCCCCACCCACCAAGGTGTTCATTTTTCAGAACTATGGCCTCTAGCGTCTTCAGTATCACTGCTCCCAGGCTAACCTTTTATTTCAGGGACAGAGAGAGAGAGAGAGAGAGAGACACTTCAACATTTTTCCTAAAACTCATGGACCCCCCCCCCCCCAGCCCTGTGCCTTGGTGTTCGCAGTAGGGATGGGATTTGAACCCCCTAAGGCATTTTGAGGTGAGCTTTTTTTTTCCCCTTCCAACCCCCAAATATATAGGCAGGCTATGACTATTCTCACAACGCCATAAATATCAGATATCATCAGGCAACATGCCAACTGGGGGAGGAGGGGAACCACCCAATGGAAATATGGTAGCTGAGCTTGATTTGGGGGGGCCAAGTACAGAGGTGTAGGTGGGAGGGCCAGATCATAAACCCAGGACTCACGGCAAACTTTGGGGTCACAGGCTGCAAGAGAAAAGAGAGCCGGAGTGAGTGAGGGAAGGCAGAACAGCAATTTGAGTTTCCTGGGGGAGGGAATGGGAAAATGGGGAGGAGGGAGGTTAACCCTGGAGGAGAGGCGAGGGGGGGCCTGGAGGGAACCCAGTGACTGAGGAGGGAGGAGGGAGTGGGGCTCGGTGCCTGGAGAGAGACTCCCACCTTTTAATTCGTAGGACTTTAATACTTTCTTCAGCTCTTTGACGACCCTCTCCCGGAGCGTCACCAGTTCATCAAGCAGGGGCATGTCTGAGGAGAGAGAGAGAGTCTTGGGGTGCTGGGGGGCAGTCAGTGAGCCCAGGCGGGAGAGAAGGCACATGAACGCTGCACTTCATTTCCAGGACTCACCACCAGCAGGTATTTCTCAGGGCCCACAGGGCGGATCTACCGCCCAGGAAGTCTCTAATTTAAAAAATCTATTTTTTAATAAAGGGCAGCTTGGAATGTTCCTACTCATGACCAAAGATTGTGAGCTCAGATCTACAGGGACGCAGAGGTCACACAGGCTCCTAAGCTGAATATGGGCCCCAGATCACATCAAATCGATGGGGTTTACAGTCAACAATATTTGTATCCCTTTTCCATATTAGGGAGCTACTCTCTTCCCTTATCCAGCTTTCTGGTCCTTTTTCCAGCCATGACATCATCTCCCCAGACAATAACTTGGATTCTCCTGCATATCAGATTTCAGGCGCAGGGGAAAAAAAAAAGAGAGAGAGAGAGAGAGAGAGAGAGGAAAAAAACAACTAGTCTAGCCACAGGCCCTTTGGAATATAACTACAATATGCCTACTAGCTATCTACAAAACAGAGACCCCCCCCCCCAACTCTTCATCTGCACTATTCCAGCCTTTAGGTTCATGATTAGACAACAATTTGTTTGGCTTTATATGTTAACACTCTTTTCAGCCACCAGGTTCCACATGTTAGCATGATGCCAAGTGGACTTCCCTGGATAGACGACCCCACCAATGTGTCCTGGAACTCTGATTCCCCAGAGCCCTGCCCCACTAGGGAAGGAGAGAGGCAGACTGGGAGTATGGATCGACCAGTCAACGCCCATGTTCAGCGGGGAAGCAATTACAGAAGCCAGACCTTCCACCTTCTGCATCCCACAATGACCCTGGGTCCATGCTCCCAGAGGGATAGAGAATGGGAAAGCTACTGGGGAGGGGAGGGGGTACGGAGATCTGGTGGTGGGAATTGTGTGGAGTTGTACCCCTCTTACCCTATGGTTTTGTCAGTGTTTCCTTTTTATAAATAAAATTTTAAAATCTATTTATTGGGGCCGAGCCACGGTGCACTTGGCTGAGCGCACATGGTCTAATGCCCAAGGACCAGGGTTCAAGCCTCTCTGGTCCTCAGCTGCAGGGAAGAAACTTCAAGAGCCATGAGGCAGAGTCACAGGTGTCTCTCTCTCTCCTTCTTCTTTATCACCCCTTCCCGCAATTTCTTTGTCCTCTCAAATATCAGAAAAAGATAATAAAGCAAAAAAAGATATATATCCCTAGCTGAGACATTAATTTAAAAAACTGATTATTTTTTAAACATTTTAATGTTAATTGGGGGATTAATGGTTTACAATAAATACAGTTGATGATACATGTGTAAAAATCTCTCAGTCACTCTCACCCCCAACCTAAGGCCTCTTCCACCATCTTGTACCAGGGCCTGAAGACCCCCACCCCCCACCCCAGAGGCCTCTGTTTCGGCGCAGTACAGCCTGTTATTTTATTTTATATTGCTTGTCACTGGGACTTTTTTTTTTTTTTTTGCCTCCAGGGTTATCATGGGGCTTGGTGCCAGCACTACAAATCCACTGCTCCTGGAGGTTATTTTTCCCATTCTGTTGCCCTTGTTGTGGTTGTTATTGTTGTTGTTAGATAGGACAGAGAGAAATTAAGAGAGGACGGGAGTCGGGCTGTAGCACAGCGGGTTAAATGCAGGTGGCGCAAAGCACAAGGATCGGCATAAGGATCCCGGTTCGAACCCCGGCTCCCCACCTGCAGGGGAGTCGCTTCACAGGTGGTGAAGCAGGTCTGCAGGTGTCTGTCTTTCTCTCCCCCTCTCTGTCTTCCCCTCCTCTCTCCATTTCTCTCTGTCCTAGCCAACAACGACAACAACAATAATAACTACAACAATAAAACAACAAGGGCAACAAAAGGGAATAAATAAATAAAATAAATAAATAAAAAGAAATTAAGAGAGGAGGGGAAGACAGAAAGGAGAAGAGAAAGACTTGCAAAGCTTTCCCCCTGCAGGTGGGAACCAGGGGCTCGAACCTGGGTCCTTGCGCACTGTAATGTAATGTAATGTAATGTGAGCACTTAACCAGATGTGCCACTGCCTGCCCCCCGCCCCCCCACTGTTAAATTTCTTAGGGACACTCTAGTAAGAGTATAGTTCCCCTTGTCTTTATATGGTCTTGCTGAAGAGCCTAGCATCGAAGGCTTACTCACAGACAGCGGGTGTACACACACACACACACACACACACACACACACACACACACACCGCAAACATACATAGTGATGAGTTGAAGCTTTGGCAGATGGAATGCAGGTACTCATTGAGCTGTCTGTGCAACTCTGCTGACCATCTGACCTTTTTTGCTAAATAGAAAAGGATGGAGAAGCAGGCAGGGGGGATCTGGTTGAGTGCACAGGCCCAGGTTGGAGCCCCTGCTCCCCACCTTAAGGTTGGGGAAGCTTTACAAGTAGTGAAGTGAGTCTGCAGGTCTCTCTCTCTCTCTCTTTCTCTTTCTCTCCCTCCCTCCCTCCCTCCTCTCTCAATTTCTCTGTCCTATCTAATAAAAACAGAAAGGGGGGAAAGAAAAAAAAAAGCCTCCTAGGAGCGGTGGATTCCTAGTGCTGGCTCTGAGCCCCAGCGTTAACCCTGGCAGCAATAAAAAAATAATTAAAAATGGGGGCCACAAAATAGCTCACTTGGACAGCCTGCTGCTTCGACCCGGGTTCGAGCCGGGCCCCACCGCATTGAAAGGAAGCTTCAGTGCTGTGGTTGCTTTTCCTCTCTCTTTCTGCCTCTGCTTCTGTCTGAAAAATAAAAATGGAAGTGGTGAAGCCCTGGTGAACATTAATGATAATAATAATAATATAAAGGGGCCAGGCGGTGGCACACCTGGCTAAGCACACACATTACAATATACAAGGACCTGGGTTCTAGACCCTGGTACCCCCCCTGAAAGGGGAAAGCTTCATGAGTAGTGAAGCAAGGCTGGGTAGGTCTCTGTCTCTGTCTCTCTGTCTGTTTGTCTCTCTCTTTTTGCCTCCAGGGTGATATCCAGCTCAGTGCCAGCACTACAAATCCACTGCTCCTTTTTCTTTGGGGGGGGGGGGATAGGACAGAGAAAAATTGAGAGAGGAGGGGGAGGTTGAGAGGAGACAGACTTGCTTCACTGCTTGAGAGTCGATGTTCAGCTTCACTAGGGGAGGGGGGTCCCGACACTGTCCTTTGGTGGTGGGAATGGCGTTGATGTACACTCCTATTAACTTGTAGTCTCCTAAGGCCAATCTCCCTGCAGGCAGGGAGCTGGGGGCTCGAACCCAGATCCTTGAGCGAGTCCTTGAGCTTTGCATTATATGCACTCAGTCTGGTGCATTACTGCCCTGGTCCCTCTTTCCCTATTTCCCAATTTCTCTGTCTCTACCCAATAATGAATAAAAAAATAATATCAATATAAAACTCAGAAGTGGGAATTGCTCAGCTGCGCAGAACAGGACTCGAACACCTAAAGCTCTCGGTTCCATTCCCAGCACCGTCTGCGCCAGAGTGATGCTCTGGCCTCTCTCTCATGTGAGACTCAGATTTCAGGTGAAATAAACAAAACCAGCTGTGTGTGTGTATCCTGGTGTGCACTGTGGCGTCCTGGGCAGCACAGCACATCCTGTGTGGGGAGAGACACATATGAGGTCTGCCGTCAGGGGTTTCGGGTTCAAATCCTCAGCTGTCTTTTCCTAGCCGTGTACCTTCAGGCTTGTGGCCTGACCTCTCTGAGCCCTGGTCTCTCTTCAGACCATGAGATGTCGGGGCATTTTTTCTTTTTTTAATATTTATTCCCTTTTGTTGCCCTTGTTTTATTGTTGTCGTTGTTGGATAGGACAGAGAGAAATGGAGAGAGGAGTGGCAGACAGAGAGGGGCAGAGAAAGACAGACACCTGCAGACCTGCTTCACCGCCTGGGAAGCGACTCCCCTGCAGGGATCCTTATGCTTTGCGCCACCTGCGCTTAAGCCGCTGCGCTCGCGCCTGACTCCCGTCGGGGCATTTTCTATGGGAAGCTCTTCCATCCTGGCCAGACCTGGCAGGTCGTGGCCCTTGCTGTCAGGAGCCTACCTGTCAGAGGGCCCTGCCTTAACTGCGTGGTCTGGTTCTTGGTGAAGGAGGCCACCAGCTCCAGGTCGTTGAGGTCTGGGGGAGAGGTGCGGAAAGGCCAGTGGTCAGCTGGACTCCTGGCTGGGGAGGGGACAGCCCCACAGCAGGGCGTCCCTGGGCAGCCCCCCTCCCCCACTCACCCACTTTCCCCAAGAAAGCGTTGACCGCGTAGTCGCGGAAGAAGGGCCCCTCCATGGCCAGCAGCAAGGCCTGGGCGCGGGCCTGCAGCCGCTCCAGGTGGATGCGCTTGGGGCTCAGCGCGGCGCGCAGCTCGCCCAGCGCCTGGCGCACCGAGGGGTCGCACTGCAGGCAGCCCCGCGCCCCGCGGGCGCCCAGCGCCAGGAGCAGCAGCAGAGCCAAGGCTGCAGGCATGGCGGGGGGGGGGGGGCTGTGACGTCACAGAGGGCGGCCCAGGCGGCGGGGGGCGGGGCAGGGGACTAAGCACCTACTATGTGCTGGGCGTGGTGCTGAGAGCTAGTGGGGAGGGGTCATCCAGAACAAAGAAGATCCTCCCCTGCCCTGTTGGATCTCCATTCATTCATTCATTCACTCATTCATTCATTCGATATTTACCAAGCACCTACTATGTGCAGGGAGCAAGAGGCACCCCAGAAGACAGGAAGGTTCCCCTCTGCCCGTTTGGATCTCAGAGTCTTTTAGTGGACATTTACCAAGCTCCTACTACGTGCTGAGTATGAAGCTGGGATGTATGTGGGGGAGGGATGCTGAAGATTTCTTCCCTGCCTTCTTAGAAATTACATTCAGTCAGGGAGTCGGCAGCAGCGCAATGGGTTAAGCGCAGGTGGCACAAAACACAAGGACCAGCATAAGGATCCCAGTTCAAGCTCCCGGCTCCCCACCTGCAGGGGAGTCGCTTCACAGGCGGTGAAGCAGGTCTGCAGGTGTCTGTCTTTCTCTTCCTCTCTCTGTCTTCCCCTCCTCTCTCCATTTCTCTCTGTCCTATCCAACAATGACGGCAACAATAATAATTACAACAATAAAACAAGGGCAGCAGAAGGGAATAAATATTTTTTAAAGGAAAAATTATAAATAATTAAAAAAAAAGAAATTACATTCAGTCATCCAAAGGGTATTTACCAAGCACCTACTATGGGCTGGGTGTGACACTGGGATCCAGGGGGAGAATCCAGAAAAACAAGCTTCCTCCCAGATCCCAGATCATTCACTCAACATACAGAGCACTACTGTGTGCTGGACAGTTCTAGCAGGGGGAGATTTCAGGAAAACACGAGGGTTCGTTCCTGTCTTCTTGGATCATTCACTCATTCATTCAACCAACACATATCTTTTTAAAAGCTTTTTTATTTTATTTTATTTTATTTATTCCTTTTTGTTGCCCTTGTTGTTTTATTGTTGTAGTTATTATTATTGTTGTTGTCATAGCTGTTGGATAGGACAGAGAGAAATGGAGAGAGGAGGGGAAGACAGAGAGGAGAAGAGAAAGACAGACACCTGCAGACCTGCTTCACCGCCTGTGAAGTGACTCCCCTGCAGGTGGGGAGCCGGGGCTCGAACCGGGATCCTTATGCCGGCCCTTGTGCTTTGCGCCACCTGCGCTTAACCCGCTGCGCTGCAGCCCGACTCCCAACACATATCTTTTAAACTATGTACAGCCAAAAAAATAAATAAAAGTCCTTCATAGCTCCTAGAGCCTAATGTGTCATTAACTTAAACCCTTAGTTCTCTTGGTTTCCAGCATAGCACTAATCACTGTCGGGCAGCCCCCCTCTCCATTGCTGAGACTGTGGCCTATTGACATAATCATTGTTTTGCCTGAAAGATCCCCACCCATTCCTTTGATCTTCTTTCTTTTTTTTTTTTCCTCCTGGGTTTAGAAAAAAAAAGTTGTCATTTTTTATTTACAGTGCAGTTTGATGAAATCTTTTATTATTATTATTATTTTTATTTATATTTATTTTATTTTTTATTTTTTATTTTATTTTTTTTTAAGAAAGGATTAATTAACAAAACCATAGGAGGGGTACAACTCCACACAATTCCCACCGCCCAGTCTCCATATCCAACCGCCTCCCCAGTAGCTTTCCCATTCTCTATCCCTCTGGGAGCATGGACCCAGGGTCATTGTGGGTTGCAGAAGGTGGAAGGTCTGGCTTCTGTAATTGCTTCCCCGCTGAACATGGGCGTTGACTGGTCAATCCATGCTCCCAGTCTGCCTCTCTCTTTCCCTAGTAGGGTGGGTCTCTGGGGAAGCTGAGCTCCAGGACACATTGGTGGGGTCTTCAATCCAGGGAAGTCTGGCCGGCATCCTGATGACACCTGGATTTGATCTTCTTTCTACCTCAAGACCCGCCCTGCCTGCAGGGTAACATTAATCCCGCCAGTTAAAACCCCAGCAACCATTGTTACAGAAGCTTTCTGCCTTCCAGCTCTCTCCTTTTCTCCACCCCATTTCCTAGCCATTTCCTTTTCTGACTTGCCACTTCCGGTTCTAAATATATAAAAGCGTTGTCTCTGATCAATAAAGTCACATTGTGTTCCCACTCCGTGTCCCACGTCTCTTAGTAAGCAGCAGCCCAGGTTGGCTCCTGTCGAGTTTTTTCCAATCCAGAGAGCACGTGCCCGGGAAGGAACACCCTCACCTTCCCGGCAAATCACATGTGAACATTCTTCTTTTTTTTTTTTTTTGCATTCACCCTTGTCATCATCCCAGAAACCTCTCCCCCACTTAGCTCATTTTACTGGGAGAATGACTCACACACTGGCGGCACAGGAGGACAGTTTCACATCTCCCCCTGCCAGGTGTCAGCACAGTCCACCCCCCACCAACTTTTCCTCTTCCTCCACTACAGGGCAGTCTGTGCCCACTGAGACCCCAGATACCATAGGTTCAACCCCCAGCACCATCACATGCCAGAGCTGAGCAGTGTTCTAGGCTTCCTTGATCTCTCGCTTTGAAATGAAAACTATATATATATATTTTTTTTATTTTTACTAGAGCACTGCTTCCTTCCTCCCTTTCTTTCCTTTCTCTCTCTCTCTTTCTCTTCCCCCACCCTTTCTTTCTTTTAAAGATTTATTTTGTGATCCAGGTGGTGGCGCACCTGGTTAAGGGCACACATGACAGTGCACAAAGACCCAGGCTCAAGCCCCTGATCCCCACCTGCAGGGGGAAACTTCACAAGTGCTGACGCAGGGCTGCAGGTGTCTCTCTGCCCCTCTCTCTGTCTTCCCCTTCTGTTGGGAAATTGTGCAGATATGGTTGAGTTAGGCAGGGCCCACAAACACCCATGGCCAGTCCCTCTATCTGCGTACCAGTCTTCTGTTTGTCTTATAAATAACTAAAGGTCTCCTCCCCACCACGTTACCCCCTCAGGGTATTGCTAATTCCCGCCAGCTAAAACCATAGCAATGGTAGCTAAGGAAGTTCCCAGCATGCCTTTTTCTTTTCTCTACCCCCTTTCCTAGCCATCTCCCTTCCAACTTGCCACTTCCCGTTTGATCCCATAAAATCCACTTTTCTTCCTGGTTTCACTCTCCTCCTCTTCTTTTTCTCCTCTCTTTTCTCTCCTGCGTCCGACCTGGAGAAGGGCTGGCATGCAGGGCAGGCGACCATTGTGGTTTGGCGCCACGTGGCTTAACCTGCTGTGCTCACACCCGACTGGGGCTTCTGTTGTATGCTTTACATTGGTTTGTTCTAGCTCTCCCCCTGCTAAGAAAATTGGTTCAGTCCTGCTAGTTTCACGGGCCGCTTGTCCCCACCCCAAGGAACCCCGAGAGGGTTCGAGAGTTCTTGGCGCCGCCATGTGAGAAGGAGGCAGGAGAGTTCTGTTTGGTGATTAGTTTGGGTTAGTTTATGAATCGTTGTTTCTGAATAAAGAAATACAGCTTCCCTGCCCAGCCGTGTGTCCTCGAGTCTCTGTTACCCGCCCGTGAAGCCAGCCCCGCCAGCTGGAGCCTCCGAATTTTAACACCAGGCTTCCGCATGAATAAAGATTTGTGTTGCTGCCGCCACGAGCTTGGGTCCTGGATCCATCTCTCCTGCCCACGAAGCTAGCCCGGCACCTTCCATCTCCATGTCTCTCTGCCTCTAGCCAATAATAAATAAATAAATAGGTAAATAAATAAACAATATTTATTTTGTTGTTTTTCTCTAGGGATTTACCAAGGACCAGTTTATTTATTTGAAAAACAAGAGCATCACTTGGGCACATCGATTCTAGTAACAAAACTGAGACTTTATGTTTGAAAGACCAACACGTCACTGACCGCACCACCTTCCAGGCTGCCTCAGCTTCCTCTCTTCCATTCCTTCTCTCTCTCTCTGTCTCTGTCTCTGTCTCTGTCTCTCTCTCTCTCTCTCTCTCTCTCTCTCTCTCTCTCCTGCCTCCAGGGTTATTGCTGGGGCTCAGTGCTGGCAATACAAATCCACTGCTCCTAGTGGCCATCTTTGCCTCACTGTTGTTGGTACTGCTGCTGCTGTTGGATAGGACAGAGAGAAATTCAGAAAGGAGGGAAGACAGAGAGGAGGAGAGAAGTGATCCTCCTGCCAATGGGGAGCTGGGACCTGAACCGGGATCCTTAGACCAGTCCTTGGGCTTTGTGCCACGTGCACTTAACCCTCCCCTCCCCTCTCCCCTCCCCTCTCCCCTCCCCTCTCCTCTCCCCTCTCCTCTCCCCCTTCTCATCTTCTCATCAGGGTTATCACTGGGACTCTACTGCCCCAGTGGCCTTTTTTCTTTTTCTTTTCTTTCCTTAGAGATAGGAGGCTGGGGGAGAGAGGGGGAAGAGTTGCCCATGGTGTTCTCTCTCTTCCTTTCTTCCATCCTTCCTTCCTTCCTTCCTTTTTTTCTTTTTTCTTTGCCTCCAGGGTTATTGCTGGTGCTCAGTGCTGACACTACAAATCCACAGCTCCTGGTGGCCATTTGCCCAATTTTATTGGACAGGAGACAGAGAGAAATGGAGAGAGGAGGGGGGAGATCGAGAGGGAGAGAGAAAGACAGACACCTGCAGACCTGCTTCACCGCCTGGGAAGTGACCCCCTCGGACCCGGATCCTTGTGTGGGTCCTTTATGTCTGGCATGATGTGTGTTTAACCAGGTGCACCACTACCAGGCTCTGTTGTTTTTCTTCATTTTCCTACAGAGACAGAAGTAGGGATAGAGAGGAGAAGAGGAAATAGAGAGGAAGAAGAGAGACACCTTGTCTCTCCACTTGTGAAGCTTCCTTGAACTTGGGTCCCTTGAAAGTGGCAATGTTTTGCACTTAAGTGGGATATGTCACTGCCTGCCCCCCCAAACCCCTCAAATCACCACCATTTTTTTGTTCTTAAATCGGAGCACTGCTTAGCTCTGGCTGTTGGTAGTGAAACTGGGACCTCCTGCGTGCAAGTCTGGTATACTGCCACTGTGCTGTCTCCTGGCCCTGTGCACTATATATATGTGGGCTGGGCACTGCTGATCTGCATGTAGGTGGTGCCTGGTGTACAGATACCATCTGAACTGAATACAATGCTATTAAATTAGTGTCTGCAACTTGGTGGCTGAAAGGCAGTAAGATATAAAGCAGGACAAATTGTTATTTTAAAAAGCATTTTTATTTATTATTGGATAGAGGCAGAGAGAACTTGAGAGGGGAGGAGACAGAGAGGGAAAGAGGCAGAGACACCTGCAGCTCTGTTTCATGATCCATGAAGCTTTCCCCCTGCAGGTGGGGACCAGAGGTTTGAACCCAGGTCCTTGAGTACTGTAATGTGTGCACTTAACCAGGTGCACCACCGCCTAGCCCCCTGACAAATTGTATAATAAACAGGAGCCCAAAATAGGAACAGAGCAGATGAAATTAAGAGCTCTTCAGAAAAGCTTTTGGCATGTCCCAAGGGGCCTGTGGTTTTAGTAATTTTGTTTGAGCCCAATACCTAACCTGCAGGTGGACTAAAAATTTTATCTGGGAAGATGGTGTCAGAGTTTAGATTAGGGATAGAGGGAGTCGGAAGGTAGTGCAGTGGGTTAAGCGCACGTGGTGCAAAGCGCAAGGACCGGTGTAAGGATCCCAGTTTGAGCCCTGGCTCCCCACCTGTAGGCTTGTGAAGCATCTATCTTTCTCTTCCCCTCTCTGTCTTCCCTTCCCCTCTCCATTTTTCTCTGTCCTAACAACAACGACATCAATAATAACTACAACAACAATAAAACAAGGGCAACAAAAGGGAAAATAAAAAATAAATAAAGTAAAATAAAAATAAAAAATAAAGTGTTAAAATATTAATCTTTGAAAAAAGAAAAAGAATAAGGCTAGAAATCTGGATTAGGGCAGAGGGCAGCTCCCAAACATGAGGAATGTATATAAATACCATTAACTGTTTACTCCGTCAGTCTGACTGAGGGCTCTTGTCTATTCATATTTTGCACAGGAGCCTGTGCGACCTCTTCATCCCTGTCAGTCAGAGCTCACAGTCCCGTGGTCACAGCTGGGAACATTCCAGGCTGCCCTCATTTCAGGTCCAGTCTTCCCTGAGTGGCAGAGCAGGCTGCCCAGCCTCCCTTTGGAGAGTGGAGCTGTCCCTGCCATTGCAGCTCTGCCGGAGGGCAAGGTCCTGGAGAGGCCCACAGGAGGGCTTATGATGATGGTCCTGATGGAAGTGACCAGTGATGGTGGAGAGAGGGACCCGTTAGAGGACTAAACTCACCATATTTCAGACAAGCTCACCAATGTGTCCTGGAACCCCATCTCTCCAGAGCCCTACCAGGGAAAGAAACAGGCTTGGGGTGTGGATCCACCCGCCAACGCCCATGTCCAGCAGAGAAGCAATTAAAGAAGCCAGGCCCCCCACTTTCTGCACCCCATAAATAATTTTGGTCCAGACTCCCAGAGGGATAAAGAATAGGGAAGCTTCCAGTGGAAGTGCTGGGGTATGGGACACTGATGCTGGGAACTGTATGGAATTTTACCCCTGTTATCTTACAGTCTTGTTCGTCATTATTAAATTAATAATAAAAAATTGAAACAAGGGTCTGGGCGGTGGCTCACCTGGTTGAGCACAGGTTATACTGTGCTAGGATCCGGGTTCAAGCCCCTGATCCCCACCTGCAGGAAGAAAGTTTCACGAGTGGTGAAGCAGGGCTGCAGGTGTCTTTCTGTCTCTCTCCTTCTCTATCTCTCCCTCCCCTCTTGATTTCTGGCTGTTTCTATCCACTAAATAAATAAAGAGAATAAAAAATAATAATAAAATGAAATGAAAAAATTGAAACAAAATTAAATGGAGGCGATGGGTCATCAGAATGTAGTGGGGCATCGCGGCCACCAGGGGGCGACCGTCACCTGAGCCTCACCTGTGGCTTCCTGCAGCTCTGGCTTACCTGTCCCAGAGACCTTGAGACACGAAGCTGAGCCTCTCCTCCCCGCCGCACCCCAACGCCACCCCACCCACCCCAGCCCCACAGCTAGTCCGGGAGTGTGATTTTGCTTTCTGGAGGAATCTGCTGCTAACAAAGGCGAGAGAACAAAGGCTGCGGGTTCTCCAGCTCCCAAGCCCCAAGCCTCAGGTCCAGGTGTGCGGCAGCAGGCAGCAGGCAGCAGGGCGGGTTGTGTTTCCCCGTGAGAAGGAAATCTCTGCAGGTCTGGCCGCTGAGCGGGGCCCCTTTAGGGGCAGAGGCTCGCGGGCTGCAGGCATCCCGGGCTTCTCCCGCGCCCATCCTGGGGGACTCCATGCTGGGGGTCTCCAGGGCCACGGTTTCTGCAACAGCAGACAGATTCGATTGTCCACAGATGGTCGAGCATGGACGTGAGAGGAAGCACTTAGAAATGCCAGACCGAGGCCTGCCAGCAGAAACCACTGGTCGAAATTAAAAATATGGCAGCCTGCATGTAGGGTGGCTCAGTGGTGGAGCCCAAGACTTGCAAGTGTGAGGGTTACGGTTGCCTTGACGATGCTCTGATTTCTCTCTCTCTCTCTCTCTCCCTCTCCCTCTCCCTCTCCCTCTCCCTCTCCCTCTCCCTCTCCCTCTCCCTCTCCCTCTCCCTCTCCCTCTCCCTCTCCCTCTCCCTCTCCCTCTCCCTCTCCCTCTCTCTCATAGAAACTAAATCAATCTAAGGGTCGGGGGAGAAGCACCAGAGGTAGTGCTCCAGGCTTGCGTAGTCGAAGCTCTGAGGGCCCAGGTTCAGTCCCCAGCACCACCTTAACCCACAGCTGAGCGGTGCTTTCTGCTCTCTCTCTCTTTCTCTGACAACAGTAAATTAAAAGTGAGCAAAAGAATTTATTTTATTTTGATTTATTTATTCATGAGAGTGTGAGGGAACCAGAGCATCACTCTGGCACATGTGATGCCAGGGATTGAACTCAGGACCTCATGTCTACAAACTCAATGCTCTAGCCACTGTGCCACTTCCCAGGTTGCTACTTGTTCTATGCAGTGAAAAACCAATAATAAAACCACATGCTCTGGTGGGTGGGGAGGTGGCGCAGTGGCTGAGCTGTTGGACTCTCCGGCTTAAGGCCCAGCCCAGGGCAGAATTACCACCAAGCTATTAGCTGGCATAGTTCCAGCATGCTCTCATGCAGGGCCAAGGGACCTGGGGCTTAAAGTCTATGTCATGAAGACTTTGTTCCAGAAGTGGGAGCTGGACATGACTGAGAAGAGTCACGTGGGAGTCACTAAGACATTTTTTTGGGCAAGATGGAAGCATAGCCCAGCTGGTAGAGTGCAGGACTTGTGAGCCCAAGGCTCCCGACTTGATCCCTGGTGCTGTCTGTTCCACAGTGGTGCACTGGCTTCTCAGTCTCTTGTGGGAAATAAAATTTAAAATATGTTTTGTTTTGTTTAAAGGAAATTCCATTGGTGAAAACCCAACCCCCTTCCACACCCTCTTGTCCCTCCCTGTCCGCCCTGTCTCCCTGGTCCTGTCTATTCCCTGCAGAGTCCAAGGCTGCCCCTGCCCCTTCCTGGCTTAGGGCCCTCAGGGCAGGGTCCACCTGGCACTGGGCACACCGGATGGAGTGCACAACTTCACCGCCTGAACTGTGAGGCGTGGCCTGATTGACGAGAGAGAGAGAGAGAGAGAGAGAGTGTGTAGATAGTGGGGGGCTCACACAGGCATGTTTTCATCTGTCTGGAGTACTTTTTCAATCAGAGAAAGAGAGACAGAGGGAGAAAGCCCATAGCACTAGACTTTCACCTCCCCATGTGGTCCTGGGGCTCAGATAAGGGTCACATGTTTGGCAAGGCAGGTGCCCTTTTTCCAGCTTATTTATTTATTTACTTTTACCACCAGGGTTATTGCTGGAG
Source organism: Erinaceus europaeus (assembly GCF_950295315.1). NCBI lineage: Eukaryota > Metazoa > Chordata > Mammalia > Eulipotyphla > Erinaceidae > Erinaceus > Erinaceus europaeus. The sequence continues at coordinate 4,474,386 of NC_080163.1, forward strand.
CTCAGTGCCTACATATCAACCCCACTGCTCCTGATGACTGTTCTCTCGCTCTCTCTCTTTTGGAATAGAGACAAAGAGAAATTGACAGGGAGGGAGAGGTAGGGAGAGAACAAGAAACCTGCAGAAATGCTGTGCTCTTCGACCCGAACCTCCTATCCAGGAATTTCACCTTCAGATAAGATTTGAAGATGAACTCACACATCAGGGAGCGGACACATTCACAGCTGTTCTGCTGCTCTGTAGCAAAGAGGAGCCGACCTGGGTGCCCAGCCAGGGAATGAGCGATCCTGGCCCGCCATCCTGGCCCGCAGGAGGCTGCGAAGCCCAGGAATGTGACACCCCGACTGGCAGAGGGAGCCCGTTCAAGACCTGTCACTAGAGGGCTTGGATTCAGCATGGTGCTTATATAAAAGGAGACAACCAGGTTCAGCCCCCAGCACCTACACAAGCCACAGATGAGCGGTGCTCTGGTTAAAGAAAGTCACGGGGGTGGGGGCAGTAGCACACGAGGGTAAGCACTCAGGGTAAGTGCAAAGCGCAGGGGCCAGGGCACGGATCCCTGTATAGCGCCCCCCCCCCCCGAATCCCCACCTACAGGGGGTCGAGGTGAAGCAGGTCTGCAGGTGTCTGTGTTTCTCTCCCACTGCCTTCCCCTCTTCTCTCAGTTTCTTTCTGTCCTAACAACAACAACAACAACAACAATCGAAGAAAGATGGCCACCAGGAGCTGTGGATTGGTAGTGCAGGCATGGAACCCAGCAATAACCCTGGAGGCAAAAAAAAAAAAGTCACTACTTTTTTTTTAAATTTCTTTTTTTTTAAAATAATTTATTTCTTTATTGGGGAATTAATTTTTTACATTCAACAGTAAATACAATAGTTTGTACATGCATAACATTCCCCAGTTTCCCATTTAACAATACAACCCCCACTATGTCATCTATCCTGCTTCATGGACCTGTATTCTCCCCACCCACCCAGCCCAGAGTCTTTTACTTTGGTGTAATACGTCGTCACTAGTAGTTTAATGAAGGGAGTGAACTCGCACTTCTAAATGAGCTATAGTCTTATAAAACAAGGGTAGCCCCAAAGCAGATAAATATTTTAAATATTTTTATTTATTTATTTTGGTGAAGCAGGGCTGCAGATCTCTCTGTCTCTCTTCTTTCTTTCTGCTTTTTCCTCAGTTTATCTCTGTCATATATATCACATTCCTCATTTAAAAAAAAAAAAAGATTCCCTTTCCTGAGACTCCCAGGTCCCAAGTTCAGTCCCCAGCACCACCATAAGGCAGAGCTGAGCAGGGCTCTGGTAGCTTTTTGTTTGTATCTCTGTCGTCAAAGGACTCAAACTGGGATTTTTGTGCTGGTCCTTGCACTTTAGGCCATGTGTGCTTAACCTGGCCCCCCGCCCCAAATGTATATTTTTATAAACTCAAAGATCAAAGGTGTGATTCCATAAGATAGCAGAATGCATAGATCCCAGGCCTCACCATGTATGAAGCTCACATAGGAGCATGGGGGCGGGGAGCTCCATGAAGGGTGGAGAGGATTATGCGTTCTTCCTCTCTCTCTCCCTCTCCCTCTCCCTCTTTCTCTCTCCCTCTCTCCCTCTCTTTCTCTTTTAGAGAATAAAATAAAACATATGTAACAGGGATAATATACAACTTGAAGACTTGAATGTGCATGGCCCTTTACAGGAAAATCTTAGTGGTCCGGGAGGTGGCGCAGTGGTAAAGCTTTGGACTCTCAAGCATGAGGTCGCAAGTTCAATCCCCGGCAGCACATGTGCCAGAGTGATGTCTGGTTCTTTCTCTCTCCTCCTATCTTTCTCATAAATAAATAAAATCCTCCTCTCTCCATATATATATATATATATTCCCTTTTGTTGCCCTTGTTTTTTATTGTTGTTGTCGTTGCTGGATAGGACAGAGAGAAATGGAGAGAGGAGGGGAAGACAGAGAGGGGAGAGAAAGACAGACACCTGCAGACCTGCTTCACCGCCTGTGAAGTGACTCTCCTGCCAGGTGGGGATCCAGGGGCTCGAACCGGGGATCCTTATGCCGGTCCTTGTGCTTTGTGCCACGTGCACTTAACCTGCTGCACTACCGCCCGACTCCCTCTTCATTTCTTTCTGTCCTATCCAGCAATGATGACATCAACAACAACAACAACAACAATAACTGCAACAATAAAACAACAAGGGCAACAAAAGGGAATAAGTAAATATTTTTAAAAATAAAAATAAAATAATAAATAAATAAATATTTTAAAAAAACAATCATCAAAAAAGTTTTTCGTGATATGACTATGGTAGTGACTCCAAACAGGAATCACAGCAAAGGCCAGCCAAGCGTGACGGTCAGAGACGGTGCTGTCTGCGCAGTGCAGTGGCACCGGGCAGGGCTTGCTGAATGCTTTCTGCTGAGGTCACAGGGGAAGTGCCTTTAGTTTCTGGGCTGCCTGGTTTCTGCTGGAACCATTGTAGTCAACAGAGAGCCACGCAGGACAACAAATGAAGGTATCCTGGCTGTCTTCCAATAAACCTTCATCTGTACAGGCAGGCGGCAGGCAGCCATTTGACCCCCGGGCTGTGAGCAGTTCACTGATCAGCCCTGGGACATGAAGAGTAAACATCACAAGCCCTGGGCAGGGAAATGTGACATCAAGAGAGACCCGGGCAGGCCGCGCACTTCCTCCTGTGTTCACTTCCTCCTACAAGAGCGGGAAGGAATTTCAGGTGTTTGAAGTGAGGGCTGGGGGCACCTTTGTGGGAAGGGGAACAAGGAAGACCGGGGTTTGTTTGTTTGTTTTTGTCACTGGGACTTCATCACTTTAGGCTAGTTTTCCCCCCAAAATAAAAGACAGACAAGGGGGGTGCTGGGCAGTGGCACAGCAGGTTAAGCACACATGGTGCAAAGCGTAAGCTTAAGGATCCCGGTTTGAGCCCCTGCAAGGGGGGGGGGGTCGCCTTACAGCCGGTGAAGCAGGTCTGCAGGTGTCTGTCTTTCTCTCCCCTTCTCTGCCTTCCCCTCCTCTCTCCATTTCTCTCTGTCCTATCCAACAACAACAGCAATGGCAACAATGATAAACAAGGGCAACATAAGAGAAAAAATAGCCTCCGGGAGCACTTCTTCTTCTAGCGTTTGCCCTTCTTCCGCAGCCAGTCAACAGCGTCAGGTTGAGCCTGATGTCAAGTTTCGAGACCTCCTTTGAATCTGGAGAGGTGGCAGTCGTTGACTATGTCCAGGAGCACTGAAAGAAAGAAAAAAGAAAGAAAAAGAAAGGGAAGGAGGGAGGGAGGAAGGAAGAAAGGAAGAAAGAAAGAAAGAAAGAAAGAAAGAAAGAAAGAAAGAAAGAAAGACAAGGGCCATGCAGCGTCGCAGCTGGTTAAGCGCACACATTAACAACGTGCAAGGGCACAAGTTTAAGCCTCCTGTCCCCACCTGCAGGAAGCTTCATGAATGGTAAAACAGTACTGCAGGGCCTCTCTCATTTCTCTATTCCGACCTCCCCTTTCTTGATTTATTTGTCTCTACTCAATAAATAAATGAAATGAAAAAGGGCAGAGACAGAAAGAGACCACAGCACCAAGCTTCCTTCAGGTGGTGCCAGACGTGAACCTGAGCCATGCGCACCGCAAAGCTAGCGCCCTTCTCCCCAGCCTGGGATTCTGCTGTTTACAGAAGAGCCATTCGTCTTCTCGATAAATCTCTGCAGCCTCCTGGGAACTGGCAACATAGCTAAAGATTGGACTCTCCAGCTTGGGGTCCTGAGCTCAATCCCCTGCATCACCTGCGGCAGTGTGGTGCTTTTCTCTCTCTTCCTCATGAATAAATAGATGAATCTTTAAAACAAATCTCGGGGGTCGGGCGGTAGCGCAGCGGGTTAAGCGCACGTGGCGCCAAGCGCAAGGACCGGTGTAAGGATCCCTGTTCGAGCCCCTAGCTCCCCACCTGCAGGGGAGTCGCTTCACAGGCGGTGAAGCAGGACTGCAGGTGTCTGTCTTTCTCTCCCCCTCTCTGTCTTCCCCTCCTCTCTCCACTTCTGTCTGTCCTGTCTAACAACGACGACATCAGTAACAGCAATAATAACTACAACGACAATAAAAAAGACAACAAGGGCAACAAAAGGGAAAATAAATAAAATTACAAAAATTTTTTTTTAATTTAAATTAAAAAGACACACACAGATCTCTAGGGCCGGTAACATAGCTCACATTGTATTTTCTTTTCTTTTTTCTTTTTCTTCTTCTTTTTTTTAACCAGAGCACTGCTCAGCTCTGGCTTATAGTGATGCAGGGGATTGAACCTGGAACGTTGGAACCTCAGGCATGAGAGTCTCTATGCAGAACCATTATGCTGTCTACCCCGCCCCCATAGCTCACTTTGATAGTGTGCTATTTTGCCATGTGTGTGACCAAAGCTCGAACCTGACCCCTCACCTTTTGCCTCTATTTAAAGATATATAAATAAATAAAAATACTTCTCTATTAAAGACAGAGAAGAGAGGCAGAGAGAACCAGAGCATGACTGTGGCACTCTTGATGCCGGGGATCAAACTGGGGATCTCACGCACGAGGGTCCAATGCTTTAGCCACTGCACTACCTCCCGGGCCATTATTTCTGAAATTGTCTGAGAGACAGAGAGACACAGAAGCACACAGCACAGTCTGAGAGAGTGACCGGAGCCGTGGCGTACAGCAGTCCCGTGGATCGAGCTGGGCTCTTGGGCATGCAGTCTTGCACTCTAATGCCCTGAGCTGTCTCCCGTTCTGCTGTCAGCCTGGCTCCACCGGCTGTGCTGTGTGATAATTCAGTGAGTCCTTCGCTGGGCGGGCCCTGAGCCCTCTCTATTGTGTGTGTGTGTTTGGCTAAATAAAGCTGTGTTGGCGTTGGCTGTGACCGCCTGGGAGCCGGCTCGGCAGCTGGCACACCCTCAGGGCCCCGACCTCGCTGGCAGGGCACCCGACTGTTGTGTCAGCCGCACAGCTGTCGGGGCCTCTCAGAGCCGCTGATGGAGCGAATCCGACATGGCGGAAACATTCTCAGCGTCGCCCAAGCTCCACGCCCCCGTGGCTGTGCCCTCTCTCTTAATCTCACCAGTTCCCAGCAGGAAAAAAAAAAAAAAAAACAACCCAGCACCTCCCACATGCGGGGGCACACTTCCCGGGCGCCTGGATGGCTCTGCTGCCTCCCTTCGGGCTGTGATCCAGGCGTCCCTGCCCCCAGGGACCGGTTCTGCCCAGACCCCCCCTGCCTACCCTCCTTCTCTGGCCAGAAGGTGAACTGACCCCAGGGCTCGGAACCTGCCCTCTGTGAGAATAGCTTCACAGCAGACGTGGATCAGATTGTCAAGGTGTGGTCACGGAGGAGCTGGGTGGGTCCCTGGACTCCGATGTATCCTTATAAAAGGTGTCCTTGGGAAAAGTAGGCCTTGGGCTGGAGAGATAGCTCACTGGGTAGGGCACCTTCCTCGTCTTGGGTGTGGCCCAGCTTGCTGGCACCACGCGCAGGGGTTGGGGGGACGGGGTGGTGGAGGGAGGGGGCCATGAGAGGAAGGATAGCTTCGTGCTGTGGGTGTCTGTCTGTCTGTCTATCTGAGTGAAAAAGCAGGCCAGGGGTGGTGAAATCACACATTCTTCAGACCCTGACTCCACAAAAATAAATAAACAAGGAAAAAAAAAAAGAAAGAAAGAAATGATTTTTGAAAATCTACCAAGACAGAGAGAGAAAGACAGGGTGGGGGGGGAGAGAAAGAGAGAGAAAACTGTGACAGCAGAGTTGAAGATGGGGGGTGGTGGTGGTGGTGGTGGTGGACAAGGACCCCAGAGGTCCCCACAGCCACAGAGGCAGAGGCCTGGCAGGAGTCCCCTCTGCGGGTTGTGTGTGTGTGGGGGGGGACACAGCACACACCTTGGTTGAAGGCTGCTACTCTGGAGTGGGAGACAGTAACAGGCCCTTTCTGTTGCCCTAAGATATCCAGTTGGTGCTGCTTTTTATTTCTTTTTCTTTTCTTTTCTTCTCTTCTCTTCCTTCCTTCCTTCCTTCCTTTTTTCCTTCCTTTCTCTCTTTTCTTTTCTTTTCTTTTCTTTCTTTTTGCCTCGGGGGTTATCACTGGGGCTCAGTGCCTGCACTATGAATTCACTGCTTCTGGAGGCCTGGAAGCTGTCTTTTCCCCTTTGTTGTCCTTGTTTATCATTGTTATTGGATAGGACAGAGAGAAATGGAGAGAGGAGGGGCAGACAGAGAGGGGGAGAGAAAGACAGACACCTGCAGACCTGCTTCATCGCCTGTGAAGCGACTCCCCTGCAGGTGGGGAGCCAGGGGCTCGAACCGGGATCCTTACACCCGTCCTTGCGCTTTGCGCCACATGCAAATCTTTATTTATTTTTTGGATAGAGACAGCCAGAAATTGAGAGGAAGGGGGGATAAATAGGGAGACAGAGAGACGCCTGCATCCCTGCTTCACCACTTGTGAAGCTTTCCCCCTGCAGGTGGGAACCGGGGGGCTTGAATCTGGGTCCTTGCTCACTGTGACATGTGCGCTCAACCAGGTGCGCCACCACACAGCCCCAGAAAATGTTTTCAAATGTTCATTGTCAGCAAGAGAAAGAGATCATCAGAGCATAATTCTGACAAGAACAATGCTGAGGATTGAACTCAGAACCTCAGGCTTGCAAGCCTGGTGCTATTTCCTTATTTACTTACTTGAAATAAAGTAATAAGAGGAAGGAGGATGCGAGATCAGAAGATGAGGCTTGTGGGTGGAGAAAAGTCTCAAGAGAGAAGGGGGGATAAGAAGACAGGCCACAGCCTTGTGCCCTGTCCTGTGACTTCCACCAGAGGCCCTGGGGAAAGGCCAGTGTCAGGAGGGGAAGTAGCAGGGGCTGTCTGGAAGATACGGAGCCGTGAATTAGCTTAAGTTCCCCGACACCTCACCTCCCATGAGTGTATACGACTGGGAACGAGTGTGATTCCACAACTCCTAGACTATTATTTACTTATTTAAATTTTATTCTTATAGTTTCCTCCAAGGTTATCCCTGAGGCCAGGTGCCTAAACTGGGAATCCCCTGCTCCTGTGGCCATTTTTCCTTTCTTTTTTTTCTTTTCCTTTTTGATAAGACAGAGAGAAATTGAGAGGGGAAGAGAAGGCAGAGAAGGAGAAAGACACCTGCAGACAGACCTGCTTCACTGCTTCTGCAGAGACACCCCCCCCCCCCCGCAGGTGGGGAGCCTGGGGCTTGAACTGGGATCCTCGTGAGGGTCCTTGCGCTTCTTACTATGTGCACTTAACCTGGTGCACTACCGGCCAGCCCCTTATTTGTTTGTTTATTTATTTACTTTCAGAGCTCTCTGTCGTGCACATGAACCCTGTTTGAACCCACTTCCCACTACACTGGAGGCAGTTTCGGTGCTGTGCAACTTCTCCCTGGTCTCGCTCTGAACATGTCAGCCCACAAGGGGTAAAGCCCCAGGAGCAACAACAAAAATGTCAAATAGAGGAAAACACACACACAGAGGGAGCCATTACAGCACTGCTTCACTATCCAGGGCTCGAACCAGGGGCTTCACACCGGCAAGGGCTCGACCGCATGAGTTACTGCCCTCCCCCTCCAGCCCTCTATTCTTCTCTGCCAGGGCTAGAGAGGGAGACAGGGACAGAGACAGACAGACAGACAGACACATAGGAGACAGGAGAGACCACAGCATGGCTCCACCATCCTTGGGACTTCCCCCAGTGCTGCAGTCCTCCCCTGCGGTGCTGGAGCTGAAACTAAAGACCTGGAGCTTGGGAGGGCATGCACCCTACTGGGTGACCTACCTCCCCGCACACCTGAAAGAGTCTGTCTTCCAGGATGACTGTCCCCAAGAGATCCACCCCCCATCCCCAACCCTTTGGGGAAGAAAGGACCTAACCAGAACACCTTCCTCTCCTGCACTTCCTCTTTCTCTGTGAAGAAAACCCCCAGGACTGAGGACTGGGTAAACACTCATTAGACGGCAATTAAGGCTGTTTTTTTTTTTTTTTTTAAAGTCCGGTGAGTGCTTACAAAGTACCGGGAGATTATTGTTTTTTTTTTTTTTTTCTTTAACCTCCAGGGCTATTGCTGGGGCTCGGTGCCTGCAACAGGAATCTACTGCTCCTGGAGGCCATCCCTTCCCGCTTTGTTGCCCTTGTTGTCATCATTATTGCTGTTATTATTGCTGTCGTTGTTGTTGTTGGATAGGACAGAGAGAAATGGAGAGAGAAGGTGAAGACAGAGACGGGGAGAGAAAGACAGACACCTGCAGACCTGCTTCACCGCCTGTGTAGTGACTCCCCTGCAGGTGGGGAGCCAGGGCTTGAACCGGAATTCTCCTGCCGGTCCTTGTGCTTTGTGCCACATGCGCTTAACCCGCTGCGCTACCGCCCGACCCCCAAGGAGATTATTGTTATCATCATCTGGTGGTGGTTCTCATCCCCACCCTTCCTTTGCTGTTTTCACTCCTCCCCACCCCCGCGCACCCCCCACCCCCCAATGGGAAGAGTTGTGAGAAGTTGGGAAAGGAAATCATGACTGCTGAAGACAGGTTGGTTTCCCGGAGATATTTCTAGAACGTTCCGTGCTGATGGAGGTGTGGCAGCTCTCCTGTTGTGCTGGGCATGTGGACCGGGGGTCTGTGGGTAATTCGCTTTTCATTGGACCGGCCCCACTGGCTAGACGTCGCCAGCACTGAGCTTGCTCTCAGAAAATATCAGGTGGTCCGGGAGGTGGTGCAGTGGGTAAAGTACTGGATTCTTAAGCATGTGGTACCGAGTTCAATCCCCAGCAGCACATGTCTCGTTCTTTCTCTCTCTCCTCTTATCTTCCACCACGTGTGCTTAACCCGCTGCGCTACTGCTCGAGCCCGTTTCCTCTTATCTTTCTCATTAATAAAGAAAATCTTTTTGAAAAATTCAGGATGAATCCCCAAAGCCACAAGGATTCTGAGCATCAGGGAGGGTAAAGGTGCAGTGAGAAGAATAAAAGAGAGGGGTGAATTCTGAAATATCTCTGGGGTCCAGACAGTGGCGCACCCGGTTAAGTGTTCACACTGCAGTGCACAAGGACCCGGGTTCAAGTCCCTGGACCCCACCTGCAGGGGGAAGGTTTCACAAGTGGTGAAGCTGGGCTGCAGGTGTCTCTCTGTCTCTCTCCTTCTCTAGCTCCCCCTCCCCTTTCCATTTTTCTCTGTTGCTATGCAATAATAAACAAATAAAAATGTTTTCTTTAAAATACAAGTAGAACCTGAACTGGAATTGGCATATCGCACCAAAGTAAAAGACTCTGGGGTGGGTGGGTGGGGAGAATACAGATCCAAAAAGGATGACAGAGGACCTAGTGGGGGTTGTATTGTTATGTGAAAACTGAGAAATGTTATGCACGTACAAACTATTGTATTTACTGTCGAATGCAAAACATTAATCTCCCAATAAAGAAATTAAAAAAATGTTTTCTTTAGGGAGTCGGTGGTAGCGTAGAGGGTTAAGCGCAGGTGGTGCAAAGCACCAGGACCAGCATAAGGATCCCAGTTTGGGCCCCTGGCTCCCCACCTGCAGTGGAGTCGCTTCACAGGCGGTGAAGCAGGTCTGCAGGTGTCTATCTTTCTCTCCCCCTCTCTGTCTTCTCCTCCTCTCTCCATTTCTCTCTATCCTATTCAACAACAACAACATCAGTAACAACAACAATAGTAACTACAACAGTAAAATCAACAAGGGCAACAAAAAGGGAATATGTAAATAAATATCTAGAAAAATCTAAAAAGAAAAACGTTTTCTTTAAAAAAAGTATAGGTTTGTGTAGATGGCAGGGTCATGAAATAAAGTCGTCAGAGTAACGCGGGGGATGTCTCTCCAGGAAGTCAATAAGCAAAAGATAAACAGGCCAAGAGCTAAACAAGGCTGGCCTTGTAGTGTGTGCTCTGCTGTACACAAGGCCCTGGGTTCAAGCCCCGGCACAGCATGAGAGCACCATGGCATGAGGGAAGGGCCCCTCATGCTGTCATCCCCTTTGCCCCTGTTTCTTGATCCCTCTGTCACCCTCTTCTCATCTCTCAGATAGAAGAACGAGGTAGAGCACAAGCCTGCCTGTCTGTGGCCCTCAGGCTGTCCTCACATGGGAGCACCAGTGTGTTGGGGAACCCGGAGGGTGGAGTGGTGCTGGGAGGGTGTCTCTCTCTTCCCCCCCTTTTATTTTTCCTCCAGGGTTATTGCTGGGATTCAGTGCCTGCACTACAAATCCACTGCTCCTGGAGGCCATTTTTCCCATTTTGTTGCCCTTGTTTTTTATTGTTATTGTTGCCATTGATGTTGTTGTTGAATAGGACGGAGAGAAATGGAGAGAGGAGGGGAAGACAGAGAGGGGGAGAGAAAGACAGACACCTGCAGACCTGCTTCACCGCCTGTGAAGAGACTCCCCTGCAGGTGGGGAGCCGGGGGCTCGAACCAGGATCCTTATGCAGGTGTTTGCGCTTTGTGCCAAGTGCGCTTAACCCGCTGCGCTACCACCCGACCCCCTCTCCCTCTCTTTTTAATTGCCACCAGGGTAATTTCTAGGACCTGGTGCCTGCACTACAAATCCACCGCTCCTAGTGACTGTTTTTTTTCTGTATTTATTTTATTTATTTATTCCTTTTTGTTGCCCTTGTTGTTTTATTGTTGTAGTTATTATTGTTGTTGTCGTTGTTGGATAGGACAGAGAGAAATGGAGAGAGGAGGGGAAGACAGAGAGGGGAAGAGAAAGACAGACACCTGCAGACCTGCTTCACCACCTGAGAAGCGACTCCCCTGCAGGTGGGGAGCCGGGGTTCGAACCGGGATCCTTCTGCCGGTCCTTGTGCTTTGCTCCACCTGTCCTTAACCTGCTGCGCTACAGCCCGACTCCCCCGCTCCTAGTGATTGTTTCATTTTTTTTCTATTTTATTTGAGAGACAGAGAACAACTGAGAAGGGAGGGCGATGAAGAGGGGGTCAGAGAGACACCTGTTTCCCTGCTTCAGCATTGCCTTTGCCTGCAGTTGGGAAGCAGAGGCTCGAACCCGGGTCCTTGCACATGGTAATGTGTGTACTCAACCAAGTGTGCCCCACCACCTCCCCTACCTCCTCTTTTTTTTCTATCTCATCTGTTTTTAAAGTCAGCTTGGAGTGAGTTTCAGAACTATGTGTGTGCAAGACCTTGGCAGCACAAATGCTAATAAAACAGAACAGCAAGAACACTATGCCAGGGAGGCTTCTGAGTATGCACTGCGTCTGCATGATGTTCCAGCCTGGCTTAAAAAAGTCACGTGGGGGGCCAGGCAGTAGCACAGCGGGTGAAGTGCACATGGTGGCGTGAAGTGCAAGAACTGGCATAAGGATCCCGGTTCGAGCCCCCGGCTCCCCACCTGCAGGGGGTCTCCTCATAAGCGGTGAAGCAGGTCTTCAGGTGTCTATCTTTCTCTCCCCTCTCTGTCTTTCCCTCTTCTCTCCATTTCTCTCTGTTCTATACAACAAAAGCAATAACAATAACAACAATAAGGGCAACAAAAATGGAAAAAAATAGCCTCTGGGAGCAGTGAATTCATAGTGTAGGCAGTGAGCCCCAGCGATAACCATGGAGGCAAAAAAAGAAAAAAGAATCCACACAGGAGGCCAGGTGGTGGCGCACCTGGTTGAGTGCACATGTCACAGTGCGCAAGGGCCCGGGTTCAAGTGCCTGGTCCCCATCTGCAGGGGGAAAACGTCACAGGTGGTGAAGCAGGGCTGCAGGTGTGTCTCTGTCTCTCTCCCTCTCTATCACCCCTTCCCTCTCGATTCTTAGCTGTCTCTATCAATGAAAAAATAAAGATAATAAACAATTTAAAAATATTCACATGGGGGGAGGTGGGGAGGAGGGAGGGAGAGACATGCAACCTGACTCAAGTGTATTGGGTCAAAGACCTGTGGAGACATTGATGGAGGAGAAAGTACAGAGGGTGATATGCACTTGGGGGGGGAAGTACTTAGCATGGTGAGTCATCAGGGAGGTGCAGACTGAAACCACAGAGAGACCGACACGCCTGGCTCATGACAGATATCTCTCTACTGACAGGGCTGGACAGCTCACAGGGGAGGGTTCACGCCTCTGTGCGTGGCCCAGATTTCATCCCTGGCTCCACATGGGAGGTGCTGTGCTCCTGGGGGAAACTTTGCTGCTGTGCTGTCTCTCCTTCTCTGAGTCTCTCCCTCTCTCTCCCTGAATAAGTACGTCAGACCAGGATGGGTGGAATCATATATTTGCAAGGTCCTAGCTCTGCAGGAAAAAAAGTATTCTTATGTAATAAAATCATAATAATCTATAACACATAATATAATTACTAAACAAGTAAAATAATAACTATCATTAAAATATGGTCCTGTTATCTCAACAGAGCAGAGATAAGAACATACCCCCCCCCCACACACACACACATACACACTTTCTGTTTATAACACTAAAACCCTGGATCTTGGATGTTGACCGACACTGGGTTGTCTAGAACTCTGTGCCTGCTGGTGGGAAGGCAAAAGACAGAAGACTGACCCTTCAGAGATGCCCACATCTGCCGCCCAGAACCTGACACGTTTCCTTCCCCACCAAAGGCAGTCTGCAGATGTGCTGGAGGAGCCTGATGTGAGGACATGGTCCTGGACTAGCCAGGGGGTCCAGTGTCATCTCAGGGAGCTGAGAAGAGGGGGGGCAGGAGGGTGCAAGGCAGATAGGGAGCTGTGACCACAGAAACAGAGATCAGAGCAGTGAGGCCACAAGCCAAGGGAAAATGGCAGCCTAGACAAGTTGCAGGTGGGTTGACAGTAGTGTCACCCTCAGATCTCCCGGAAGCAACACAGTTTTGCTGTATTTTGATTTTTTTTTTTTTTTAGTGTGTGTGTATGTGTGTGTGTGTGTGTGTGTGTGTGTGTGTGAGAGAGAGAGAGAGAGAGAGAGTCCTGGAGCTTCCTGGCTGAGTGATTCTACCACTGCCAGTAGCTGTGGACTCTTCTTAAAAGATTTAGTTATTAGTGGAGGGAGAACATAACTGTAGCATTTACAGTGCTGGGGATTCAACTTAGGACTTTGGAGTCTCAGGCAGGAAAGTCTTGTGCAGAACCACTGTGCTAGCTCTGTGGAGCGTGGGCTGTTTTTAAGCCACTGAGTTGATAAGAAAAAAATAAGGCCAAGCTTGGGGGTGGGGGATTCTGACTTGTCTTTTTTTTTTTTCCCCTTGTTTTTATTTATTTTTTTTTATTGTTGTAGTTACTATTGTTGTTGTTACTGATGTCATTGTTGTTGGATAGGACAGAGAGAAATCGAGAGAGGAGGGAAAGACAGAGAGGGAGAGAGAAAGACACCTACAGACCTGTTTCACCACTTGTGAAGCGACTCCCCTGCAGGTGGGGAGCGTGGGGGGGGGGGACTCGAACCGGGATCCTTCCGCGGGTCCTTGCACTTTGCGCCACCTGCGCTTTACCCGCTATGCTACCACTCGACTTCCGACATTGTCTTATAAACACAATCTGAACTATGAGAAAGCCCTAGCTCAGTGGATAGAGTATAAACCATCTGATGGGGGGCCTGGGAGGGGGGGATTCCCAGGTCTGGTGGGGTCATGCTGCTCTCTTAGATGACCTCCACGGGCCTCCAAGGCAAAGACTCAGGACACCACAGACAGGGCCCACGAGGCCCAGGGCCCAGGCTCTTCACAGGCTGCTGGCTGACACAGACCTACGTGGGGGCAGGTCGGCCCCTTCTGCTATTGAGCCCCAGGCTACACCTTCAGCGGGTGGGCATTAGTCATCCCATCCTCTGCTATTGGCTATTTTATGGTGCCTTATTTGCATATCAGAATCCATAAATAAGCTGGCAACCCTCCTGCCAGGGCCTGCTCCTGTCCTAACACTTAGCTCAAGCCCTGACCCCTAGGGGCACCAAGGACAGAGCTCCATGGATGGTGAGCAGTGCTGTGTTATCTCTCCCTCTCTTTCAGGATACAGAATAAGATTGGGCTAGGTCAGGGCCAGGTGGTGGCGCACCGGGTTGAGTGCACATGTTATAATGTTCAGGGACCCGGGATCAAGCCCCCAGTCCCCATCTTCAGAGGGAAAGCTTCACGAGTAGTTTTTTTTCACGAGTAGCTTCACTTCTTCTTCTTCTAGCATTTGCCAAGTAGCTTCACTGAAGTAGTTTTGCAGGTGTCCTCTGTCTCTCTCCCTCTCTGTCACCCCCTTCCCTTTCCATGTCTGGCTGTCTCTAGCCAATAAATAAATAAAGGTAATTTAAAAAATGGTTGGGCTAGGTCACCAAGTTGCAGATGCTACTATGATGCCATCCTGACTTACCTGGGCAGACAACCTCACCAAATGTGTCCTGGAACCCCAACTTTCCAGAGCCCCGCCCCAGTAGGGAAAGATAGAGACAGGCTGGGGGTATGGATCCACCTGCCAACACCCACGTCCAGTGGAGAAGTAATTACAGAAGCCAGACCTTCCACCCTCTGCATCCCATAAAGAATTCTGGTCCATACTCCCAGAGAGAGATAAAGAATAGGGAAACTTCCAATGGAGGAATGGGACATGGAACTCTGGTGGTGGGAACTGTATGGAATTGTACCGTTGTTATTTTAAAATCTTGTTAATCATTATTAAATCACTAATATTTTTTAAACTTATTTTTTATTTAAGAAAGGATAAATTAACAAAACCATAGGGTAGAAGGGGTACAACTCCACACAATTCCCACCACCCAATCTCCATATCCCACCCCCTGCCCTGATAGCTTTCCTATTCTCTGTCCCTCTGGGAGTATGGACCCAGGGTCATTGTGGGTTGCAGAAGGTGGAAGGTCTGGCTTCTGTAATTGCTTCCCCGCTGAACACGGGCGTTGACTGGTCGATCCATACTCTCAGTCGGCCTCTCTCTTTCCCTAGTAGGGTGGGTCTCTGGGGAAGCGGAGTTCCAGGACACATTGGTGGGGTCTTCAGTCCAGGGAAGCCTGGCCAGCATCCTGATGGCATCTGGAACCTGGTGGCTGAAAGAGAGTTAGCATACAAAGCCAAACAAATTGTTGGGCAATCATGGACCCAAAGGTTGGAATAGTGGAGAGGAAGTGTTTGGGGGGTACTCACTGCAGACTATTGTGTACTTCTGCTTTCAGGTATATATTTTGCACTTGTTTATGGATACATGTGAACATATGCTCTCTCTCACAGAACCTGGTCTATATAGGTTTTGGGACTTTGTTAGGAAGTGATCCACCTGGGATGGAATTAGAGAATACTATGAAAGGAAAGGTCTCACCCGAGTAATGAAGCTGAAGGGTTGTCATTCCACATGTGAAGTCTCTGGACACAGTCTGAGCTGAAGCATGTTGAGGTGGCAATCGTTGCGTTAATATATTTTTTTTAAAGATTGGGACTGAGGTGGGGGAGACGGCGTAATGGTTCTGAAAAAAAGACTTTAACGTCTGAGATTCTGAGGTTCCAAGTTCAATCCCCCACACTACGACAGCCAGAGCTGAGCAGTGCTCTGCTTTAAAAAAGTGGGGTCTAGGAAAATCACTTCTGATGTGAATGCACAAGGCTTTGGGTTCATTCTCTGGCATTGCGTAAGGAATCCCACTTGTGAGCTCTGGGGGGAAGAGTCCCCTGCCACAACTTGGGTGAGTCTGCAGAGGGAAACTTCACAGAAGAGCAGTGCTGTAGTATCTCCACTCTATGTCTCTTGCTTCTATATATAAAAAACAAACAAACAAACAAAGGCTGCTGTAAGTAGTGGAACATGCAGGTGTGGAGCCCTGGATAAACCCTGGTGGCAATAAAATAAAATAGCTCCCCCCCCACCCAGTGTTTGTGCAGCGGTAGAGCCTAGGGCTTGCATACGGGATGTCCCAGTTTTGATCCCTGGTGCCACCAATAGCCAGAATTGAGCAGTGGTCTGAAGGGAAAATAAAAGTTAAAAATCTGTTTTGGGCTGAGGAGACAGCATAATGGTTATGCAAAACAAACAAACCAAACAACCACAACTCTAATGCTGGGGTGGGTGGGTGGGGCTCACCTGGTTGAGCAGGCATGTTATAGTGTGCAAGGACCTGGGTTCAAACCCCTGGTCCCCTCCTGCAGGGGGAAAGCTTCACGAGTGGTGAAGCAGGGCTGCAGGTGCCTTTCTCTCTCTCTCTCTCTCCCTCTCTATGTTCCCCTACTCTCTCGATATATGGCTGTCTCTATCCAATAAGTAAAAGTGATAATAATAATAATACTCTAATGCCTAAGGCTCTGAGGTCCCAAGTTCAATCCTTAGCACCACCATAAGC
Organism: Erinaceus europaeus; assembly: GCF_950295315.1. NCBI lineage: Eukaryota > Metazoa > Chordata > Mammalia > Eulipotyphla > Erinaceidae > Erinaceus > Erinaceus europaeus. The sequence goes on from NC_080163.1 coordinate 4,490,709, forward strand.
CAGGGCTGAGCAGGGCTCTGTTCTTTCTCTGTGTGTCTCTCTTTCATTACAATAAATACGTATGTTAAAAATCTGAGCCTAGTAATTTTCAAGAGTTTTATTTTAAAGTTATGAGGTTAAAATTTTTTGTTTTTATATAACAAAAAAATCAAACACTTAAAATTACTATTTTATACCCACTACAGAAAGTAACAGTTGACTGAAAAGAGCCCTATAAGACGGGACTTTGAAGATATACTCTATATCCTAGGAGTAGTAGACGGACCTAGTACACATTGCCTGTATTTCGTATTAGTTCCTCAAGTTTACTGATGTGAAATGGTGCTCCTCTGTAATTTTCCCCAAACAGGCTTCCAACTTTCACCTTAAATACAAGCCCATCACTGCATGGATGAAAGTTCTTTCTGTGTTCAGAACTGATGTGGGTTTGGTTGTGAGGAAAGAGGGAACAAACAAAGAAACATCAGGTATTTCTCCTCAGCTTCAGTGGGGGGTAGGATGTATTATTGGATGGTTACAAGGGGAGAGATATATTGAATGGTTTCAGAAGAGAACCTTATGCCACAGTGGGAGAGATTTTCACCACCTTTAGAATGTAAAGTAACAAGACACTGGACTGTGGAGGTATCTGTTAATATCTTGGTGAAATAACACAGCACTGTCTCCTGAATGGCCCTTATTATCTTAATATATTATCTGATGGGGCTGAATACTTACCCTAGGTAAGTGGAAATGAGAGGGGGGGGGGAGAGAGAGTGAGAGAGGAGAGAGTCTGGGAGGCGGTGCCGTGAATAAAGCGTTGGACACTCAGACGTGAGGTCCTGAGTGTGACCCCAACCCTGACAGTGTCAGCGTGATGCTCTGGCTCTGTCTTCCTTCTCCTTATAAATAGATCTCTAAAAAGAATCTGTTTCTAGCCATGGCCAACTCCACCCTTAGTTCTGGCTAAGAACTAGAATATGATCCACTGGCAACTAAAATAAGTGAAAAAAAATGGGGGTCGGGCGGTGGCGCAGCGGGTTAAGCGCATGTGGCGCAAAGCGCAGGGACTGACCGGCGCAAGGATCCCGATTTGAGCCCCCAGCTCCCCACCTGCAGGGGAGTCGCTTCACGGGCGGTGAAGCAGGTCTGCAGGTGTCTGTCTTTCTCTCCCCCTCTCTCTGCCTTCCCCTCCTCTCTCCATGTCTCTCTGTTCTATCCAACAACAAAACAACGTCAAAAATGGCAATAATAATAACCGCAACGAGGCTGCAACAACTAGGGCAACAAAAAGGGGGAAAAATGGCCTCCAGGAGTGGTGGATTCATGGTGCAGGCACCGAGCCCAGCAATAACCCTGGAGGAAAAAATATATATATATATAAATATATAAATAAATAAATAAATAAATAAGTGGGAAAAAAAGCTATCTTGAGCTCATGTTTCTACTTCACCAAGCTGTTTCCCCACATCTCTGTAAGTTTTGAAATGTCCCCCCAGTGAGACACTGAGGAACAAAGCACTGTCCCCACAGGCCACCAGGCCTGCTAACTAGCATCTGTCCTAGGCAAAAACAATCAGCCTGTGTTCAGAAGAAGACAGAAACCAGAACATTCTCCCTGCCCCCTCCCCACCATACACACACATACAGGCACACGCGCGCGCGAGCACACACACACTTCCTGTTGAGAACAGCAAACAGGGAGCATCTCGGCGCCCGTCACTGTCCAGCTGTCTAAGGTCACTGTGGCACAGCTGCTGCTGTTTGCGCAAAGGATTTGTTGATCCCTGTGCACCGCTCAGCTCGGGCACTGGGTGGTATCAGGGATTGAAGCTGGGGCTGCAGGCTCGCTCTCAACCTGGCCTGGTTTTGTCTCTAGTGAGGAAGCCGGGGATGGACCGACACAGAGATCTTTGCCCGAAGACCCAGGCAACGGGCAGGGTCTGAAGCGGGTCGGGGCGGGGAGGCAGGGAGGAGGGTGCTGTCCTTTGTTTTGATTCAGTGGTCACCAGGCTGTCAAGACTCAAAGAGGTCAGGGGGCCAGGTGGTGGCACGCCTGGCTAAGCACTCACATGACAGTGTACAGGGACCCAGGTTCAAGCCCCTAGTCCCCACCTGCAGGGGGAAAACTTCACAAGTGGTGAATCAGGGCTGCAGGTGTCTCTCTCTGTCTCTCTCCTCTATCTCCCTTCCCTCTCCATTTCCCTCTGTCTCTATCCAATAGTAAGTTAAAAAAAAAAAAAAGACTCAAAGAGGTCTGTACTGGGAAAGTGTCTGCTACCTGGTGTGGAGAGAGGCTGTGGGCACTTCATTCCGGAGCTTGTGCCATTATAACTGTATGTCACAGTCAAATTCTAACCAAGGCAGATACGTTTATATGAACATCCACTCGTAGTAATATGCTATACATTGCTTTATAATGCTCTCTCTCTCTCTCTCTCTCTCTCTCTCTCTTTAAAGGATTTTTTAATATTTATTTTCCCCTTTTGTTGTCCTTGTTTTTTTTAATTGTTGTAGTTTTATTATTGTTGATGTTGTTATTGGATAGGACAGAGAAAAATGGAGAGAGGAGGGGAAGACAGAGAGGGGGAGAGAAAGACAGACACCTGCAGACCTGCTTCACCGCCTATGAAGCGACTTCCCTGCAGGTGGGGAGCCGGGGGCTCGAACCAACCCACTGCATTACTGCCCAACTCCTTTTTTTTTTTTTTAATGACCATAACACTGCTTAAGTGTAATGGTGCCAGGAACTGAATCTGGGACTTCAGAGCCACAGACATATAACTGTTGTGTCAACAGCTGTGGTATTTCCTCTAGTCCAAGATGTATTGTATTTATCAGTGTGAAATAGTTTCACACAAGAGAGGTTAGAACGCCACCCTCGCATAAGCAGTGCTGGGAAATTGAAGTCTCTACTTGGGTGACAGGTCTTGAACTGTACCCTCCCACCTGCCTGCCCAACTGCAACAAATGTTTAAAAACATTTTATTTATTTACTTATTTATTGGATAGAGACAGAGAGACATCAAGAGGAGAGAGGGAGATAGAGACACCTGCAGCCCTGTTTCACCACTCGCGAAGCTGTCCCCCTGCAGGTGGGGACCAGGGGCTCGAACTTGGGTCCTTGCGCACTATAAACATGTGTGCTCAACCAGGTGCGCCACCACCTGGCCCCACAATTTTTTCTCTCATTAAAGTCTTACTTATTTATTTTGTGTATGAGAGTGAGGGATACATAGACCAGAGCACCACTCTGCTCTGGTAAGTACAGTGCCAGGGCTGGAACCCGGGGCCTCAAGCATGCTAGTCCTAAACTCTACTTCTGAGCTCTCTCCTTGGCCCTACACCTTTGCACACGCTCCCCAGGTGATAGCTTAGCGGGCACACAGAACGTCGCACCATGCATGGAGCCCCGGGGGTGACCCACCACGTGGAAGCAACAGGGACAGCACCTAAGACCTCCGTGATGGTGGAGCCGGCCTGTGGTGGCTCTTCCTCAAAATACCATCAAAACAACATGTAAAGAAGTCAAGCTGGGGGTCCCCGGTAGCTCGGGAGTCCGGCGGTAACGCAGAGGGTTAAGCGCACATAGCGCGAAGTGCCAAGGACTGGCGTAAGGATCCCGGTTGGAGCCCCCGGCTCCCCACCTGCAGGGGAGTCGCTTCACAGGTGCTGAGGCAGGTCTGCAAGTGTCTGTCTTTCTCTCCCCCTCTCTGTCTTCCTCTCCCCTCTCCATTTCTCTCTGTCCTATCCAACAACAACGACATCAGTAACAGCAACAATAATAACCACAACAACGATAAAACAATAAGGACAACAAAAGGGAAAAGAGAGAAAGAAAGAAAGAAAGAAAGAAAGAAAGAAAGAAAGAAAGAAAGAAAGGGAGAAATTTAAAAAGAAGAAGTCAAGCTGGGGATTGTGAGGGACTCAGTGGAACCACGTGCGGGCGAGACTCTGGTTCACTCCTCCAAAGCGCGCGTCTTATATTTTTAATAAGAGAGCAAGAGACGCCCCCATCAGCAAGGAGCCCCTCTGTGTGGTGCTGGGGTTCAGGCATGGGCTCTACCCACTGCACCACCTCAGTTTCTCTCTGTCTGTTGCTAAAGAATAAATAAAATCCAAGAGAGAGAGAATGAGAGTGAAAATGAGAGAGAGAGAGAAAGAGAGAGAGAAAGAAAAGAAAAAGACACTGGCCTGGGACTCTAGGGGCACAGACGGTCTCTGCCCTGTCACTGGGCCCACAGAAACCCGCCCCTCCTGTTAATGATACACCTGCCTTATCTCCTTCCCAGCCCGCACCCCATTCAGACGGGCAGATGATTCCAGAGGTCTTGGGGACACCAGCTACCATGCAGGGCTCCAGGGAACCCCACACAACACGACCTTGGTCCCTGCCCTCAAGGAGTGTCCGGCCCAGCCCAGGAGACCAACAGGTGAGCAGATGGTGTTCACACCTGGAGGAAGAGGGTGTGAGGGAGGGGCCGTAGGCACTGGCAGAACTCACTACTGGAAATCATGGAAGACTTCTTGTAGAGGGAGGCATAGGGGAGAGAGTGTCCAAGCTCTGCCTGTAATAACAGTAGTCAATGGAGGTGTTTCTGGAGTGCTTCCCTGGGCTAAATCACCATAGAGCGCACAGAGGGGGGTCCCAGCCTCCAGGCAGGATGGAGGGTCAGGCAGGGCTCCTCAGAAGTGATGTCCTTTGGGGGCTAGGTGGTGGCACACCCAGTTAAGCGCACACAGTACAAAGCACAAGAGAATGCACAAGGATCTGGGTTCAAGCCCCCGGCTCCCCACCTGTGGGGGGGGGGGTGCTTCACAAGCAGTGAAGCAGGTCTGCAGGTGTTTATCTTTCTGTCTCCCTCTACCTCCCCCTTCTCTCTCAATTTCTTTCTGTCCTGCCTCCAAAATGGAGGCCACCAGGAGCTGTGGATTCATAGTGTAGGCACCGAGCCCCAGCCATAACCCTGGAGGTTAAAATAAATAAATAGATGCTATCCCTCCGCAGAGGGTGGAGTCAGGCACGAGGAGTTCCTGTGCGTTTTCAGTTTTTCTCTGTCTCTCGCTTGTCCACACCCTGATATTGCATCCCTTTTGTCTGTCCCCTCTCTCTTGAGTCCCCTGGCCCCATCCTTTCTTCCACCCATGAGTGAAGCCCAGCGTCTCTGGGCTGTGAAAGTAGAAACGGACCAGGGAGTGTCTGATGTCGCTCTGGCCAGCGAGAGCGGGAGGATCTGAGTGACGGACGGGTGCAGGCAGGGGAGGCCGCAGGTTCACGGCAAAGACAAGTCAGGACACAGTTTGGGGACAGTCACCGAGGGGAAGACGGGCATTCGGGGAAGGGCCAGCTGCCCACTGGGTGCTGGGCAGGGCCCGTCTTGATGCCCATGACGCCCATGATGTTCGGGTCAATACTGTTATCCTTTGGAGGTTGCTCGAGAGAACTGCTTCCTCCACGCCATCTCCTGTGTGGAGTAGGATTCTTTCCATCCGGCCTACAGGGGGTGGGCCACAGCCTGGGGCAAAGACGGCAAGTTCTCCGTCGAGGTGGACGGCAAGTCTCGCTGTCCTGAGACATTCCCGGCACCCGTCTTGGGAGGTTTTGATCCCAGAATGGTGTGTGTGTGTGTGTGTGTGTGTGTGTGTGTGTGTGTCCAGCTTTGCTGCTCAGACCGCCCACCTGCCACAAGCCGCAGCTCTGGATCTGTGCCTGGCAGTATGGCTTTGCCCAGCTGTGGCTGATGGGGGTGGTTCTGGGGACTGAAACTGAGGCCCCAGAGCCCCAGGCAGGAGAGTCTTTTGCACAGCCGTTGTGCTGTCTCCCCGCTACACATGTCTCGAATCCTGTGACACAACCAGTTTGCTGCTTTTCCCAGTCGGTATCTGAGGGTCTCTGTGTCCACATACGTAACTCTGACTTGTTGCTTCTAGAATACAGAGTGTGTGTGTGTGTGTGGGGGGGCGCTCTCACCTGTGCAAACCACAGACCCCATGCTGGCCCCATATGCTCGTCGCTACCCATGGTGCTCCCTGGGCCTCCCGGAACATACCCTCTGATATCGGCTGTGCTGGCTTTCCTGGGAGCAGCTGCTCAGCTCGGAAACAAGACTGTTGGGCCGTGGACATGTGTCTAGTTAAAGTCCCAGAGCTCCGTGGGGTGGGAGTGGGGTGCTGGGAGACAGCTCGCCTAATAGATTGCAGACTTTACCATGTTCCAGGACCCGAGTTCAAGTCCAGGCCCACATGGGAGCAACACAAGTAGCTCCAAGGAAAGTTCTGTGAGTGGTGGAGTGGGGCTGTGGTATCTCTCTCTCTCTCTTATTGCCACCAGGGTTATCACTGGGGCTTGGTGCACAAGGAGTTTCTCTCCTCTCCTTTTCTTTTTCCTTTTTTTTTTTTTTTTTGATAGGACAGAAAAAAGTTGAGAGAGACAGAGAGAGACTTGTCGTACTTGCGTTACCACATGTGAAGCTTCCCCTTTGAAGATGGGGGTGGGGACTTGACCCTGGGCCCTGGCACCTGCTGATGTGCGTTCCTAGCCAGGTGTGCTGCCACCTGGCCCTCTTTCTGAAATTTCTAACTGAAATTGAAAGCAGGTAAAAGTCCATGGTGACCCATCGAACTGTGCAGGTTTGGTGCCCCGGCGACAGAAAAGATCCCCCGCGGGCTCACTTGCGGTGGGCAGGGCAGGGTGGGGAGCGGAGCAGGCAGCACTGAGGGTGGAGAGAGTTCGCCCTACGGCGTCCCGGATCAGGGAACAAGGGCACGGGAGCCCTTCACAGAACACCTGTGTCATAAGTACCTGGCTGGACAGGCTTTCTCTGCATTTTCTTTCCTAAAAAGGAAGTCAGTCTTCTGGCGGGTGACCGTTGGGCACCTTCTATTAAACTCATAACTGCGTTGGCCCCAGCCATGTCCTGGCGTGAGCATAAGGAAGCAGAGGGAGGGTGTTGGCTCCACTGTGGCTGGCAACGGTGAAGGAAGATAGAGGGGACAGCTAGGAGCTCCCTCGCCAGGACAGGAGCCAGAGGCGCCAGTCACGGGCCATAGGATGGAGTCTGGGTAGCCGCCGGCAGCGGAGGCCTGAGGGGTCAGGGGCACACGGCCCTAGAGTGAAGGGTCTTTCCACTCAGGTCCATGTATTGCGTTCTGGGATGGGCTTCTCAGCATGACCCCTGTGTCACTGTACAAGCTGTGGAGTCCTGTGCAGGCCTAACAAATACCAAGACTTTGTCTTTCTTTCTTTTTTTTTTTTTTTCACATAACCAGGACCTCACACATATGTGACCTCACCCCATCCATGGGCAGCTTTTTCATTCAGAAAGAGATAGAGACAGAGAAAGGAAGAGTCTGGAGCTCCCGTGACAGCTGTGGCTACCCCCCATATGGTGCCAGAGTTTGAACCCAGGCCATGCACATGGCAAATCGAACTGCCTACCAAATGAGCTATTATTATTTTTATTATTATTATTATTAGCCTCCAGGGTTATTGCTGGGGCTTGGTGCCGACACTATGAATCCACTGTTCCTGGAGGCCATTTTTTCCATTTTATTGGATAGAACAGAGAGAAATTGAAAGAAGGGGGTAGATAGGGAGAGAGACAGAGAGAGACACCTGCAGACCTTCTTCACCATGTGTGACGTGCCCCCCCTGAACTTGGGGAGCTGGGGCTCAAACCCAGATCCTTGTGTGAAAACTTGCACTTCTTACTCTGTGCTCTTAACCAGGTGCACCACGGCCCGACCTTATCAATGAGCTGTGTGTCTGTGTGTCTGTCTCTGTGTGTGTGTGTTTGTGTGTCTGTGTGGGTATGTCTCAGGTGGCTTTAAGGGCAGGAGCACAGAAAGTTCCCATGACCTCTTGCTAAGTGGGAAAAGCAAGTTGCAGTCACACACACAGAGCATCATCTCATTTCTCCAGGACAAGAAGTCTCAGGGAATACTTCTCAATGACTCCCCTTTGTATGTGAGTCCAAGGTTGGTACACTTGTCTGGAGTCCAATCGAAGAGAGCAAGGAAGTATTTTCAAGTCAGCATATCATGCCTTCTCCAGCTTCACTCTTGCTCTCTGCTGTGCTGCTGGAAAAGCTGTCAGAGGAGGGCCAGGTGGTGGCGCACCTGCTTGAGCGCACATGTTACAGTGCGCAAGGACCCAGGTTCAAGCCCCCAGTCGCCACCTGCTGGGGGAAAGCTTCACAAGTGGTGAAGCAGGGCTCCAGGTCCCTGTCTATCACTCCCTTACCCCTCAATTTTTGGATGTCTCTATCCAATAAATAAAGATAATAAAAAAAAGAAGCTGTCAGAGGCAGCACAGAAACCAGCACAATTGTTTATGCCATGTGCGCTTAGCCCACTGCTCTACCTACTGCCCAGTCCCCACTTACCCATCTTTTATTTACTTTTTTTAAAAAATGAATTTATTTTATTTATTCATGAGAAGGATAGAAGGAGAGAAAGAACCAGACATCACTCTGGTACATGTACTGCTGGGGATTGAACTCAGGACCTTATGGTTGAGAACCCAATGCTTTATCCACTGTGTCACCTCCTGGACCACTTTTATTTACTTTTTAAAGGTTCTAGTATCTATTTATTTGTTTATTGCCTTTTGTTACCCTTGTTGTTTTATTGTTGTAATTATTGATATCATTGTTGTTGGATAGGACAGAGAAATGGAGAGAGAAAGGGAAGACAGAGAGGGGGGAGAGAAAGACAGACACCTGCAGACCTGCTTCACTGCCTGTGAAGCGACCCCCTGCAGCTGGCGAGCCGGGGGCTCAAACCGGGATCCTTATGCCAGATCCTTGCACTTTGCGCCACGTGCGCTTAATCCACTGGGCTCCTGCCCCTCGACTCCCCTTACCCATCTTTTAATGTGTCCTGTTGCTTACACATCCACCTACTCATTTGATTATTCTGTGTCCACTCCAGCTGCTGCCTCCTCGGGGAAGACTTCCCTGACTCCTTTCTTTTATCTTTTTTTTTTTTAATTTTCATGTACTTATTTGTGATTAATACTAGGTAATTTAAAATTTTGTTTATAGTTCTTTCCTCTGCCACCCGGGTTACTGCTGGGGCTCAGTGCCGACACTGCACATCCACCACCCCTGGTAGCCATTCATTTTTCTTTTTTATTTTATTCGACAGGACAGAGGGAAATTGAGAGGGGAAAAGGCAGAGAGGGAGGGAGATGCCTGCAGACCTGCTTCACTGCTCCTGAGGCGTCCCAGGTCTGTGTACATGGTCTGTGTGCGATTCTCTGGGTACTCCGCCACCCAGCCCCCTCCCACTCCCTCCCTTATGACGGCCTTTTCTTTTCCTTTCTTTTTTTTTCTTCTTCTTCTTCTTTTTTTTAACCAAAGCACTTATTAGCTCTGGCTTATGTTGATGCGGGGGATTGAACCTGGGCCTTTGGAGCATCAGGCATATGTGTCTCTGCATAACCATTATGCTGCCTACCTCCACCCCCTCTACCTTTTCTTCACAGCTCTTGCCCTGACTGCCCACTGTGCTCTGTAACTGTACGTTCACTTGCTCAGTCTGTGCTCACTGCCAGAATGCTCTCGCTCCTCCAGCAAGTATGATTCACTGAGCAGCTGGCAGGTGCCAGGCTACAGACACCCCTCCCCGCAGAGCTGGCATGTTAGCTGGGGGCATTGCACAAGAAAACACTATGTGTAATGAGTGAGCGATTGGCAGTTGGAGGATGATATCCCTGAGAGGTAAAAAAACAAAACAAAAACAAAACAAAAATGTCTGTCAGGAGTCCAGGGGATAGGTACACAGAGAAGACCTCCCAGAGACGCGATATTTGGGCAAAAACTGAGTATTTGCACGAGCAAAGGTCCTGGGGTAGGACTGAGCCTGGTGTGTGTCTGAGAAGCACTGGGGAGGTGACTGGAGCAGAGTGAGAAGGGAGAGAGGAGGACTAAGCTTTAACTCCAGGTGACAGCGGCAAAGTCCTCAGCAAACTCTGAGTGCTGGCCAGCACTGGGGTCTGACAACTACCCCTCCCCAGCCAAAGCCTCCCACTTGCTGTCTGTGCAAATAAATCTTTATTGACACACCATGCCCTCCTCCATTCCATTTTATCATCTCAGGCAACAGGGGTGAAGAGCCAGAGTCGTATCAGAGACCATCTGACCTGCAAAACTGAAAATATTCCCTATCTGCACTCTTCCAGAAAAGTCTGCGAACTAGATCAGATCCGGGACAAAGTCTGGCACGTAGTAGGTCTCAGTGAGTAGTCACTGTTTCAAAACTAGACCCGCGACTCACCCATGCCTCTCACGCCACCAGCTTGCTCTGTTTCCCAGCTGCTCCCAGCTCTCTGTCAAACGTGGGAAGACGGCCCAGGGACCAAAAGTAAATCCAACAGAGCCGTTCAAATCCGTGCCACCAAGAAAATGCCCAGGAAGCCTCAAAGTCAGGACCCTCAAGCTCTTTGTCCCTTTCTTCTCCTCTATTGAAACTCACTCCCCTCCCCAGAAGCCCCGCCAGGCAAGGAAGCTGCTCCCCAGTTTGTTTTCTTGTTTAAAAAAAAAAAAAAGAAAGAAATCCTTCACACTCCTTCACAGAAAAGCCACACACACACACACTCACACTCACACACACACTCACACACACACACTCACTCACACACACTCACACACACACACACTCACACACACACACACTCACACTCACACACACACACACTCACACACACACTCACACTCACACACACACACACACTCACACACACACACACACTCACACACACACACACTCACACACACACTCACACACACACACACTCACACACACTCACACACACACACTCACACACACACACTCACACACACACACACTCACACACACACACACACACACACACACACACACACACACACGCGCGCTTCTCTTGTCCCCTCCCTCTCAGCAGGGACATTTCTATCTTTGTAAATAAAGCGGGTGCCCTGCTCCTGCTCCCTTCTGGCTGACCTCTCCCCACACTCCCACACCTGTTCTTTTCTTTCCTCAGGCCTGTGTATGGAGGCGGGGTGGTTAGGAGTTTGGAATCAGTGACCGGGAAATGGCTTAGTGGCTAGAGACGCACCTTATCACACATGAGGAACCTGGGTTCCAATCCCAGCAGCACCTGGGAGCACCATGGATGGTACTGGGGCTGTTCCATAGATGGTGAAGTGGTACCTTAGTGTCTCTCAGAATATAATAATAATAATAATAATAATAATAATAATAATAATAATAATAATAAGCCAGGGAGGCATCTTGGCAGTATTGTGACTGCACAAGGCTCTCAACTAATTGCCCTGCCCCACATTTAAAAAAAAAAGAGGGGTGGGGTACAGAGAGATAGCATAGTGATTATACAAACCGACTCTCATGCCTGAGGTTCTGAGGTCCCAGGTTCGATCCCCAGCACCACCACCAGCCACAATGATGGTGACGGTGAAAATAGGGGGATAGCAGGGGTAGGGCGGTAGCGCAGCGGGTTAAGTGCAGGTTGGTGCAAAGCGCAAGGACCGGCGTAAGGATCCCGGTTCGAGCCCCCGGCTCCCCACCTGCAGGGAGTCACTTCACAGGCGGTGAAGCAGGTCTGCAGGTGTCTGTCTTTCTCTCCCCCTCTCTGTCTTCCCCTCCTCTCTCCATTTCTCTCTGTCCTATCCAACAACGAACGACATCAACAACAACAATAATAACCACAACAAAGCTAGGACAACAAGGGCAACAAAAGGGGGAAAAATGGCCTCCAGGAGCAGTGGATTCATGGTGCAGGCACTGAGCCCCAGCAATAACCCTGGAGGCAAAAAAAAAAAATAGAAAAGAAAATAGGGGGATAGTGTACCAGTTTCCTCTGCAGACTCAGCCCTCACACCCCCACTTCCTCTCCTGCCCTCCCTCCATCCCTACAGGCTTCATCCCAAGTCCCCTCTGCCCCAGGACCACACTGCACCCTGGAGACTTCACATGACAAAGAGTCTACCTCATCTTGACTCTGAGAATACAAAAGATGAGTTTCTCTGATCAAGGACTTGCGCACCGCTGGGTGAAACTCTCAGTCACAAAGGGGAGCAGGGCAAAGGACTGAGCCGAGGCCCAGAGCTCCCTCTTGCCCTCCAGGGTTGTCCCTGCCTTAGCTCACCCGCATTCCTAAGCTGTGAGCAGTTTCTCCAGTGACCTTAGTTCTCCTGCCATGGCAACACTTGTGGGAAGAAACCTTCTCTGGGCACACTGAGGAGAGCCTCGCTGGGTTGATAGCTCAGCCCACTAGAGCACCAGCTCGAAGCCCTGTTCTGAAGCCCTGAGGCTGCAGGTCCAAGCTCAGGCACCACCTTATGCCAGAGCTGACTGCTGCTCTGGTTTCTCTCCCAGATAAATAAATAAATCTAAAAAAAAAAAAAGAGAGAGAGAAAGAGAGAGAGGTGGTCCAGTGGATTGGACTGTCAAGCATGAGGTCCTGAATTCAGTCCCTGGCAACACATGTATGGTGTGCATGAATGGTGTCTGGTTCTCTTTTTTTCTCTCTCTCTCCTCATATCTCTCTTGTTAATAAATTATTAAAGGACAAAGGACTGGGGAATGGCTCACTTGTAGCGCACACAGTTGCCATGCTTAAGAACACAGGTTCAAGCCCCTGGTCACCATGTGGGAGCCCCACGCACAGGGGAGTAGTAAGGCAATGTTGTGTTGTCTCTTTTTTTCTCTGTCTCTTCATCTCTGACACGCTCTATTTGAAAAAATAAGTCTTGAAGAAGGGGTGGAATCATCTAAGTGTAAATCTGAGAAAGACAGAGAGGACAGAGAGAGGAGAGAGAGAGAGAGGGAGGGAGGAGAGAGAGAGAGAGAGAGAGAGAGGAGAGAGGAGAGAGAGAGAGAGGGAGAGAAGCCTGACCCTCAGGAGGAGGATGGAATGGAATTATGTAAGGAACTGGAATCAGGCCAGGCACACAGCACGCCAACACCCTCAGTCAGAGGAAGGTGAGGATCACTTGTGGTCACTTGTGATCACCGTGCAGTGAGGCCTTCAATCATCCCTGAGACGAGGCAGAATGAAAGACGTCGCCAGTTCATGGGTGACTGGGATGCTGTCTGGGAATGATGACATCACTGATTGGGTAGATGCCACCCTAGATGGGGTTGATGACATCATCAGCTGACAGCCAGATGGTGGTTAGAATGTGGGTGCCAGCATCCTCTTTCCTGTCTGAATTTATTTTTTTAGATTTTTTTTTTATGGGACAGTAGGAGATAACATAATGGTTATGCAAAAAGACTTTCATGCCTAAAGCTCTGAGGTCCCAGGTTCAATTCCTCCCACCACTATAAGTCGTGCGGAGCTCTGGCTCAAATATATATATATATATATATATATGAAAGAGTGAAAAATGTAGAGGATGACAGGGGACAGCACCACTCTGGCACCTACAGTGCTGGGGATTGAACCAGGACCACATGCAGCTCTACCCACTGAGCCACCTCCTTTGTCGTGTCTTAAAAAATATTTATTGATGGGAGTCGGGCGGTGGTGCAGCAGGTTAAGCACACGTGGCGCAAAGCGCAAGGACTGGTGTAAGGATCCCGGTTCGAGTCCCCGGCTCCCCGCCTGCGGGGGAGTCGCTTCACAGGCGGTGAAGCAGGTCTGCAGGTGTCTGTCTTTCTCTCCCCCTCTCTGTCTTCCCCTCTTCTCTCCATTTCTCTCTGTCCTATCCAACAACGATGACATGAGTAACCACAACGTTAAACAACAAGGGCAACAAAAGGGAAAATAAATAAATTTAAAATTTTTTATTGATTTAGTTTCATGAGAGGCAGAGCAGACCACTGCTCAACTCTGGCACACGCAGTACTGGGGGTAGAACCCGGGGCCTGTTGCATGTGGGTCTTGTGCTCTGTGTCATCTCCCAGACCCTTTGTTGGAATTTCTGTTGTGTCCCAGCCACGTTCTACCCTGCTGCCCTTAGGTACAGGATTTCAGTCTTTTTTTTTTCTTTTAAAAAATAGTTATTGAGGAGCAAGAGAGAGGGAGAGAACAGAGCACCTCTCTGGCATGTGTGATGCTGGGGATCGAACTCATGACCTTCAGCTTGAAAGTCCAGTGCTTCATCCATGGCACCACTTTCTGGGTCCCTTTGACAGAGAAACCTGGAGCCTAGATCTGCCACCAGGAGCAGGCAGCAGACCCTAGGCACCATGGTGGCCTGGTCAAAGTCACAAGAAGTGGGGCACTGCCAGTCACCCAGGTCACAGGGCCAAGCTGTCAGCACTCAGCAAGATCTCATAAGAAGTCTTGGGTGCTGCGGCCACCTCAGAACACAATGTGCTATTGTGGGGGAAGGTGTGGGGGCCTGAATGCTCGCACCTGAGTCTCAGCACCCAACCCCAGCTCTCTGCTGCTGCCTCTTGATTTCCAATCTTTTTTTTTTTTTTTAAGCATGCATTTATGTGGCCTGGGAGGTGGCACAGTGGATAGAGTGTTGGCCTCTCAAGCATGAGATTCCAAGTTTGATTCCTATTTACAGAGGCAGGAGTACGTAAAACCTCACTAAAAAAAAAAAAAGTAAAATAAAATAAAAAGGCACCAAGTGCAAGAACCAGCATAAGGATCCCAGTTCGAGCCCCTGGTTCCCCACCTGCAGAGGAGTCGCTTCATAAGCGCTGAAGCAGGTCTGCAGGTGTCTATCTTTCTCTCACCTCTCTGTCTTCCCCTCTTTTCTCCATTTCTCTCTGTCCTAACCAACAACATCAATAACAACAACAATAACTACAACAACAAAACAACAAGGGCAACAAAAGAAGGGGGAAGCCAGCTGAACTGATATAGCTTTGGATTTGCAGACCCGAGGCTCTCAGCTTGATCCTCTCCCCTCACCAGTACCAGAGTGGTGCTCTGGCCTCTCTCTGTTCTTTCCTTCTCTCTTTGTTGTTGTAGTTACTGTTGTTATTCTTTCTTTAATTTCTTTCTTGGCACCTGCACTATGAATCCACTGCTCCTCGAGGCCATTTTTTCCTTTTTGTTGCCCTGTTGTTTATCATTGTTGTTATTGCTATCGTTGTTGTTGGATAGGACAGAGAGAAATGGAGAGAAGAAGGGAAGACAGAGAGGGGGAGAGAAAGACAGACACCTGCAGACCTGCTTCACCGCCTGTGAAGCAACCCCCTGCAGGTGGGGAGCTGGGGGCTCGAACTGGGATCCTTATGCTGGTCCGTGGTCTTTGTGCCATGTGCACTTAACCCGCTGAGCTACCATCACCCCCCCTCCTTTTTCCCCTTTTATTTGATAGGATAGAGAATACTTGAGAAGGAGGAAAACAGGGACAACTTCACACCCATGTCTGCAGGGGCCGCACGGGTTTGAAATCAGGTCCTTGTGCATGGTAACTGCACTCAACTGTATACACCACCAACTGACCCCTTCTCTGTTTCTTTCTATCTCATGTGACTCTCTCATATGTAATAAAATTAAAAACACTGATTTTTTTTTCATTTTAAATTTTATTTGATAGGATTGAGAGGGAAGTGGGAGAGAGGAAGAAAGAGACAGACACTCGCAGCACTGCTTCACCATTTGTGAAGCTTTCCCCCTGCAGGTGGGGACTGGGGGCTTGAACCCAGGTCCTTGTGCATGGTTAACACGTGCACTTAATCTGAAGCGCCACCACCAGGCCCCTAAATGTTTAGGTTAATTTTTGTTACAAAGGTTATTACCAGGGCTAGGTGTCTACGCGATTCCACAGTTCCCAGAAGCCGTTTTATTTTACTGTAGAGGGTGAGAGATAGATGTAGAGAGGAACAGAGATTCTTGCAGCAGGACTTCACAAGTCGTGAAGCTTCCTCCTTGCAGGTGAAGACAGGGGCTTGAACCTGTGTCCACGAGCATGGTGATGTAAGCCACCACCAGACCCTGAGATTTCCTTTTGTTTTTTTTTTTCATTGTAAAGATTAGCCGTGAGCCCAAAGACACAGCGCTGGTGAGCTACAGAGCCAGCCTGGCACATAGGTGAGGGCCTGGATGAAAGAAAAATGGGGGTGCTTACAAAGACCCCAGTGCAGAGCCCCCGGCAAAGGGCCAGCTGCAGACTTGACATTGGGAGGCACCAGCCAGCTCTGTGACTTCTGGCCGTGCACGTCATCTCTCCAGGCGTGCACTGACCTCACCTGGAGCTACAAATCTGAATAAGCTCAGCTGCAAGGGGGAGCTGCTAGGCTGTCAGTCCCAGACTGCCTGGCACACACCGGGCCCCCCCAGAAATGGTGGCGAGAGTCCATGGCAGGGAGTCCGGGGCGCGGTCGGCGTGGCAGTGACACAAAAAGCGAATTCTCCTCGGTCCCCCGTACCCCCCACCCCAGCCGCCGGCTCTCCGGGGACCCAGGCATTCCGGCCTCCCGTTCCCCCCCCCCACGCCGGCCCGCACAAAGGCCCCCATTCAGGTCCCGCGCACAAAGCGCCGCATTCACCCCGGGGCCCTGGGGCCTCCCGCCCCCGGCCGCCCCCCGCGCCGCGCTATTGGCCGCCCTCGCTGCCCATCAGGCCTCGGGCCCAGCGCACGACCACGCTGCCAGCCCCGGGGGCGCCTCCTGCGGCGGCCACCTTTTCCCACGGCTGGCAACCTTAGCAACTTCTGATTGGACCCACCCTCCAGCGGCTCCTGGTGATTGGCTGACTGGCCTTCGTGGGCGGGGTCGTGGCGTGCCGCAGCGAGCGCCGATTGGCCGGAGCTGCGCTCGTGTGGGCGGGGCTTCCCGTGCGGCCCCGCCCTCGTTCGCCCCAGGCCGAAGCCTCCGGACGGCCCTGGGAGCCGGTGAGTGACCGCAGCGCGCTGTCCCCCCGGGGCGGGCGGAGCGGGCCCGGGGCCCGGGAGGCCGCAGCCCGGGGACTGCGGTGACGGCCGCGGAGGCCGGTGTGAGCGTCCGGGGAGGCGGGGGGGGGGCGACACTCCTTCACCTTGGGGGCTGGGGGGTGTCTCCCTCTGCACCCGCACTCCGATGCCTCCTGCAGCGCGCCCGCCTGCTCCCCACCCTCGCTGGCCGCCCCGGGCCTGCCGTGCAGCCGGGGAAACCGAGGCACGTCTTCGGCACCTTGGACCCTTTAACACCTGAGTCATTACCTCGGAGCCCCCGCGCCCGAGGATGACACCGTGGGTTCCCGCTGCTAGAAACCAGACCCCGGTGGAGGGGTCTGGACCTGCCGAGGCGGGGTGGGTGGGAAAAGGCACTTTAGAGCACCTGCACAGGTACCTGGGTGATGCTGCTTTTATGAGTCAGTAACTGCCTTCGATGAGAGCAACTGGACGTGGTTGTAGATTTGAGCCCTTTTTTTTTTTTGCAGAGAGGGCAGAGCTGACCGAGCAGAAGCCCGGCTGCGGGGGGCACTGGGCTGAGCACCGGGCTGGGCACCCCCCGGAGACCAGCTGCGTGCAGGGTCCTTCCTCCCTGGCAGGACTGACCTGGCGTCTGTGGACGGAGAAGGGGTACAGGCCCCTCTGGCTTACACTGGAGGCGGGTTGAGAGTGAGCCAGGCATTGTCCCCTACTCCCTTCTTTACTTTTGTGTTTAAAAGTTTTATTTATTTTGTTGCTGGGATTCCACTGCTCTGGATCGACTTTTTCAGATAGGTAGACAGAGAAACAGACAGACAGATTGGCCATAGAACTGAAGCTTCCCCCAGAGCGATGGGGGCTGGGCTGAAACTTGGGTTGTGTGCATGACAAAGCAAGCGTATTGTCCAGGTGAGCTACGCTGCTGGCTCCAGCTAATTTATTTTATGAGAAAGAGAGGGAGAGAGGGAGAGAAAGAAAGAGAGAGAGAGAGAGAGAAGGAGGAAGAGGAGGAGGAGGAGGAGGAGGAGGGATCAAGCAACACTCAACTCCGGCTTATATACGGTGCAGTGACCTGAACCTGGAACTCCAGGCATATAAATTGTATGCACTACCTTTGGGGAATCTCCCAGGTCCCTAATTCCCCCTCCAATACCTTGAATTGTTTTCATTATTAACGAGAGAGAGGGAGAGAGGAAGACACCAGTCAGTGCATCACCCTGGCATATGCGATGCCAGGGACCAAACGCATGCCGGCTGCATCAGCTCCTCAGAAGACAGAGAGGGGCTGAATTTGAACCCCAGCTTTTCCTCCGTCAGATCATATTGCCTTGGGGTGACTTCATCTCTCCGTGCCTCGGTTTCCCCGTTGGGGAAATGGACATATTGACCGGGTCTACGTGTTTGCGATTAAGGGATTATCATTCTACCAGTGGAAAAGCACTAGGTGCACAGGGAGACAGCATAGTGGCTACGCAGAAGGCTCACGTGCCTGAGGCTCTGGGCTCCCAGGTTCAATTCCCAGCCAGAGCTGAACAGTGCTCCGGTAAAAATAAATAAATAAATAAATAAAAGCAGTAAATTAAATTTTTAAAGGAAGGAAAGAAAAACACTAGGCGTCTCGCAGGTGCTCTAGTCACTATTTACATCTGATTTCGGTCATCAGACTGGAAGTTCAGTCCCCCTTCCCCCAACCTAGAGTCCTCACCCCGTGGCCTCCCTCCCCCAATACTGGGAGCATCTCCTGGCCTTCTCTGGTGCTCCCGGGACTCTGTGGGCCATACTGTGTCATTTCCAGCAGTGGGGAAACTGAGGCACGGAGGCAAGGAATGATGCGGTGGGGCATCGCTCGTGTAAACCCTAGACTGGACACTCGACTCGGCATAACCGTGTTTATTTCTCAAAGGGGAGAGCTGAGGTCCTGAGAGCCGGAGCGGGGATTCGAACCCGAACCCGCGGAGTCCTCAGCCCTCGCCGTGGGTCCTTGACCCCCCCCCAACCCCCTACCCCTGGCGCCGCCGCCGCCCACCTGGCCACCGGCTCGTCCCCGCCCCTCCCCCCGCAGCTGGCAGGTGCGGTGACATCAGAGCCCGCACCCTCCCGGCGCCGCGACGTGGCCCCGCCCCGCGCTGGACCGCCGAGTCGCCCCACCGGAGAGCTCGCAGCGCTGGGGTCCCGCACCCCGCCCAGCGCCTCGCTTCCTGGAGCCGGCGGGCGCCCCCAGGTAGCCTGGAGGACCGGCGGGGGAGGGGGCGGTAGCCCGGAGTTTGGGTGTGGGGACAAGCGGGTGGGAGCTCCCGGATTCCGGGATCCTAGGAAGGGGTTGGGTGGGGGCGGGGGGGCGTTGCTGGGAGCCCCCCCCCACTTTAAGACTCCTCTGGATCAGAGGAAACTCTATGGGACCTGGACCCTGGGGCCAGGACTTGGATTCAAAGGCCTGGGGGAGGAGGGGCTGGGGGACCCCTGGGTGTGAGGGAGGAGGGGCTGGGGGACCCCAGGGTGTGAGGGAGGAGGGGCTGGGAGACCCCCCGGGTGTGAGGGAAGAGGGGCTGCGGACCCCTGTGAGATGATAGCTATTTCTGTAGTACCAGGTTCCAAGAGAGGGGATGGGGACCCAGTCTGGGGTGTGGGATGGTAGCCAGGCAGGGCCCTGTAATCCGGCTGAGGTCAGAGGGCTGGATGCCCAGGGTGGGCCCCTGGCGCCTTTCCCTTGTGCAGCCCTGCAGCCTCTGCCCCTCCCTGGGCAGGTGCTTTCACCTGCCCTGGTGACAGTAATGAGCCCTGGCAGAGACGCCAGCGGGTGGGGCGGGCATGGGGGCGGGCCAGCCCTTGGCACCCTGGCGGCAGGCTGCCCCATCCGGCCTGTCGTCCATGCTCAGAACCTGGGTGTCCCGGCCATCCGGTAACCCACAGTGAGGTGAGGAGGGCAGATTCTGGGGTCCAGGGAAGGACAATGGGTGGTGGTGGGGAACTCAAGAAGACTCAGGAGTCTGGGGGTGCAGGGGGCTGGGACCCCACTCTGGGCTGGGGGGGAGGGGAAGCCCCAGCCTGGGCTATTGCAAAAACCCTCAGGTCAAAGGCCGTGGGCTAGAGAGGAAGTGGGTGGGGGGGGGTAAAGTCCCAACATGGAGTGTGCGGTGTGTGGACGGGGCCTCGGGCCTTCAGCTGTTTGGGGGCGAGAGGCAGCCTGCTGTCTGAATGTTGGGGGGCCCAGGGTTTGCCTCTGGGGCATCATCACCAGGGCCTGACATTTCTGGGGCTTGGGAGCAAGTGGGGTGCATGTTCTGAACCCGGGTTTCCTAGTGAGACAAGGACTGGGGATACAATGGTGGGGGCAGCCCCCCAAGTGATACAACTCTGGGAAAAGGCGGGGGGTGACAGAAATGTTGGGGGGAGCAGGAACAACCTGGAAGCCCACTCTTCAGGAGCGGGGATGAGGGGGAAACCCAGGAATATTTTTCCTGACGGCTACTTGGGCAGCTCTGGAATCTCCCCTGCGTACCCCTGACCAGAGCAGGCAGGAGGTTCCACTTTTTGGTTCACCTGGATTGGAGGGGGCGAGGAGGTTGAATCACCCCCAGACCAGGAGCCCGGCCAGTCAGGGCCCTGTGTGACTCACCTCAGGCTCCCCTGGGGTCTTGGATGCTGAGCCAAGGGCCAGAGAAGAGAAAGAAGTCAGGGAGGGTGGTTCAGCGCAACACGGGCGGACGTGCCTCAGCTTTCTCTGGGGATAAAGAGAGAGTGAGAGAGAGAGGTAACTTTGCAGGATAGCTCACCTATGTAGGGTCTCTACTTTGCCAAGTGCAAGCTGGGTTCAAGCCCCTGGCACAGCACGGGGAAGCACTGTGGCACTGGGGGTGTGTAGGAGGGGGCTTTAGTGGTGGTGTTGCTTTCTGTCTCTGTATGAAGACATGTCAGAAAGGGAAAAAAGGGAGAAAGAAAGAGGAAAGGAAGCCTAGTGGAAGGGAAGAAAGGAAATATTGACGGAGAATTGAGAGCCCAGACTATTCTGTAAGCCTGGGGTAATCCGAAGGGGCCACGGGCCCTGAGTGACAAAATCCAGTAGCTCTTCTCCCCGATAAGAAGTGGTGGGCCTCCCTGCAGCCCCTCTGCCCCTCCGCTCCAGGCCAGGGTAGAGGGGCCGCTCAGCCTCCCAGCCCGCCTGCCTGGCCTCGAGACATTCCCACGGCCGGATCCCTTCATCCCTTTATTTCACGGCCACATCAGAGAGGCCCTGCCAGCCCCCGCAATTAAAACCTGTGCACCCCTCAGCCCCAGCACGCCCCGCTGTCTCACTTCATTCTTTCTGCATGGCGTTTCTCACTGCTGAGCCTCACCGTGTAATTTACCATTTATCTTTCTATCTGGCTCCCAGGGGGTAGTGCATGGGCCCATCCAGTAGAAATATGAAGCCAGCCTCACGCACCCTTTGAAACATCCTGGTTTGGGGGCCGGTGAGGCAGCTCACCTGTGGAGGCCGGCTGTGCCGCGGACACAAACCCGGGTTGGAACCCAGCCTACCACCCCACACCATGGGAAGCTTTGATGCTGTGGTGTCTCTCTCTGTCTGTCTGTCTCCCTCTGTCCCTCTTTTTCTATTGGAAAAAATGGACCCAGAGTGGTAAATTCCCAGCAATGACCAAGAAATAAAAAACAAGAACTAAAGATTCAAAAATCCAGATTCAAATTAAAAATTCATTCAATTAAAAAATGTTAATGTATTTACTAGATAGAAACAGAGAAACTGGGATCAGGGGTAGCACAGTGGGTAAAGCACACGTGGTGCGAAGTGCAAGGACCAGTGTAAAGATCCTGGTTCGAGCCCCCGGCTCCCCACCTGCAGGGGAGTCACTTCACAGGCGGTGAAGCAGGTCTGCAGGTGTCTGTCTTTCTCTCCTCCTCTCTGTCTTCCCCTCCTCTCTCCATTTCTCTCTGTCCTATCCAACAACAACGGCATCAATAATAACTACAACAATAAAACAACAAGAGCAACAAAAGGGAATAAATAAATAAATAAATAAATAAGAAACAGAGAAACTGTGATTGGATGTTGGCACATCACACTGAGCACACACGTTATCTTGCGCAAAGATCTGGGTTCAAGGCCCCAGTCTTCACCTGCAGGGGGGGGGGTCTCTTCACTAGTCGTGAAGCAGGTCTGCAGGTGTCTTTCTCTCTGCTTCACAATCTCCCTCTATTCTCTCAATCTCTATCTCCATCCTAAATCAAATGTAGGGGAAAAAAAAAATCAAACAGATGAAGACAAACAAGAAACTAATTGAGAAGGAACAAAGAGAAACACCTGCAGCACTGCTTCATCGCTTGTGAAGCTTCTGCCCTGCCTGTGGAGACTGGGGACTCGAACCCATATCCTTGTCCATGGCAATGTGTGTACTCAACCAGATGCGCCACTGCCCACCCACCCCACCCCCATTCAGTCTTTGTTTTTTGAAGGAGCCAGTAACACTGATGAGGAGGATGTATTTGATATAACCAAGGAAAATATATTTATATTTATATAAGGTGTTATTTACAACATCTCATAGATGCTGGCATTAGAGCATTAACTCGGGAAGTGGCTCAGTGGCAGAGCACTGGATTTGCAGGCCTGAGGACCCGAGATTTCTCCCCCCTCAACACACACACACTGTATGAACCAGGGCAGAGCTGTGATAAATGTCAGGGCTGTGTGACTGTGAAGTGGGTCGGGGGAGGCCATCCTGCGTAAGGTCGCAAGTTCAAATGCTGGTGCCTGCGCGCTCCAAAGTGATACTCTTTTTCTCTCTCCTTAAGGTCAGTAATTCTTTTGGGTGGAGGAGACAGCATAATGGTTCTGCAAAAAGACTTTCATGCCCGAGGCACCAGAGGTCCTAGGTTCAATCCCCACCAGGAGCTGGAGTTGAGCAGTGCTCTGGGAAAGTGATGATGATATAATAAAATTCAGAAATCTTTTAATTTTTTATTATTTGACCATTGCTGGGGCCTCAGCATTCCAGCACACACAGAGAGACAGACAGACAGACAGATGCATACAGACAGACACACCACAGCATGGACACTCCCCTCAGTGCTGGAGTATTCCCACCTGGCGTATAGGGGATTCCAACCTGGGCCAAGTTCACAGCAAGACAGGACTCCTCCCTCCCAGATGAGCTATCTTGTCAACCCAAAGCAAGTCTGTGTGTGTGTGTGTGTGTGTGTGTGTGTGTGTGTGTGTGTGTGTGTGTGTGTTCTTTACTGGGGCCGGGGAGAGGTGGGCAGCCAGGAAGGTGAGTGAGTTGGCAGAGCCCAGGACTTGCATGCCTGTGGTCCCAAGTCAATGCCTGGCCTGTAGGATGGAACAGGTGCGCTGGGCTCTCTCTGTCGATAAACCAACCAGTAAATCTTTTAAAGGAAAATAAAAAAGAAGGGGCCCAGCAAGACAGCTCACCTGGGCCGTGCTCCTGCTTTGTGGTGTGGTGGCCCGGCTGAGCCTGCCCCCACTACATGATCTGCTGTCTTCCCCTCTCTCTCTGTCTCCCTCTGGCTCTGTCTGTCTCTCTCTGTCTCTATCTGAAATAGTCATCTTGGAGCCTGGGGCCCCTGTGACAACAGAAAAGAGGGGGAGGAGGGTCTTTTTCTGATACTTTCTTTACTTTATTGCCAGTGCCTTGAATTGTGCCTGGTTTACACTGGCTTTTTAAATTTTCTTTTATGTTTATTTATTTATTTTCCCTTTTGTTGCCCTTGTTTTTCATTGTTGTTGTAGTTATTATTGTTACTGATGTTGTCGTTGTTAGATAGGACAGAGAGAAATGGAGAGAGGAGGGGAAGACAGAGATGGGGAGAGAAAGACAGACAGACACCTGCAGACCTGCTTCACCGCTTGTGAAGTGACCCCCCTACAGGTGGGGAGCCGGGGGCTCGAACCAGGATCCTTACACCGGTCCTTGTGCTTTGTGCCATGTGCACGTAAGCCGCTGTGCCAGTACCTGACTCCCTACACTCTGACTTTTTAATAATTTCTGGATGGATGGGCTGGGGGGGAGTGCATGAATGGGTGTGGGGATGGATGGGTGAGTGGGTGGGTGCATACATGGGCGGGTGGAGGATGGATGGATAGGTGGGTGGAAAATGGATGGGTAGGCACAGGTGGATAAATGGATGGATGGATGGGTGGATGATGGATGGATATTGAATGAATGGATGGATGATTGATGGAAGGATGGATGGTAGGATAGATGGATGGATGGACAGATGGAGGATGGATGGGCAGGTAGAGGATGAATGGGTAGATGGATGGATGCTGGATGGAGGATGGATGGTTGTAAGATGGATGGATGGATGGATGGGGTGGATGGATGGATGTTTAATGGATGGTGGATGGACAAAGAATGGAGGATGGACGGACGGATAGGAGGGATGAATAGATGGATGGAGGATGGATGGATGTTAAATGGATGGATGGATAGATGGATGATGAATAAATGAGAGATGATGGATTGATGGGTGGATGTTGAGTAGACGATGGATGGATGTTGGGTGGATGATGGATTGATGTTGGATGGATGATGGATGGATGTTGGATGGGTGTTGGGTGAATGATGGATGTATGTTGAGTAGATGATGGATGTTGGATGGATGGGTGTTGGGTGGATGATGGATGGATGTTGGATGGATGGGTGTTGGGTGGATGATGGATGGATGTTGAGTAGATGATGGATGTTGGATGATGGATGTTGGATGGATGGGTGTTGGGTGGATGATGGATGGATGGATGTTGGATGGATGGGTGTTGGGTGGATGATGGATGGATGTTGAGTAGATGATGGATGGATGTTGGATGGATAGTTGTTGGGTGGATGATAGATGGATGGAAAGTGGATGGATGGATGGAGAGGTGGTTGTGTGGGAGGACCGCCCCTCCTCAGCCTGCTGTACAGAATGTGTGGTGGAGCCTGGAGTCCCCTGGGTGCTGGCCTGGTCGCCCTGGTTGCCCTGACCGCCCCCATCCTCCTGTGCCCCGCAGACCATGGCAGCAATGACGATGACCGTGCCGGGGCGGAAGGCGCCTCCCAGGCCAGGCCCGGTGCCCGAGGCGGCACAGCCCTTCCTGTTCGCGCCCCAGGGCCCCGGCAGCGCAGGCGTGGCGGGCGCGTCCCCGCAGGTGGAGTGGACGGCGCGGCGCCTGGTGTGGGTGCCCTCGGAGCTGCACGGGTTCGAGGCGGCGGCGCTGCGCGACGAGGGCGAGGAGGAGGCGGAGGTGGAGCTGGCGGAGAGCGGCCGGCGGCTGCGGCTGCCCCGGGACCAGATCCAACGCATGAACCCGCCCAAGTTCAGCAAGGCCGAGGACATGGCGGAGCTCACCTGCCTCAACGAGGCCTCGGTGCTGCACAACCTGCGGGAGCGCTACTACTCCGGCCTCATCTACGTGAGTGGGGCCCGGGCCCGACGGGGGGGCTACCTGGGGGTCTCCTGCAGCGAAGTCGCCTGGGAGCGCACGGGACTCTCCTGCCCGAGGCCCCAGAGGCCCAGGTTCAATCCCCAGCACCAGCAGGGCTCTAGTGTCTCTCTCTCTCTCTCTCATGAACCTGAACACATGCATCTTTCTTTTCCCACCAGAGCTTAGCATGTGCACAACTGCACCGCTCCTGGCGGACTTTCTTTATTATTATTATCATTGCCTCCAGGGTTATCTCTGGAGCTTGGTGCCTGCACTATGAATCCACTGCTCCTGACAGCCATTTTTTTTTAAAAAAGATTGATTAATTTTCCCCTTTGCTGTCCTTGTTGTTCTTCATTGTGGTTGTAGTTATTGTTATTAATGTTGTTGTTGTTAGACAGGACAGAGAGAAATGGAAGACAGAGACAGGTAGAGACAGACAGACACCTGCAGACCTGCTTCACCGCTTGTGAAGCGACTCCCCTGCAGCTGGGGAGCCGGGGGCTCGAACTGGGATCCTTAGCCCGTCCTTGTGCTTTGCGCCACAAGCGCTTAACCCGCTGTGCTACCACTCGACTCCCGACAGCCATTGTTTTTAAAGTTGGATAAGACAGAGAGAAATTGAGGGAGATGGGGAGATAGAAAGGGAGAGAGAGAGAGACACCTGCAGACTTGCTTCACCACTTGTGAAGTGTCCACCCCCCCACGCGGGTGGAGAGTCAGGGGTTCAAACCAGGATCCTTGCACTTCCTACTATGTGCATTTAACCCGCTGACCACCCCCCAGACTCTTTATTCCCCGTCCCCGCCTCCTAATTTCAGAGAGAGAGGAGGAGAGACACTATAGCACCACTGACAGTTGGCAGGCTTACACACACACACACACACACACACACACACACACACGCCTGCCCACCACAGAGTGTGGGCTGCTCCCCTGTGCTTTTGAAAGGCTCGGACCCGGTCCCTGTGCGCAGTGGCAGAGAACAAAAAGGCAGTGTGGAAACACCCTGAAACACGGTGCCTCGCCTGTTTCCACGGGCGACAGAACTGGGTCTGTGGTGAGTGAGCTGTCTCCCCACCCCGCAGAAAGAAGTGTCTAAAGAAAAAGGCTGGGCTGGCAAAGTGGCTCCCTCGGATAGTTCGGATAGTTCGGATAGTGCGCTGCTGTGCCCTGTGCAGGACCCAGGCCCGAACACAGCCCCACTGCACTAAAGGAAGCTTTGGGTCTGTGCTCCCTTTCACTTTCTTTCTCTCTGTGCTTCTCTGTCTATCAAAAACAAAAACAAAAACAAAAACGGGAGAAGTCAGGCTGTAGCACAGCGGGTTAATCACACATGGCACAAAACACAAGGACCCGCGTGAGGATCCCGGTTCGAGCCCCCAGCTCCCCACCTGCAGGGGAGTCGCTTCACAGGCGGTGAAGCAGGTCTGCAGGTGTCTGTCTTTCTCTCTCCCTCTCTGTCTTCCCCTCCTCTCTCCATGTCTCTCTGTCCTATCCAATAGCAACAGCATCAATAAGAACAATAATAACAACGGCTACAATGATAAGATAAAAAGGGCAATAAAAGGGGAAAAAATAGCCTCTAGGAGCAGTGGATTCATGGTGCAAGCCCAGAGCCCCAGTGATAACTCTGGAGGCAAAAATAAAGAAAGACAAAGAAAAAAGAAGTAGAAAGAAGGAATAAAGAAGAAGGAAACTGATGAGAGGCCAGTTAGTTCCCTGCCAGGCTTCCATTAGGCCCCTGCATCTGAAGGTAGAGCTGCGAGCTCACAGACGTGGGACCACAGGCTGCATGGCAAGAGCAGTAGCCCAGGAGGTGGCCCAGTGCCAGACTTACAAGCATCGGGTCCCGAGTCTAATCTCTAGCATCACATGTGCCCGAGAAATGCCTTGCTTCTCTCTGTCTCATGAGTAAACACATTTTTATAAAGGGAGGGTGCAGAGCACACAGTCAGTGTGTGCTTGAAGCATGCCCCTGCCATCAGCACCCAGCATCAGCACCCAGGCACTCAGACCCTCCCTCCAGTCGGCACACAGTCAGCGGCAACCAGGATCTGTCCTGTGGTCAGCTTGAAACTGCATGTGGACAGAAGGCCCCTCCAGGAAGGGCCGTCAGCCCCCTGGCTTGAAGGCTGTGCAGGCCTCACAGAAAGCACGTTCCAGGTGGGAGCTGTCCAGAGGTCCCCAGCACAGCAGATGCACTGACGCCTTCCGGAGAGACCCTGTGTTTAGCTTTGAGGAAACAGGCAGCCAGAGGCTTTTTTTTCCCCTCTAGTTCTGCCAAGGACAGCGGTGAGGAGGGAGAGGTTTAGAAAGCGGTTTCTGGTCCGCGTCAGCCGGACAGCCTCAGAGCCCTGGGTGGGTGCCTTTTAATATTAGGCATCCCAGGCACCTCGCTTCTTCCCATGGTATCGGCCGTTCCGGGTTCTCAGACGCAGCCACCGGGAAGGGATGTCTGTAAGGACAGCCACGGGCTTGCGAAGCCCACACGCCAGGCTTGGTGCTGCAGATGCCTCCCGTCTACAAACTCCTCTCACCTAGAGCGAGGGGAAGCCTGTCATTAGTTGCATTTCGCCTCACTGGAAATGAAGGCCCCGGGGAGATTTAATGCCAGTGAAAAGGAAGCGTGGACCTGGCTCTCGGAAACACGTTGCCTCACCTGCTTTCACAGGGGCACAGCGTCGGGTCCCCCTCATACGGGTGGAGAAACCGAGGCAGGGAATGGCCTGAGATCAGTCAGTCGGGCAGGGCAGAGCAGGGCAGACCAAACTCTGTCACTTTGTTGTAGAGCCTCTTAAGATGAGGACAGGTTGGGCCAGGAGATAGCTTACCATGCACGAGGCTGTGGGTTGGAGGCCCAGCACCACAGGCAACACCTGAAGAAACTTTGCGAATGGTAGAGCCGTGCTCTGGGGGCTTTCTGGACCCCCACCCCTGCCTCCAGGCTAATCGCTGGGACTCGGTGCCGACACCATGAATCCACTGCTCCTGGAGGCCATTTTTTCCACTTTATTGGATAGGACAGAGAAAAAGTGAGAGAGGAGGAGGAGATAGAGAGGGAGAGAAAGATAGACACCTACAGACCTGCTTCACTGCTTGTGACGCATCCCCCTCCCTACAGGTGGGGAGCCGGGGGCTTGAACCCGGATCCTCGTGCGGGTCCTTGTGTTTTGTACTATGTGCATTTAACCCAGTGCACCCTGCCCAGCCCCCTCTGCCTGTCTCTAAAGCAACAGAATGAGACCGACAAAGGAAGACTCCTTGGCAGCAGCATTGAGCACATGTGAGGCCCAGGCTTCATTAAAAAAAAAGGGGGGGGGGGAGTGGGGCAGTAGCGCAGCGGGTTAAGCGCACATGATGCAAAGCACAAGGACCGGCATAAGGATCCCGGTTCGAGCTCCCCGGCTCCCCACCTGCAGGGGAGTCACTTCACAGGTGGTGAAGCAGGTCTGCAGGTGTCTTTCTCTCACCCTCTCTGTCTTCCCTTCCTCTCTCCATTTCTCTCTGTCCTATCCAACAAAGATGACAGCAATAACAACAACAATAATAACTGCAACCATAAAACAACAAGGGCAACAAAAGGGAATAAATAAATAAGTATTTTTTTTTAATGTGGGGGAGCTGGGAGGCATCACTACCATGCTCAAGGACTCAGGTTCGAGCCCCCTGGGAACACCAGGCAAAGGGGGAGCATCAGGTGCTGTGGTGTCCCAGGACACATTTCTGCACACTGACTTTACGTTACAACCACCTGGGGGAATTTTTCAAAAATGCCACCCCAGCACCGCACCCCAAGACCATTTGCATCGGGCCCCTGGGGGTTTGACCACGGGTATTTTTCGTAAGTGTCCAGGGTGTTGTACAGAGAGCAAACAGGATTGGGGAGATTGACAAGAATGTCAACAGTCATGGAGAACAGTCCTAAAGGGGTGCCCAGCAAATATTTACCCAGCACTGCTGATGTGCCAAGGGCCGTCCCGAGTGTTGGCTGGGGGTTCTTGGTACCCTTGGAGATACTCAGGAATGTTAAGTGACAAGGGCCCGGGTCACAGCTGTGGGTGACCGCATGGCCCCCACAGTCTGGCTGTGACTTGGCAGTCTGGGCCTTTTGGCTCATTTAAAATTTGCCTTATTTATTTATCTTAATGAAAGAAACACATAAAGGGGGGGAGAAAGAGAGAGATAGATAGGGGGGAGAGGGAGAGGCTGACACGATCCCTGCTCAGTTCTGGCTGATGTTGGTGCTGGGGATTGAACCTGGGACCCCAGAGCCTCAGGCACGAAAGTTCTTCTCTGCAGAACTGTCATGCTGTCTTTCCGGCTCTAAAATTTATTTTGTTTCATTACTGTCCTGTTTAATGTGGGGGTCTACGCCTCACACACACCCACCTTCTCATCATTTTTATTTTAGAGAGAGACACAGAGAAGGGGAGAGACCACAGCACCATCCTGTCTCCTCTGAAACTCCCCCCAGACGCCCCCATGTGGTGCTACAGCTCAAACCCAGGCTTGAACCTGGAGCCTCTCATAGGATAAGGCCCGTGATCTAAGGGATGCACTGTTTCCTGGTCCTTTTACTTTTAGGGTTTGCTTGTTGGTTTGTGAGGCAGCGTTTGCTCAGCTCTGGCCTGTGAGGTGTTTGGGGCTGAACCTGGGGCTTCTGCCATGCGAGTCCTGTGCTCTGTTGCTGAGCTATCTCCCTTTCCCTCATCGCTCATGGCAACTGGCCTCACAAGAAAAGCCACACACCAGGGTGGTGCACCCGGCTAAGCACACATATTACCAAGGGCAAGGACACAGGTTCGCCCCCCACCCCACCCCCCGCTCCCCACCTGCAGGAGGTCCACTTCCGGAGCAGTGAAGCAGGTCAGCGGGTGTCTGTCTTTCTCTTTTATTTTTTAACCTTCTCTTTTTAACTTTTATTATCTTTATTTGTTGGCTACACTACAGACAGAAATTAAGAGAGAAGGGGGAGACAGAGAGGAAGAGAGACAGAGAGGCACCTGCAGACCTTCTTCACCACCTGCAAAGCTTTTCCCCTGCAGGTGGGGGCTGGGGGGCTCAAACCCGGGTCTTTGAGCATTGTAACATGT
Source organism: Erinaceus europaeus (assembly GCF_950295315.1). Lineage (NCBI taxonomy): Eukaryota > Metazoa > Chordata > Mammalia > Eulipotyphla > Erinaceidae > Erinaceus > Erinaceus europaeus. The sequence goes on from NC_080163.1 coordinate 4,521,026, forward strand.
GCGCTCAACCAGGTGCGCCACCACCCAGCCCCTCTCTCTATCCTCCTGTCCTCTCTCAGTTTCTCTGTCCTATCTAATAAACACACACACACACACACACACACACACACACACACACACACACCAGGTTCAAGTCCCCTGGTCCCCACCTGCTGGGGGGAAAGCTTCACAAGCAGTGAAGTAGGTCTGCTGGCTGCAGGTGTTTCTCTGTCTCTCTCCCTCCCTCTCCCTCCCTCTCCCCTCTCAATTTCTTTCTGTCCTATCAACTAAAGGAAAGAGAAAAAGAAAAGGAAGAAGAAGAAGAAGGAAGGAAGGAAGGAAAGAAGGAAGGAAGGAAGGAAGGAAGGAAGGGAGGGAGGGAGGAAGGAGCCACACAAGGCACTAATAAGGAAATGTGTTGGTTATGTATTTTGGAAGCTTTAGTAAGAGTAAGGAGAAAGCTGTTTGGATAAGTAAGGACAGAGCCCCAAACCAGAGCAAAGAGCAGTAAACTGGTTCACCCTCCACCGTGGTCACAAAACGCAGGGTTAGATTTATCTGTCTACTTACTTTATTTTTATTTTTATTTTTATTTTTTGACTCCAGGGTTATTACTGGGGCTCACTGCCTGCATTAATCCACTGCTCCTGGAGGCTATTTTTTTCCTTTTGTTACCCTTCTTTTTTATCATTGTCGTTGTATTGCTGTCGTCATTATTGGATAGGACAGAGAGAAATGGAGAGAGGAGGGAAGACAGAGAGGAAGAGAGAAAGACAGACACCTGCAGACTTGCTTCAGCGCTTGTGAAGCGACTCCCCTGCAGGTGGGGAGCCAGAGGCTGGAACCGGGATCCTTCTGCTGGTCCTTGCGCTTCGCACCATGTGCACTGAACCCACTGCGCTAGCTCCGGGCCCCGCTACTTACTTGTTTCTGAGGTATATGCGTTCATAAGAGAGAAAGCAGAATATCACTCTGGCACATGCAGGAGCCTGAGGTGGAACTCAGGGCCCAGTGCTTACAAGTCCTGCTCTCAGTTACTTCACACAATTCAGGATCAAGATTCTCATGGGAATTCTGCCTCCTGCCTGGGAAGGATCCTGCAGCCCACGGAGGTCCCACTGGCTAGCCCAGCCCAGGCCCTTCTGCTGCTGCCAGCAGACACGGGGTGCCCCCTCGAAACTGGCACTTTCTCGTTCCTCACCTGCCTTCTCACGTCCTGGGGGACGCTTCTGCTCGAGCTGTTCCCTGGAGCCTTATCAAAGGGCAAGGACTAGAGGACCCTAACATATTGAGTAGCCCTTGGCTTTTTTTTTTCCTGACGGAAGGGTGACCTCAATGTGATTTCACTGCTGTGAGACACTTTTTCATTCCCAGAGAGAGGAAGACATCACAGCACTGGAGTTTCCTCTGTTGCTGTAGCTCCTCACTTGTGGTGCTGGGGCTCAAACCCAGGCCACATCACGGCGAGGTGCACACCCTAATCGGTGAGTTGTTCCTCTGCCTCCACAAGTTTCTTTATTTCTTTATATTCTGCGGTCAGAAAGCACAGCAGTTGGCACAACAAACTCATACTTGAGGCTCCAGAGGCTGCAGGTTCAATGCCCAGCACCTCCATAGAGAGGCCAGAGCTGAGCAGCACTCTGGTCAAAAGAATAAAAATACGTCTTTTTGAATTACTCCTTTTCAGGATGTATTGAAGGGCCAGGGAGGTCACGTGGCAGACATGCATGCCTGAGGCTCCAGAGGCTGCAGGTTCAGTCCCGAGCTTCACCTTGTGCTAGAGCTGAGCAAAGCTGCGGTCCTCTGTCTTGAAAACAAGGAGCTTTCTTCTCTTCTTTCATTTCTTTCATTTTTTTTCTTCTTTTTTGCCAGTAGAACTTATCTGGGGCCTCATGCCAGCATGGTTCCCCCACTCCTGGACGACTCTTCTTTCTCTTTTCCTGATAGAGGAAAGAGTAAGAAATGGGGAGAGAGAGAGAGAAGAGAAACACCAAGCATTGCTTCAACTCCCCTGTGTATGGTGCGCCCATGTGGTGCTAGGGCCTCACACCTGGGCCCTTCTGCATGGTCAGATGTCCACTCTACCAGGTGTGCTATCTCCTGGCCCCCAAATAATTATATTTTAATTAATTTTTAAATTTTATTTATTTTTGCCAGAGCACTTCTCAGCCCTGGTTTATGGTAGTGTGTGTGTGTGGGGGGGGGGGGGGTTTGAACCTGGGACTTTGGAGCCTCAGGCATGAAAGTCTCTTTGCAGAACCATGATGCTATCTACTCCCACCCAATAAATGTTTTTATTATTTATTTATAAAATGGAAACACTGACAAGACCATAGGATAAGAGGGGTAGAATTCCACAAAATTCCCACCACCAGAACTCTGTATCCCATCCCCCCCTTAATAGCTTTCCTAGTCTTTTTTTTTAAATAAATTAAGTTTTTATTTATTTATTTATTTTCCTTTTTGTTGCCCTTGTTGTTTAACATTGTTGTGGTTATTAATGTTGTTGTTGTTGGATAGGACAGAGAGAAATGGAGAGAGATGGGGAAGACAGAGAGGAGGAGAGAAAGACAGACACCTGCAGACCTGCTTCACTACTTGTGAAGCGACTCCCCTGCAGGTGGGGAGCCAGGGGCTCGAACTGGGATCCTTACGCAGGTCCTGGCGATTTGCGCCACGTGCGCTTAACCCGCTGCGCCACCGCCCGACTCCCAGCTTTCCTATTCTTTAACCCTCTGGGAGTATGGACCCAAGGTCATTGTGGGATGCAGAAGGTGGAAGGTCTGGCTTCTGTAATTGCTTCCCTGCTGAACATGGGTGTTCAAAGGTCTATCCATACACCCAGCCTGTCTCTCTCTTTCCCTAGTGGGGCAGGGCTCTCTGAGGAAGTGGGGCTCCAGGACACATGGTGGGGTTGTCTGTCCAGGGAAGTCTGGTTGGCATCATCTGGAATCTGGTGGCCGAAAAGAGTTAAGCTATAAGGCAGAACAAATAGTTGACTAATCATGAACCTAAAGGCAGGAATATTGCAGATGAAGATTTCAGGGTCTCCATTTTGGAAAAAGCTAGTAGGTCTATTTTAGGTATCTTTCCAGGGGCCCCTGACTTTACTAGTTTTTGCCTGAGCCTGACAGCTAGCATGCAGTGGAGAGTGAGAGATGAGAGTGCTCCTCAGCTCTGGTGTATATAGCAGGCAGACTCGGGGGTTCCACCCAGGGCTTGGGCTCCCAAGTTCATACTCTAACAGCTGAGCCTATTCCTGGAACCCCAGGAAGCCCATTTTCAGCTGGGGGCCGAGTTGCTCTTCTGGTATCTGCAGCAGGAAGGACCCTGTTCCTCTTTGTCCTCTCTCAGGCCCATCTTTGTGTTCTAGAATCCTTCTTGGTGTTGGGAGGAGGGGGCCTCAGGGCCTGGTTTCCCAGGGCTGGAGGCTCAGGGAAGCTGAACTCCTGTTTCCAGGGTCCCCCACAGCCCTGGGCTGCCATTCGGAGAGCTGGAGCTGCTAGGGCTTTGCACCCCGGCTCCCAGGCCCCGGGGTAACGTGAGACTCCCAGGCCTGCATTGCGTGCCCCACCTGGCCCCCACCCCCCTCCCGCTGGCTTCCTGCTGTGAGCTGCCTTAATCCCCAGGCTCCCCAGTGAGGCTGGAGAATTTCGGGGAGGAGACCAAGGCAGGAGGTGCATGGAAGTGCTGCCTCATGAGCTCCCCAGTCCCCACACCACCCCATCCCGGCTTCCCCAGCTGTGCCCTGGCCACTCAGAAGCCCCCCAGTCTCCCCTGGGCGCCCCACCTCTGCCCTTTGGCAGCCAGCTGAAATGCACCAGGCAGAGGCTTGCAGGGCCGGGGAGGGGCGGCGGTATGGGGAGTGGGCTCCTCCCCTAGCCAGGAGTGGGGGGTCAGGGCGCCAGGAGGCATGAGATACCCTCTTGGGGAATGTGGTCCGGCCGCCCCGCCCACCCCGCCAGGAGCTCCAGGAGCAAGGGGGAGGCGGCAGGAGGCGGACACCCAGAGAACCAGTTGTTCTGCTCCTCCTCCTGGGAGCCACCACCCACCCACCTCCGTTAAAAGGCTGGCACTCTGAGCCTGGTGGCCACGCCTGGTCTGAGCAGCACCCGCTGGGCTGCAGGGAGGGACCCCCAGAGCAGCCCTGTGACCATCCTCCAAGTCCTTCTTCCACACGGCCTGCCCACCCCAGGCCAGCAGAATGGCCGCCCTGCTGGCTGAGCCCCTGGGGCCCGGAACTGTTACAGCTCACCGGGCAGGGTGTCTGCTTTGCCAGGCATGCCAACCAGATGTGACCCCACAGCTGGAGGTGCTGAAGAAGGGGGCGGGGTTGGTGCTGTAGTCTCCCCCCCACCTCTTTCTCTCATTTGTTTTATTTTGTTATTATATAGTTTGTTACAAGATTGTAACCCCCACCACCAGAGTTCTGTATCTCCAGCCTCCCAAAGAGAATAACCAGAGTTCTCATAAGTCTTGCAAACAGTTTCTCTTGGTTTTATTTATTTTTGTTTGTTTTTATTTTATTTGATAGGATAGGGAGAAATTGAGAGGATGGAGGAGATAGATAGATAGATAGATAGATAGATAGGAGACCTGCAGCCCTGCTTCACCACTCATGAAGCTTTGCCCCCTGCAGGTGGGGATCAGGGGCTCAAACCTGGATCCTTGTGCACTGTAATGTGAGCCCTTAACCAGGTGCGCCACCACCTGGCCCCCAGTTTGCTTGCTTCTGGTGTTTGTTTTTGCTTTGGTTTTTGACAAGTTCAGCTGTATCAGGTCTCTAGATGCCACATATGAGGGAACCATCTGGCAGTTGTCTTTCATCTCTTTACGTATTTCACTAAGTGTCATCGCCTCCAAGGCAGAGAGAGAGAGAGAGAGAGAGAGAGAGAGAGAGAGAGGGATGGAGAAAGGACAGCACAAAAGCTTGTTTCAGTGAGCTAGGGGTCAGGCTTGAACCTGAGTCACGATTGGGGCAAAGCAGCACACTAGCCCAGTGAGCTGTCTCTGTAACCCCAGCACTTTTTAAAGATCTTATGTATTTTCTAAGAGTGGACCAGTAACCCAGCCCAGGATTGAACCCAGAGCCTCACACATGCAAGTCCTGCATTCTCCCCGCTGAACCAACTTCCTCCTGACCCCCCAGAACAACACTCTTTTTTTTTTTTTTTGCTTCCAGGGTTATTGCTGGGGCTTGGTGCCTGCACTAGGAATCCACTGCTCCTGGAGGTTATTTTTTCCTTTTATTGCCCTTGTTGTTGTTATTGCTGTCGTTGTTGTTGGATAGGACAGAGAGAAATGGAGAGAGGAGGGGAAGACAGAGACGGGGAAAGAAAGACAGACACCTGCAGACCTGCTTCACCGCCTGCAGGTGGGGAGCCTGGGTCTTGAACCGTGATCCCTACGAGGGCCCTTGTCCTTAACCCGTTGCACTACCTCTTAAACCAACTCTTAAACCATTTCAGGGCCCTGCACTGTGGGTCTTAGGATTGTGAGAATAATTTCAACATGTCCAAGAACTTGAAGGCAATAATAATAACAATAATAACAGCGTAACAATACACCACAAACTCCATGCACCTGGGCCGTGAGATGCGAGATTCAGCACTTCCGCCAGTGAGCCCCGTGGAGCAGACCCGGGGAGTCTGCGTGACCTGTGGGTCCGTGGGTTCAGTCGACCGTTTCCATCACAGTATTCTTTCTCCCACACCTTTTTTTCCCTCCTCTTTTCTCTTTTCCTTCCTCTGCCAGGGTTTGTTTGTTTCACTAGGTCCTCAGGTTGCACTCGAGAACCATGTGCAAGGACCTGGATTCGAGCACCCAGGCCCCCACTGCAGGGGGAATGTTTCTTGCGTGGGGAAGCAGGGCTGCATATCTCTCTCTCTCTCTCTCTCTCCCTTCTCAATTTCTCTCTCTCCAAAAGAAAAGGGTGGGAGAGAAAGGGGAAAAGGAAGAAGAAGTAAGAAAAAAGGAAAGGGGAGGAATTCCACCAGGAGCAATGGATTCATTGTGCAGGCACTAAGTGTCAACAGTAACCCTGGTAGTAATAATTTAAAAAACAAACTTTTTTTTTTTTAATGAAAATCCAGAGCATTAATTACTCAGCTCCGGCTGATGGTGGTGCTGGAGGTGAAATCTGGGATGGTGGAGCCTCAGGCATGAAAGTCCTTTTATTACACTATTTCTCCATCCCTTTGGGCCCCCCTCACCCCATTTTTTGTTGTTTGTTTGTTTTTCTAAAGGGTGAGAGATAGACCTAGAGAGAGGTCACCGAGCACAAACTCCCACACTAGGAAGCTTCCTCCCTGCGCTGAGCCCATGTGGCCTTCACACATGGGAGAGTGAGACCCACCCTGACCACCTCCCCGCCCTCACCCCTTGGTCTCTTAGCAGGCAAGACGTGGGCACGTGTGCATGTGCATAAACACGTGTACATACATACGTGCATACACACTCGTACTACACACGTACATAAACACACATACATGCATAAACACTCGCGCGTGCGTGCATAAACACATGTACGTGTGTACACAAATGCGTGCACGAGCATGCGTACATACGTGTGTGAACACGGGTACACACGTGCACAAACACCCGTACACACGTGAATCATGTGGCTCAGTGAGTGAAGTAAACATTGAACTTGTGCCTGAGTTGGATGCCCAGTGGCACTGTGGCTGGCTGTGTGTGTCTCTCTCTCTCTTGTTCATAAGTGAATGGACCTTTCAGACAATTAGTGCAGAGCGAGCCAGGAGACCCAGAGGAAAGAGAGAGACCCCAGCGCTCCCCTCATCCCTGCAGCTCCCCGTGGGGGGTCGGGGGCTCGAACCCGGGCCCCGCTGAGTGTCCCTCCCACCCGCAGACCTACTCCGGCCTCTTCTGCGTGGTCATCAACCCCTACAAGCAGCTGCCCATCTACACCGAGGCCATCGTGGAGATTTACCGCGGCAAGAAGCGCCACGAGGTGCCGCCCCACGTGTATGCGGTGACCGAGGGCGCCTACCGCAGCATGCTGCAGGGTGAGCGGGGCGGGGTGCGGGGTGCGGGGGGTGCGGGGGGGGGCTGCAGGGTGAGCGGGGCGGGGTGCGGGGGCCTGCAGGGTGAGCGGGGCGGGGTGCGGGGGGGCTGCAGGGTGAGCGGGGTGAGGCTGCGGGGTGCGGGGGGGCTGCAGGGTGAGCGGGGCGGGGTGCGGGGTGCGGGGGGCTGCAGGGTGAGCGGGGTGGGGCTGCGGGGTGCGGGGGGGCTGCAGGGTGAGCGGGGCGGGGCTGCAGGGTGCGGGGGGGGGCTGCAGGGTGAGCGGGGCGGGGTGCGGGGGTGCGGGGGGGCTGCAGGGTGAGCGGGGTGGGGCTGCGGGGTGCGGGGGGGCTGCAGGGTGAGCGGGGCGGGGCTGCAGGGTGCGGGGGGGGGGCTGCAGGGTGAGCGGGGCGGGGTGCGGGGGCGGGGGTGCTGGGGGCTGGGGTTGAGCGGGTCAAGCGGCTGGGCTCCCGGGTGATCTTTTGGGGGTGGGGTGGGGGGGAGGGCTGCGGGTTGAGGCCGGTGCAGGGGGCTGCGGAGTGGACGGGCCGGGGGACAGAGCTGCAGGGCAAGCAGGGCAGAAGGTGGAGGGCTGCAGGGTGGGGAGTCATAGGGCGGGGTGAGCTGCAGGGTGCTGCAGCCTCTGGGTGGAGGGCCAGGGATGGGGGTGCCCTGGGGTGGTGGGCTGGAGGGTGGGGGTGCTGTAGTATGAGCGGGGGAGCAGGATGAGGGGGTGGGGTGTGGGGCAAGAGAGGTCTTCCTAGGGCGGTGGGGTGAGGACCTGGCTCTATGCCAGGACCAGGTGACAAGTCAGGGGACCCAGACTCAGGCCATTGGGGTGGTGATAGTTGGGGGGAGTGGGTGAGAATTTGGGGTCCTACCCTGAAGCCTCTCCAGAGCTGTCTCCCCTCAAGTCATTCGCATGCCAGCTGGTCCCCAGCTTCTGCATTAATGTCGGGAGAGATTCTTGGAACTTTCATTTAAGTCTGTCAATTGAAAAACACACAGAACATACTTAAGATTAAAAAGACAGTAAGAAAAAGACTCATATATTAATGAGAAAGAGAAGCAGAGCATCAAACTCAGGACCTCATGCTGGGGATCAAACTCAGGACCTCATGCTTGAGAGTCCTGGGCTCATACTTAAAGGCATTAGTAGTAGTAGTAACAGCAGCAGCAGTAGCAGTAGTAATAGTAGTAGCAGCAGTAGCAGTAATAATAGTAGTAGTAGCAGCAGTAGTAGTAGTAGCAGTAGTAGCAGTAGTAGCAGTAGTAGTAGCAGCAGCAGTAGTAGTAGCAGCAGTAATAATAGTAGTAGTAGCAGCAGCAGCAGTAGTAGTAGCAGTAGTAATAGTAGTAGTAGTAGCAGCAGCAGCAGTAGTAGTAGCAGTAGTAATAGTAGTAGTAGTAGCAGCAGCAGCAGTAGTAGCAGCAGTAGTAGTAGTAGCAGTAGTAATAGTAGTAGTAGTAGCAGCAGCAGCAGCAGTAGCAGTAGTAGCAGTAGCAGTAGTAGCAGCAGCAGCAGTAGTAGCAGTAGTAGTAGCAGCAGCAGCAGTAGTAGCAGTAGTAGTAGCAGCAGCAGCAGTAGTAGCAGTAGTAGTAGCAGCAGCAGTAGTAGCAGTAGTAGTAGTAGTAGTAGCAGTAGTAGTAGTAGCAGCAGTAGCAGCAGTAGTAGTAGTAGTAGCAGTAGTAGTAGTAGTAGCAGCAGTAGCAGCAGTCGTAGTAGTAGCAGCAGTAGCAGCAGTAGTAGTAGCAGTAGTAGCAGCAACAGTAGTAGAGTAATAGTAGCAGTAGCAGCAGCAGCAATAATAGTAGTAGTAGCAGCAGCAGTAGCAGTAGTAGTATATTATTAGTGATGATAATAATCTTCTTCTTCTAGCGTTTGCCCTTCTTCCGTAGCCAGTCAACAGTGTCAGGGATACCAAAGCACTGCTCAGCTCTGGCTTATGGTGGTGCTGGGGATTTGTGCCTGGGGCCTCTGGTCCTTCAGGCATGAAAGACTTTTTTTGTTTTACTTTTATTAGTGACTTAATAATGATTGACAAGATTGTAAGATCACAAGGGTACAATTCCACACAGTTCCCACCACCAGAGTGCTATGTCCCTCCACTGGAAGTTTCCCTGTTCTTTATCTCTCTCTGGGAATCTGGACCAAAATTCTTTATGAGGAGCAAAAGTTGGAAGGTCTGGCTTCTGTCATGGCTTCTCCACTGGACATGGGTGTTGGCAGGTGGATCCACACCCCCCAGCTTGTTTCTATCTTTTCCTAGTGGGGCAGGGCTCTGGGGAGGTGGGGTTCTGGGACACCTTGGTGAGGTCGTCAGCCCAGGGAAGTCAGGATGGCGTCATGGCAGCATCTGCAGCTTGGTGACTGAGAGACAGCTAGATGGCAAGCAAAACAAAATGTTCAATAAACAGGAGCCAAAAAGTAGGAATAGAGCTGCAGAAAGTAGAGGTTTTAGGGTGAAAGAAAGCTAGAAAGTCTATTTGTGGAATGTTCCTAGGAACCTGTGTCATAGTCTTTGCTTAAGTTTCACAGCTGGCATGGGAATGGACTAGAAACATTGGGAAAAATATTTTTTTTTGCATCACCTTTATGCTACCTCCCCAGCCCCATACTTAGAGAGTTTTAAAAAAATGAGCTTATTCAAGAGTCAAACTGGGGCTTCATGACTGATGCAGCAATGCTGGGTATCTCTCTGTCTGTCTGTCTGTCTGTCTGTCTTCCATCCCATCTGGGGAGAAAGAAAAAAAGCAGGAGACAGTATCATTCATGACTTAAGTGTCATCTCTGCACTGATGGCCTCAGTCTTGGGCTTCCTGCCTGTGGGACACAGAGATGGAGAGAGAGAGAGAGAGAGGGAGAGGGAAGAGACACCCCGCTTCTTGCCCCTGTGCATGGTGTTCACTCAGTGTTGGGCCTGAGGGCTTGAACCTGGGTCCTCGCTCTCCTGGGCAGTCTCCTGTGTTGTGGGTGTAGTCCCCCACCTGCTCTCAGCTGAGTGCCAGCTGCTTCACATGCTGGACCTCACGGCAACCCCGAGCCCTCTCCTTGGCCCTGGTTTCCAGGTGGGGAAACTGAGGCAGACAGCTGCGAGCTCACTGTCACTAGTCCATGCCCTCACTGAGTATCTGCTTGAGAGGGGATGGAGAGCACAGACTGGGGAATGTACCTGCTTTGTCCTGTACGCAGCCCAGGTTCGAACCCCAGCACCACATGGGAGGTGCTGGGGAAGCCCCAGTGTTGTAGTCTCTCTTTTTCTTTTCTTTTTTTGTTTTAAATTTATTTATTTATTCCCTTTTGTTGCCCTTCCTTGTTGTTTTATTATTGTAGTTATTGTTGTTGTTGGATAGGACAGAGAGAAATGGAGAGAGGAGGGTAAGACAGAGAGGGGGAGAGAAAGACAGACACCTGCAGACCTGCTTCACCGACTTGAAGCGACTCCCCTGTAGGTGGGGAGCCGGGGTCTCGAACCGGGATCCCGAACCGGGATCCCTACACCAGTTTTTGCGCTTTGTACCACATGCACTTAACCCGCTGTGCTACTGCCCAACTCCCTTTAAAAAAAAAATTATTTATTCTCATTTATTGCCCTTGTTGTTTTATTGTTGTAGTTATTATTGTTGTTGCTATTGATGTCATCCTTGTTGGATAGAACAGAGAGAAATGGAGAGAGGAGGGGAAGACAGAGAGGGGGAGAGAAAGACAGACACCTGCTGACCTGCTTCACCACCTGTGAAGCGACTCCCCGGCAGGTGGGGAGCCAGGGCTCGAACCGGGATCCTTATGCTGGTCCCTGCGCTTGGCGCCACCTGCGCTTAACCCGCTGCGCTACCGCCTGACCCCCTGTGGTCTTGGTCTCTTTTTTTCTCTCCCTGAATGAAAAAAAAAAGCAGTGGTGAAATTATACATGCATGAGGCCCCAGCTCTGTGAGACAGAGGCAGAGAGACGGAGAGAAAGTGCAGGCGGCTGGCCAGGTGACCCTGTGGAGGCTGTCACCACCAAGGACAGTCCTGCAGGTGTGAGAAGACTCTGTGAGCCCCCCATAGCCAGGACCACCCCCCCACAAACAGGGTCAGCAGCCCCCAATGCCAGCTGCTTCTCCCTGTGGTCACACAGCCATCAGGGGGCTGACTTAGGGAGGGGAGTCCCAGCAGAACCCCAGCTCTGCCTCAGCCCTAAGGAACGGTTGAGGGGAGCAGCCAGTAGAAGTCAGCCAGCCGGGGCCCAGTGACCCTCCCTGGTGACACGCAAACCAACAACATACCTCTTTTTTTTTTCCTTTACAGATCGAGAGGATCAGTCCATTCTCTGCACGTGAGTAATCTCGAAGGGACTTCCCAGATGGGACCGGCAGGCCTTGGAAGGGGTGCGGCGTACCTCACACGTCCTCGCTGACCTCTTTCCCTCCCCTCGTTCCCCTCAATTCTCTCTGTAGTGGGGAGTCTGGGGCCGGGAAGACAGAAAACACCAAGAAGGTCATCCAGTACCTCGCCCATGTGGCCTCCTCACCCAAAGGCCGGAAGGAGCCGGGCGTCCCGGTAAGTGACCGTGGGTAGCACCCTTCTCTCAAGGTTCCCAACCCCCAGCTCCACCTCCTTCCCAGAGGACCCTGGGCCTAGGCCTGGCAACCCGTGTTAGCTGTGCTCTGTCTGGGGTGGGAGTGAGGCGGGGAGGCGGGGGCCCCTTCCTGGACCAGCATCCAGCACACAGTAGGTGCTTATTCTGCCGGGCACCTACTGTGCGCCAGCCCCAGGGCTGCTCTTTTCCGTTTTGGTCAGCTCTAAGGCTTTACTGCCTCAGGCTGACTATTCAGAGAGACAGAGGCCACAACACTGAAGCTTCCTCCAGTGGGCAGGGGGCCAGGCTGCAGCCTGGGTCACGTGCACGGCAGTGCAGGTGTCTAGCGAGCTATCTCGCTATCTCACCGGCCCTGCAGGGTTTGCCTGGCCGCAGAATATGGATGCCAGGTGGGCTAATCCTTCTGCTCAGAGGCACTCGGTGGTGGTGGTGTGGGTAGGGGGCGCTCCTCCTGTTTCTTTTAAATATTTTATCTATTTATTGGACAGAGACAGAGAAAAATTGAGAAGGGACAGGAGAGAGACGGAGAGAGACAGATACCTGCAACCCTGCTTCACTGCTTGGTGAAGCTTCCCCTCTGCAAGTGGGGAGAGGGAGCTTGAACCCGGGTCCTTGTACATCGTAGCATGCGCTCCACCAGGTGTGCCACCACCCGGCCCTGTCCCACCCTGGGGGAGCCCCGGGTCACACACTGAGACCCCCCCCCACCTGGGCACCGTGGTCCCCTGGGCCAGCCCATAGCCCACGGCCTGTGTCCCAGGCCCCTGGTCTCTGCCCTACCCCCCGCGGTTCACCTGTGCCTGTCCACGTTGCATGTGCTGCGTCCTGGTCCTGTCCCGTTCCGTGTCCCGCTCTGTGTCTCGTGTCCTGTGACCTCAGGCCTCCGCCAGCACCTTGTCTTATGTGAGTAGCAAGGGGTCACCCCAAGTCTCCCCAGCCCACGGTCTCCCTGGCTGTGGAGTCCCAGACACCATGACCACACTTGCCACGGAGAGCCACACTGGCCTGGGTGTCAGTCCTACTGTGTGCATGCCAGCCCTACTGTGTGCTCTAGCCCAGGGCTCATGCTAGCAAGCAGTAGGGCTGCCTTGTTGTGTGATTCAGCCTCCTCACCCCCAGGATTTGTGTTAAACCTACTGTGTGCATGCAGACTGACCCCAGATGCCAGCAGGGCACTGACACAGGCCTGCGTGTGTTTACCTGTCGCTAGGAAGGAGCAGGGCTCTGCTTGGTGCTGTGTGTGGTGGTGCCAGGGCTGGACCTGCAGGTGCCCAGGGCAGAGCCCCCCACCCCTCACCAAGACTGTCCCATCTCGGCCTGTGTGACTCTGTTTGCAGGAGTCTGAAGAGTCGGGCGTGTGCTGGGCCCCATGGTGCAGTCTTCGAGCCTTGTCTTTTGTTTCTGTTTCTTCTTGTTGTTGTCACAAGGGCTTCACTGATGAGTTTTTTATTTTTAATTATTTTAAAAATATTTATTCCCTTTTGTTGTCCTTGTTGTTTTATTGTTATAGTTATTATTGATGTCGTCGTTGTTGGATAGGACAGAGAGAAATGGAGAGAGGAGGGGAAGACAGAGAGGGGGAGAGAAAGACAGACACCTGCAGACCTGCTTCACCGCCTGTGAAGCGACTCCCCTGCAGGTGGGGAGCCGGGGGCTCGAACTGGGATCTTTTATTTTTAATTTTTTCCCTAGTTCTCTCTCCCTCTCTCTTGTGTTAATAAATAAATACATCTTTGGCTGGGGAGATAACATAAAGCTTATGCAAAGCGACTTCCACGCAGCAAAGGTCTGGGGTTCAATCCCCAGCACCACCATCAGCCAGAGCGGAGCAGGGCTCTGGTCTCTCTGTGTTGCTATCTATCTCTCTCCTTAAATAAAATATGCAAAAAAGAGACAGAGACAGATAGATGATGGAGCTGCAGCCCTGCTTCACTGACTGTGAAGCTTTCCCCTCTGCAGGTGGGGACTGGGGGCCTGAACCCGGGTTCTTACGCATTGTAACATGTGTGCTCAACAGGTACGCCACCGCCCGGCCCCTCTTAAATGTTTTTGGTTTTGGTTCATGAATGAGAGAGAGAACCAGAACAGTATTCTGGCCCATGTGGCATCAGGGTTTGAACTCAGGACCTCACTCATGCAAGTCCTGCCCTCCAGTGCTGAACCACCCCTCAGGCCACGTCAGATATTTGCTGTGTCCCAGACACTTGGACACTTTGCTGTGGGGCGACCTTCTTTTTTTCTTTCTTTTTAACAGGTTAGTGATTTTATTTTCATGGGTGAGATACCGAGAGAAAGACAGAGAGCTCTGGCTTACAGTGGTGCTGGGGACTGAACCTGGGAGCTTGGATGCCCCGGCATGAAAGTCTTTGGAAGAACCACTGTGCTGTCTCCCCAGCCCCTGTGGGTCTGTTTCCCTTTTCATTCAGATTCTGCGAGCACAGCCGGGGAGGTGGCTCAGTAGCTCAGACACAGGCTTTGTGGGCGTGAGGCAGGAGGCAGGATTCCAGCTCCCATCAAATAGAGAAATCCTAAAGGAGGAGAAGGGGAATCCTTGCTTGTTTTTCCTTTCTATTCTCACTGGATCTGACAGAGAGAAACTGAGAGGGGTTAGGGAGGGAGAGAGGCAGAGAGACACCTGCAGCCCTGCTTCACAGCTCGTGAAGAGTTCTCCTGCAGGTGGGGATGGGACTCAAACCTGGGCCCTTGCACCTGATAGTGTGTGTGCTCAACCAGGCATGCCGCTACCCAGCCACCGAGGAATTATTGTTATTGTTGTTGTTATTACTGTAGGGCCCATCAAGATAGAAGGTCCCATGTCACTAGAAGAAGCTCTGGTGTGATAGCATCTCCCTCGCACTGTCTGTCTATCTTCTATCTGTCTGTCTGTCTCTCTCTCTCTTTCTCTCTCTCTCTCTCTCTGTGTGTGTCTGAATGAGAAAGAGATTCAAAAGGAGAAACCATGTACGCACAGGGCCTCAGTTACACACAAACGCACACACACAATTCCACACTACACCCATCACAACAGTCGGGTGCAGTGGGATTCTCCCCCCTCACCCCCTGTGCTGGGGAGTGGCCGACCCCAGCAGGTGGGGACTGTGCTCCCAAGTGTCTGCACATGTGTCTGTGCTCTTGAAAGTGAGAGTCTTGTTATGAGGTGATTATTATTATTATTATTATTATCTTTATTTATTGGATAGAGATAGCCAGAAATCAAGAAGGAAGGGAGAGGGAGACCCCTGCAGCCCTGCTTCACCACTCGTGAAGCTTCCCCCCTGCAGGTGGGGACGGGGGGCTTGAACCTGGGTTCTTGCACATTGTAACATGTGTGCTCAGCAGATGCACCACCGCCCGACCCCGTATTTTTCTTTTTATTATGATTTGTAGGAACGGGACAGGATGGCAGCATAGGCCTTGTCCAGTAGGTACTTGTGATGGTTTTGTCACCAGGGCACCGACATGATTCCACTATTCCCAGTGGCCGCTCTGTTTGGTAGAGGGTGAGAGACAGACGTAGAGAGGGAGAGGGAAATAGAGAAAGAGAGAGACACCTGCGACACTGGTCCAGCACTCACGAAGCCTTGAACCTGCGTCCTTGCAGGTGTAACGTGCACTCTATGGGCTATGTCTGTTGCACACGGTGTCTCTGGGAGATGCTGCCTTCACTGAGGAGGGGAGCCAAGGGAGTCGGGCGGTAGCGCAGCGGGTTAAGCGCAGGTGGCGCAAAGCGCAAGGACCGGCATAAGGATCCCAGTTCGAGCCCCCGGCTCCCCACCTGCAGGAGAGTCGCTTCACAGGCGGTGAAGCAGGTCTGCAGGTGTCTGTCTTTCTCTCCCCCTCTCTGTCTTTCCCTCCTCTCTCCATTTCTCTCTGTCCTATCCATCAATGACAACATCAATAACAGCAACAATAATAACTACAATAAAAAGGGCAATAAAAAGGGAAAATAAGTAAATAAAAAAGTTAGCCTAGACTTATTCCTCCATAACTTATATAAAAAAAAGAGGGGAGCCAAGTCCTGGATGCAGGGAAGTGGCAGCACCCCCCACTCAGACCCCCCACCCCTCACCCTCACCCGCGGCCTCTCACAAGCCCCCACCCTGCAGGGTGAGCTGGAGCGGCAGCTTCTTCAGGCCAACCCCATCCTGGAGGCCTTCGGCAATGCCAAGACCGTGAAGAACGACAACTCTTCCCGATTCGTGAGTGGGGGGTGCAGTAGAGGGATGCCAAGGGCTGGGCAGGAGGGGGCGGGAGGCTACGGGGGCAACAGGATATGTGGTCTGTGGAGGGAGGCCCCTGCGTGTGAGGGAGGAGGGGCTGGGGGACCCTGGGTGTGAGGGAGGAGGGGCTGGGGGTCCCTGCGTGTGAGGGAGGAGGGGCTGGGGGACCCTGGTTGTGATGGAGGAGGGGCTGGGGGACCCCTGAGTCTGAGGGAGGAGGGGCTGGAGGTCTAGACCTTGCATTGTCCCAGTAGCTCCTACTTGGCACCTGATGATTGGGGGGCTTTAGTGGGTAGGGAGAGCAAGCCTGTGGGTGTGCGTGTGGGGAGCAGACACCCTCAGGGAAGCCCCCTCTCTCACAGGGCAAGTTCATCCGCATCAACTTTGACGTGGCCGGCTACATCGTGGGCGCCAACATCGAGACCTGTATCCTCTCTCAGCCCCAGGCTCCCAGGCTCCCAGGCAGATGGACAGCAGGCACCCATGGGACCCAAGCTCCCTGCTGGGTGGGACCCAGCCATGGCTCCTAGGACCAGGCCAGCTCAGTCTGGCTGCGGGGGTGGGTTCCCAGGTCTGGGGGAGCCTCCCCACATTGTAACGATGATGGGTACACAGAGGCTGGCGGGTGGGGGGTTCAGACATGGACAGCGTCCTGTCTGCCTTCAGTCCTGGCCCCGTGGGGCTCACACAGGACAGGTGTGATCCCCCCCAGCAAGGAGAGGTGACGACCAGGTGAAGGATGCGTGGGGGCTGGCGTGGGGTCCCCGCCCCTCGCCCTGGCCCTTGACTGTAGCGCAGACCTGCTGGAGAAGTCGCGGGCCATCCGCCAGGCCAAGGACGAGTGCAGCTTCCACATCTTCTACCAGCTGCTGGGGGGCGCCGGCGAGCAGCTCAAAGGTCAGCGTCAGCCGACCCTGGGGTCCGGGTGGGGGCTCCCTCCCTCCCCCTGCCCCTCCTGGCTCCTCTCCTGAACTGCCTCATACCTGCACCCCACGGCTCTCCCATCGGCACCCCAGCACGGCCGCCGGGCTCCCCGCTGTCTCTGGGGACGGTCCCCCTTGAGTGTGGCTTTGACTGCTGCCCCCACACCTGCATTTTCCTCAGGCTCCTTCCACCCCATGGCTTCTGACCCTCCATGCTCACTGCTGCCTCCCCCCATGATGGGGCTCCTGGAGGCCCCTGCACCCCAGCGTTTCTGCCAGGGGCTGGTTCTCACTTGCTCTAGGAAAGCAGAGCGTGTGAGGGAGGAGGGACTGAGGGACCCCTGAGTCTGAGGGAGGAGGGGCTGGGGACCCCTGGGTGTGAGCGAGGAGGGGCTGGGGACCCCTGGGTGTGAGCGAGGAGGGGCTGGGGGACCCCTGGGTGTGAGCGAGGAGGGGCTGGGGGACCCCTGGGTCTGAGGGAGGAGGGGCTGGGGGACCCCTGGGTGTGGGGGAGGAGGGGCTGGGGGACCCCTGGGTCTGAGGGAGGAGGGGCTGGGGGACCCCTGGGTGTGAGGGAGGAGGGGCTGGGGGCCCTGGGTGTGAGGGAGGAGGGGCTGGGGGACCCCTGGGTGTGAGGGAGGAGGGGATGGGGGACCCCTGGGTGTGAGCGAGGAGGGGCTGGGGGACCCCTGAGTCTGGGGAAGGAGGGGCTGGGGACCCCTGGGTCTGGGGAAGGAGAGGCTGGGAGACCCCTGGGTCTGGGGGAGGAGGGGCTGGGGGACCCCTGGGTCTGAGGAAGGAGAGGCTGGGAGACCCCTGGGTCTGGGGAAGGAGGGGCTGGGGACCCCTGGGTCTGGGGAAGTGAGGCTGGGAGACCCCTGGGTCTGGGGGAGGAGGGGCTGTGGGACCCCTGGGTCTGAGGAAGGAGGGGCTGGGGACCCCTGGGTCTGGGGAAGGAGAGGCTGGGAGACCCCTGGCTCTGATGGGGGTGAAGCTGGGGGATGCCTGGGTGTGAGGGAGGAGGGGCTGGGGGACCCCTGGGTCTGAGGTGGGTGGGGCTGGGGGGCCCTGGGTGTAGGGAGGTGACTTTGAGGGCCCCTGGGTGTGAGGAAGGAGGGGCTGGCAGTCCCTCTGGAAGGAGGGGAGAGGCAAGGATGTCTCACTGGTAGAAGGGGAGGCCAGGTCTCCTGCGGCTGGAGGGTGAGCTGCCCTGGGAGGGCGGCCCTGACTGGATGCTGACCTTGGCCTCCCACCCTGCCCGGCCGCAGCCGACCTGCTTCTGGAACCCTGCTCCCAGTACCGCTTCCTCAGCAACGGGCCGTCCTCCACCCCCGGCCAGGAGCGCGAGCTCTTCCAGGAGACGCTGGAGTCCCTGAGAGTCCTGGGCTTCACCCACGAGGAAATTACCTGTGAGTCGCAACCCCTGCCCCCAGCCCCCTCCCCCGGTGGGGGGACCCCGCCTTTCTTGCCTCGGGTTGACATGGAGAGGGCAGAGGAGGGGATGGGGCACAACTTGGAATTGGGGTCTGGGGCTGGCAAGATGGCTTCCTGGAGAGAGCGTCGCTGTGCCCTGCAGGAGGCCCGGGGTCCAGCACGGGCCTCGTGGCACCATGGAAATGCCGAGCTGTAGTCTTTCCTCTCCCTCTGTCTCTGTCTGGTCTAGTTGTTTCTTTGTGGGTTTTTTTGTTTGTTTGTTTTTTGTTTTTGTCTTTTAATATTTATTTATTTCCTTTTGTTGCCTTTGTTATTTTATTGTTGTAGTGATTGTTGTTATTGAGGTTGTTGTTGTTGGATAGGACAGAGAGAAATGGAGAGAGGAGGGGAAGACAGAGAGGGGGAGAGAAAGACAGACACCTGCAGACCTGCTTCACCGCCTGGGAAGCGACTCCCCTGCAGGTGGGGAGCTGGGAGCTCGAACCAGGATCCTTACGCCGGTCCCTGCGCTTTGTGCCACCTGCGCTTAACCCGCTGCGCCACCGCCCGACCCCCTGTTTCTTTGTTTTTTGTTTTCCCCAATCCACTGCTCAGCTCTGACTGATGAGGGTGCTGGGGATTGAACCTGGGACCTGGAGCCTCAGGCATGAGAGTCTTTTTGCAGAACCACTGTGCTGTCTCCCTTGCCCTCCCGCTGTCATTCTGTCTGAAAAAGTCAGCCCAGGCAGTGAAACCCAGGAAATGGGACATACACAAAGGAAAAAATGAAAGAAAGAAAAAGAAGAAGGAGGAGGAGGAGGAGTGAGGGAGGGGGAGGGAGGAAGAAAAGAACAGAAAAGAAGGAAGAAAGAAAGGAAAGAAGGAAGGAAGGAGGGAAAAGAAAGAATTAGAAAGGACGCACTTGCAGGCCTCACACATGGGTTTGATCCTTGGTTCTCTCCCACCCCTTCTCCCCCCTCCCCAAATAAAAAGGAAGAGCCTTCTGATGATAGTGAGGTTGGAGCAGGGGCCTGGGTTTGCCAAGGAAGCAGAAAGAACCATTGAGGCTGTAGGAACAGCCTGTGCAAAGGCCCTGGGGCACGTCAGGCCTGCTGGAGGAACTGAAGCTTGTCAGTCTCATGGAGCCGAGGAGGAAATGGAGCTGCAGAGACAGGGGAGGGGGAAGGGCCGGCGAGAGGAGGCCCCAAGGCCAACCTGGGGTGCAGCTGGGAGCAGAGGAGGGCCGGGTGAGCTCTGGGAGGGCTGCAGCCAGGGGGCACCCTAGGCCTGGGGTTGGGGGCAGAGCCTGCCCTGCCCTGCCTGGTGGGGCGCACTGAGCAGCTTGTCTGGTCACCCTAGTGGCTGCTCTGTTGTCCCCCGCCACACACACACACACACACACACACACACACACACACACACCTTCTCCTGTGGTGCCAAGGAACAAACCCAGGGCCTGAGTAGAGGCCTCCCTGGCCCATTTCATAAAGATTTATTTGTTTGTTTGTTTATTTATTTATGAGAGAGAACAGAAAAGAAAAAGGCAGCAGGACTCTGGCATCTGTCATACCTGGAATCAAACTCAGAGTCTCATGCTTGAGAGTCTAAGGGTCCGTCCACTGCGCCACCTCCCGGGCTGCAGCCCTGGCCCCTTTCTGCTTAAATCCTTTAGTGGCGCCGCAGGTGGCACACCAAGTTGAGCGCACACACCACAGGGCTCAAGCCCCCGGTCCCCACCTGCAAGGGGGAGAGCTTCACGAGTGATGAGGCAGAGCTGCAGGGGTCTCTGTCTCTTTTTCTTTCACTGTCCTCCCTCTCAATTGCTCTCTGTCCTAACAAGTTAAATGAATTTTTTTTTTAAGATTTTAAAAAAATATTTATTTACTCCCTTTTGTTGCCCTTGTTGTTTTATTGTTGTAGGTATTGTTGATGCCGTCGTTGTTGGATAGGACAGAGAGAAATGGAGAGAGGAGGGGAAGACAGAGAGAGAGGGGAGAGAAAGACAGACACCTGCAGACCTGCTTCACCGCCTGTGAAGCGACTCCCTTGCAGGTGGGGAGATTTTTTTGTTTTTTTTTTTTGTTAAATCCTTTACTTAGAGAAGGAGTAACAGTTTGGGAAATAACACAGGACTTGCACGCCAAGGGTCCTGGTTCGACTCCTCTTGCCGTGTGTACCAGAAAGAAGTTCTGGCTTCTCTCTCTCATGTGAGACTCACATGCTATCTTGTACAAAGTAAACAAAATACAAAACAAAATAAATAGACAAAACAAGGGGGCCGGACGGTAGCGCAGCGGGTTAAGCGCACGTGGCACAAAGCACAAGGACCTGTGTAAGGATCCCAGTTTGAGCCCCCGGCTCCCCACCTGCAGGGGAGTCGCTTCGCAAGTGGTGAAGCAGGTCTGCAGGTGTCTGTCTTTCTCTCCCTCTCTCTGTCTTCCCCTCCTCTCTCCATTTCTCTCTGTCCTGTCCAACAACAATGACAGCAATAACTACAATAAAACAACAACGGCAGCAAAAAGGGAAAAATAGCCTCCAGGAGCAGTGGATTTGTAGTGCAGGCACCGAGCCGCAGCAATAACCCTGGAGGTAAAATAAATAAATAAATAAAACACAACAAATATATATATATATATATATATATATATATATATATATATATATATATATATCCTTTTTTAAGAGAGAGGTAGAAACAGAGAGGGAGAGAAACCCAGCACTGCTCCACCATCATGGAGCTCTCCCTGGTATTGTGCATGGTCCTCCCATGTGGTGTCAGGATTGAATCCACCTGCAAACAAGTCATCTCTTTTTTTGTTTGTTTGTTTTCACCTTTCTAGTCAGGCTTGTAGCCTACCTAGGGGCTTTTTTTTTTTTAATTTAAGAAAGGAGACATTAAAAAACGTAGGATATGAGGGGTACAACTCCACACAGTTCCTACCACCCAATCTCCATATCCCATCCCCTCCCCTATAGCTTTCCCATTCTCTGTCCCTCTGGGAGCATGGACCCAAGGTCATTGTGGGATGCAGAAGGTAGAAGGTCTGGCTTCTGGAATTGCTTCCCCACTGAACACGGGTGTTGACTGGTGGATCCATACTCCCAGTCTGCCTCTCTCTTTCCCTAGTAGGGTGGGTCTCTGGGGAAGCGGAGCTCTAGGCCACATTGGTGGGGTCGTCTGTCCAGGGAAGCCTCGCCGGCATCATGCTGGCATCTGGAACCTGGTGGCTGAAAAGAGAGTTAACATACAAAGCCAAACAAATTGTTGAACAAAGGAGCTATTTTTTTAATGTGGTTTAAAATAAAGCCATTTTGGGGGAGTTGGGCGGTAGCGCAGCGGATTAAGCGCACGTGGCGCAAAGCACAAGGACCGGGGTAAGGATCCCGGTTCGAGCCCCCAGCTCCCCACCTGCAGGGGAATCGCTTCACAGGTGGTGAAGCAGGTCTGCAGGTGTCTGTCTTTCTCTCCCCCTCTCTGTCTTCCCCTCCTCTCTCCATTTCCCTCTGTCCTATCCAACAACAACAACATCATTAACAACACTAATAACTACAACAACAATAAACAACAACAAGGGCAACAAAAGAGAAAATAAATAAATATTAAAAAAATTTTTTTAATTTAAAAAAGAAAAAAAAGAAATCCATTTTGTTTCACCCATAGCTATGCAGTTAATCTACTGTGGTGGCACAATTTAGAGGAGGAAATAATTTAGTGCTGTTTACTGTGGATAACGGTGTTTTCATTACATGGAAGGCCTTTATACTCAAATAATTGTACTAGGTAGTTAAGACTAGCAGTCTCCCTCACATATTATGAATATTTCCCTCTTTTAAAATTTTGTTTACTGCATAGAGAAATTGAGAAAGGAGTGAGGGAGACAGAGAGGAGGAGAGAGGAGAGACACCTGCAGCCCTGCTTCACCACTCGTAAAGCGTCCCCCCTGTGTGTGGGGAGCAGGGGTTTGAACCTGGGTCTTTGTGCCTGGTAGCGTGTGTGTTCAGCCGGGTATACCACTCCCTGGCCCTCTCTTTCGCTCTCTTAACCCTTATTAATGTAGCATTGCCTCATGGCGTTATATTGGTTTTGAATATAGAAACTCTTAAACAGAAGTATTTTTGTATTTTGTATGAATTTATTGTTGGATAGAGACAGAGAGAAATTGAGAGGGGTTGGGGGAGAGGGTGAGAGAGACACCTGCAGCCCTGCTTCACCACTCGTGAAGCTTTCCCCTCCTGCAGGTGGGGACCAGAGGCTTGAACTTGGGTCCTTGCGCACTGTAATACGTGCGCTTAACCAGGTGCGCCACCACCCGGCCCCTTCAAAATAAGTGTTTCATTTTGATGAGACACACGGGAGGTGGCACAGCGCTCAGCTCTGGTACATGTGGTGCTGGCGATTGGACCTGGGGCCTCTGGGATGCAAGCCCTGCACTCTGCCCACTGTGCCACCTCCCTGTGTGGGGTGTTCACCAACAAACCCCCCCACACTTTTTTTTTTAATCAGTCATATCAGACGGATTAGAGGCCCGCTCCCGTCCTTAGAACCTCCTCGCAGACGATTATGTGAACACAGCCCAAGGCACAATGAGATCACCAACGCTGAGGTTCTCAGAGTTCTGGGAGTTGAGACTTGAATATGTTAATTTTCTTTTTTTTTGGGGGGGGGAGGTGGGGGCGTGGGTAGTTATTTGATCCCCAAAGACACATCGTCCTGACTTTTTTCCTGCCTGGTGTCTCGTTGTCTGGCTGTTCCTTCTCGCCAGTCCAGTGGAGACACAGTGGATTCAGGAGAGCGGGGCACCACCAGGGCGCGGCAGCCTTCTCGCCCTCTGTGCTTGGCCACCTCCCCAGGGCCGTGTTGACACAGGGCCTCAGCTTGTGTAACCTCAGCTGCCTCCTGCGTGTCTCCTTCTCCCCTGCAAACAAACCCAAAGACACTTGGTCCCTTGGGTGTGTCCCCCACGTCACCCTCTGCCCAGACACCCCAACACTCAGTCACCCCCAAGGCCCGCAGTTCCAAAACCAGGATCTGACAGCAGTCTCTGCGTGCGGCAATGAGGCCAGAATAGGACTTCAGCCTGGGGCTGGGAAGCGGCCTCTCACTGCCCCCACCTCCACACATACACACCCAGCCTTGGGTTCAGTCCCACTTCCTGCCTCTCCTTCCAGAACGGTTGCCAACCTTTGAGAAAAGACATCTTTTTCCTATGAACAGAGGCAGCCTTACTGCTGTTATTTTGTTTCTTCCCTTTTTTGGGGGGGTGGGGGGACTCAGTGCCTGCACTACAAATCCACTGCTCCTGTGGCCACTTTTTCCACTTTTGTTGTTGGATAGGACAGAAAGAAATTGAGAGAGAAGGGGAAGACAGAGAGGGGGAGAGAAAGACAGACACCTGCTTCACCGCTTGTGAGGCGACCCCTGGCAGTGGGGGAGCCGGGGCTCAAACCGGGAGCCTCGTGCTGGTCCTTGTGCTTCGTACTATATGCACTTAACCCAGGGTGCTGCCACCCGCCTCTCCCCGTTTTCTATCTGTTATACTTTATAGGACAGAGAGAAATTGAGAGGAATAGAGAGACAAAAAGGGAGAGAGACAGAGAGATACCTGCAGGCTTTCTTCACAGCACAGCTCTCAAAGCTTGCTCCTGCAGGTGAAGGGGCTCGAACCTGGATCCTTGTATGTAGTGAAGTGTGCACTTAACTGGATTTGCCACCGCCCAACCCCAGGGGTTTTGATTAGTTTGTTTGAAGGGCTGAGAGAGGACTCCCCCCACCCCCGGGTGTGTGTGCCCTACCCAGCACAGAGCCCTGGCTGCAGCAGGGGCAGATCTGTGACGAAACACCAATGCCCCTCCGAGTGTGTGTCTGTCCGTCCATCTGTCCTCCACTGCTCCCCCCCAATTCCTGGGGTCTTTATGCTTTTGCTGGAGCAGCAGAGCGTGGGGTCTCACAGTAGTTTCACCTTCAAGGGGTCTAGTGTTCAAGGGGTCTAGTGGGGGGGTGGGCAGATGAATGGAGTGGTGACCCTGCTGTGTGTGTAGGGGGGTAATCAGGGCAGCCCCTGGAGGAGGTGGTGCTGTACTGAGCCCCCAAAGCCAGGGGGAAGATGCCAGGTGTAGATGGTTGGGGAGGCTGCCTCTCTTGCCATCCGTGCCAAGGATGTTGCCCAGGGCCTCACGCAGGCAGAGCGGAGCCGGGAGACAGGTGTCAGCACACCCTCGCCTCCACCAGCGTTTGAGTTCGAGCAGAGGCTCAGTGTGCCTCCTCCCTGATGTGCCCAGAGCTCAGTGACCAGCGGGGTTCACTGGAAGCTCGGGGTCCCAGCCCCGAATCACACGCCCCCCTTTCTCCCAGCCATGCTTCGGATTGTCTCGGCTGTTCTCCAGTTTGGCAACATCGTGCTGATGAGAGAACGGAACACAGACCAGGCCTCCATGCCTGACAACACAGGTACCCCCACCCTGCCTGTTGGTGGGCTCCGGGACCCCCTTGTCCAAGCTCCGACCCTGCCTGTTGGTGGGCTCCGGGACCCCCTTGTCCAAGCTCCGACCCTGCCTGTTGGTGGGCTCCGGGACCCCCTTGTCCAAGCTCCGACCCTGCCTGTTGGTGGGCTCCGGGACCCCCTTGTCCAAGCTCCGACCCTGCCTGTTGGTGGGCTCCGGGACCCCCTTGTCCAAGCTCCGACCCTGCCTGTTGGTGGGCTCCGGGACCCCCTTGTCCAAGCTCCGACCCTGCCTGTTGGTGGGCTCCGGGACCCCCTTGTCCAAGCTCCGACCCTGCCTGTTGGTGGGCTCCGGGACCCCCTTGTCCAAGCTCCGACCCTGCCTGTTGGTGGGCTCCGGGACCCCCTTGTCCAAGCTCCGACCCTGCCTGTTGGTGGGCTCCGGGACCCCCTTGTCCAAGCTCCGACCCTGCCTGTTGGTGGGCTCCGGGACCCCCTTGTCCAAGCTCCGACCCTGCCTGTTGGTGGGCTCCGGGACCCCCTTGTCCAAGCTCCGACCCTGCCTGTTGGTGGGCTCCGGGACCCCCTTGTCCAAGCTCCGACCCTGCCTGTTGGTGGGCTCCGGGACCCCCTTGTCCAAGCTCCGACCCTGCCTGTTGGTGGGCTCCGGGACCCCCTTGTCCAAGCTCCGACTCCCAGCTCCTTGCCTGATGAGTCTCTAGGGAAATAAAAAATGGGGGGACATCAGTTAAGCGCACACACTTCAGCACACAAGGTTCTCGAGTTTGAGCCCCTGCTCCTCACCGGCAAGGGAGATGCTTCGTGAACAGAGAAGCAGGTCTGCAGCTGTCTGTCTTTCTCTCTTCCTCTCCCTTGTCCCCTCCCCTCTCAATTTCTCTCTGTTCTGTCAAAACACAAAAAAGGAAAAGAAAGAATACGACAAAAAAAAATTAGGATGAAAGAAAAAAGCTTGATGAGGAGGGAGGTGGAGGCTGGGAACCAGAGCATCACTCTGGCACCTGCACTGCTGAGGCTAGAACTCCAGACCTCATGCTTGAGAGCCCAGCACAATATCCACTGCACCACTTCCCGGGCGCCTGGCCTGCTGAGTCCTTCCCAGCAGAGGCTCTTCCACTTTTTTCCTGACTGTAACATGTGTGTGTTGGCACCTTTCCAGGTGAAGTATTTGTTTATTTATTTACTGTAATAGTAGACAGAGAGACCAGTGCACTGCTCAGCTGTGGGATAGGTGGCACTGGGGAATGAACCTGCAGCCTATAGGGAGCCTCAGCAGGCCAGTCTGGTGTGCTGCCACTGTCACGTATCTCCCCAGCCCACAGAGTCACATTTAATTTAGTTTTAAATTTCTTCTCATAGGGGTAGGAGAGACAGCATCATGAAAGCAAAAAACTTTCATGCCTGAGGCTCTGAGGTCCCAGGTTCAATCTCCAGCACCACCATCACCCAGATCTGAGCAGGGTTCTGACAAAAATAAATAAAAGTCTTTGCATATGCAACATTAGAAAAATTAACATTGGGGAGTAGGGGCGGTAGCGCAGCGGGTTAAGCGCACGTGGTGCAAAGTGCAAGGACCAGCAGAAGGATACTGGTCAGAGCCCCCGGTTCCCCACCTGCAGGGGAGTCGCTTCACAGGTGGTGAAGCAGGTCTGCAGGTGTCTGTCTTTCTCTTCCCCTTCTCTGTCTTCCCCTCCTCTCTCCATTTCTCTCTGTCCTATCCAACGACATCAACAACAACAGCATTAATAACTACAACAATAAAAATGGCAACAAAAGGGAAAATAAATAAATAAATATAAAAAAAGAAAAATTAACATTGGGGGAGTTGGGTGGTAGCACAGCTGGTTAAGTGCATGTGGCGCAAAGCGCAAGGACTGACAGAAGGATCCCGGCTTGAGCCCTTGGCTCCCCACCTGCAGGGGAGTCGCTTCACAGGTGGTGAAGCAGGTCTGCAGGTACTGGGGATTGAACCTGGGACCTCAGAGCCTCAGGCGCGAGAGTCTGAAACCACTGTGCTGAAAGCATTTTTTGAGAGACCTGTTGTGTGGCTGCACTTGCCCGTGTATCTGTCCCTCCTCACCCTCTGCCCCCCTCACCGCTAGACTTCTGTCGGCATGGCAATTGGAGTCTTTTGACCAGTTGGGTAGTTAGGTGGCATTTCCCTCTTTTTTTATACCACATAGAAGATCAGTTGATTTATTTTTATTTTTATTTATTTATTTTGCCTCCAGGGTTATTTCTGAGGCTCGGTGCCTCCACTATGAATCCACTACTCCTGGAGACTTTTTCCATTTGTTGTTGTTGTCATTGTTGGGCTATTGTTGCTTTTGTTGTTGGATAGACTATCGAGAAATCAAGAGAGGAGGGGAAGACAGGGGGGAGGGGGAGATAGACACCTGCTTCACCACAACCTGCTGGTCCTTCTGCTTTGCGCCACGTGTGCTTAGCCCGCTGTGCTACTGCCTGGCCCTCGACATAAAATAAATCTTAAAAAATAAACTAAGGGGAGCCAGAAGGTGGTGCAACAGGTTAAGTGCACATGGCACAAAGCGCAAGGACAGGCATAAGGATCCCTGTTTGAGCCCCCGGCTCCCCACCTGCAGGGGAGTCGCTTCACAGGCGGTGAAGCAGGTCTGCAGGTGTCTGTCTTTCTCTCTCCCTCTCTGTCTTCCCCTCCTCTCTCCATTTCTCTCTGTCCTATCCAACAACGACATCAATAAAAACAACAATAAACTACAACAATAAAAAAAAAGCAAGGGCAAGAAAAGGGAATAAATAAGTAAATTTTTTTTTAAAAAAAAAAAAGAAGAAAAAGCACACAGGACAGTAAAGGAGCAGCTGTCCGCTGCTGGTCCCACCTGAGCCCTCTGAGCACACTGGGCTGCTCCGGGGATTGAACCTGGCACTTCAGGGCCCTGTGCTCCAACACACGGAGACCTGCTGGGCCAGAAGACACACAGCCTCTGGCAGGGCGGCCAGGCCCCCCATCTGTGCGGCCTGCAGGGGGCTGGGGGTGGGGGGCTCGCTTCCCGGCTGATGGGGTCCTGGTGCCTCTCGCCCCCAGCTGCACAGAAGCTCTGTTGCCTCCTGGGCCTGGGGGTGACCGACTTCTCCCGGGCCCTGCTCACCCCCCGAATCAAAGTCGGCCGAGACTACGTGCAGAAGGCGCAGACCAAGGAGCAGGTGGGCCGGGCTGGGCCCCTCTGTTGTCTGTCCTGTTTGATTTTATTTTCCTCTCTTAGTCGCTCAGTTAACCTTTGCTTGGGCGCTGAGAGTAACAGCAGACAGAAAGGCCGGGCCGTTGCAGTGAGGCCATGGGGGGCCAGGTTATATAGGGAGGAATCAGCAAGCAGCAATGCCTTCTATGAAGGAAGGGGCTTGGGTGGTCCTGGAGGGCCTCCCTGTGGAGGTGACATTTGACCACAAGCAACCTAGGTGCTTCCAGACACAGGGGCCAACATGTGTCAAGGCCTTGGGACAGTTGGGGACATTCAGGTCAGGGAAGTTGAACTGGGCTGGAGGGGGGGGCTGGGGTGCCTGTGTGAGGAAAGGGTCTCCATGGCCCCAGTGAGGAGGTGGAGAGTGTCACCGGCCCCTCGCCCAGGGCCTGGGGATGGGCTGCAGCCCCTGTGCTCACAGCCCACCCGGCCCTGCCCGCAGGCTGACTTTGCACTCGAGGCCCTGGCCAAGGCCACCTACGAGCGCCTCTTCCGCTGGCTGGTGCTTCGGCTTAACCGCGCCCTGGACCGCAGCCCCCGGCAGGGCGCCTCCTTCCTCGGCATCCTGGACATCGCCGGCTTCGAGATCTTCCAGGTCTCTGCCCCCCCGAGTCTCTGCCCCCCCTTTGGATCTCTCATACCTTCTGTCTCTTCCCCCTGTCTCTTATGCTCCCTCCCCGTCTCTGTCTTTCCCCACTCTGGGTCTCTCACCCCTCACCCATCTCAGGTCTCTCCTGTTTGCCAAACAGGTCTCTCCCCCCAGGTCTCTCCCCGTCTTTGCCCCCAGGTCTCCCCGTCTTTGCCCCCAGGTCTCTCCCCGTCTTTGCCCCCAGGTCTCTCCCCGTCTTTGTCCCCAGGTCTCCCCGTCTTTGCCCCCAGGTCTCCCCGTCTTTGCCCCCAGGTCTCTCCCCGTCTTTGCCCCCAGGTCTCTCCCCGTCTTTGCCCCCAGGTGTCTCCCCGTCTTTGCCCCCAGGTCTCCCCGTCTTTGCCCCCAGGTGTCTCCCCGTCTTTGTCCCCAGGTGTCTCCCCGTCTTTGTCCCCAGGTCTCCCCGTCTTTGCCCCCAGGTCTCCCCGTCTTTGCCCCCAGGTCTCTCCCCGTCTTTGCCCCCAGGTGTCTCCCCGTCTTTGCCCCCAGGTCTCCCCATCTTTGCCCCCAGGTGTCTCCCCGTCTTTGCCCCCAGGTCTCCCCGTCTTTGCCCCCAGGTGTCTCCCCGTCTTTGCCCCCAGGTGTCTCCCCGTCTTTGCCCCCAGGTCTCCCCGTCTTTGCCCCCAGGTCTCTCCCCCCCTCACGCGTGTCCCCCCCCCAGCTCAACTCCTTCGAGCAGCTGTGCATCAACTACACGAACGAGAAGCTGCAGCAGCTCTTCAACCACACCATGTTCGTGCTGGAGCAGGAGGAGTACCAGCGCGAGGGCATCCCCTGGACCTTCCTGGACTTCGGCCTCGACCTGCAGCCCTGCATCGACCTCATCGAGCGCCCGGTGAGCCCCGCCCCGCCCCGCCCCCCCCTGCGTCCGCCGGCGGCCTGACCCACTGTCCTCCTGCAGGCCAACCCCCCGGGGCTCCTGGCCCTGCTGGACGAGGAGTGCTGGTTCCCCAAGGCCACCGACCGCTCCTTCGTGGAGAAGGTGGCCCAGGAGCAGGGCGGACACCCCAAGTTCCAGCGGCCGCGGCAGCTGCGCGACCAGGCGGACTTCAGCGTGCTGCACTACGCGGGCAAGGTGGGCGTGGCCAAAACCAGGGAGGGCGTGGCCAGGACCCGGGCTGGTGGGCGTGGCCAAGACGGGGTGGGGCCAGTACTAGGGTGGGTGTATGGGCGTGGTCAAGACGGTGGGCTTGCGTGGTGGGCGGGGCCAGATATGGGCGGGTGGAAGTGGTCAAGACGAGGTGGGTGGGGCCAGTACGAGGGTGGGCGTGCGGGCGTGGCCAAGACGGTGGGCGTGCGTGGTGGGCGGGGCCAATATGAGGGGCGGGGCGGTGAGGAAGGCAAGCGCGAGTGGGCGGGGCCGTCAGATGGGCGGGGCTAGCGTTTCTAGGCGTGGCCAAGATGAGTGGGAGGTGCCGGGCTGGGCGGGGCCAGGGCGGCGGAGGCGCACAGGACTGGGGAGACAGCGGCCAGTTCCAGCCCCGCCGCCACCCGCAGGGCTGGGTTCAAGACAGAGGATAGATGACGATGACGGGCAGATGGAAAGCAAGTGGATTACTATTTGAAGAAATAAAAGGCTGGGTGGTGGTGTACTCAGGTGAGCGCACATGTTCACAACGTGCAAGGACCGAGGATCAAGCCCCGACCTGCAAGAGGGAAGCTTCATGAGTGCTGAAGCAGGGCTGCAGGTGTCTCTCTTTCTCCCTCTCTCTCTCTCTCTCCATTTCCCCTCTCAGTTTTTCTCTGTGTCTATCCAATAAACAAGTAAGTAACTAATTTTTAAAAATTTTAATAAAATTCATAGAAGTATGAGATGAGGGATTTGGGTGGTAGCACAGAGGTTAAGCACATGTGGTGCAAAGCACAAAGACCAGCGTAAGGATCCTGGTTCGAGCCCCCGGCTCCCCACCTGCAGGGGAGTCGCTTCACAGGCGGTGAAGCAGGTCTGCAGGTGTCTGTCTTTCTCTCCCCCTCTCCGTCTTCCCCTCCTCTCTCCATTTCTCTCTGTCCTATCCAACAACGACGACATCAGTAACAGCAACAATAATAACTACAACAACAATGAAAAACAAGGGCAACAAAAGGGAAAATAAATATTTTTAAAAAGAAGTGTGAGATGAAAAGAGAAGTAGAGCACAAACAAACAATAGCATTTTTTTTTTTTTCTGATTGTGTGTGACAGTTTCACGGGAGAAGGAGAAAGAGTAGCCAGAGACCCCTGTCTGCCGCAAGTGGTGCTGGGGATGAAACCAGGAAGCTCGGCACAGAAATCTAAAGCCCCATCAGTCGGCCCATTTTCTGGTCATTGTCCCTTAAAACCAGAGCCCTGCTGCCCAGCTGTGGCCTATGGTGGTGCTGGGATTGAACCTGGGACCTCACGAAAGTCTTTTTCCTCTCCTTTCTCCTTCCTTCCTCTTTTTAGATAGGTAGAGACATGAAAGCAGAGAGAGAGAGAGAGAGAGAGAGAAACATACCATAGCATCAAAACTTCCTTCACTGCAGTTGAAGCCAGGCTCCAACTTGGGCAAAGCAGCAAACTACACAAGTGAGCTGTTTCATTAGCCCAACTTTTTAAAAAAATCATTCACCCCGTAGAACATATATATTACCATGCATGGGGACCCGGTTCAAGCCCCTGGTCCTTACCTACTGGGGAAAGCTTCACAAGCGGCGAAGCAGTGCTGCAAGTATTTGTCTGTCTGTCTCTGTCTCTGTCTCTGTCCCTCTCCCTTTCCCTGCCTCTCCTCTATTTCTCTCTGTCAAAAAACAATAAATAAATAGAGCTGCCAAGAGTGGCAGATTTGCCATCCAGGGACACAGCCCCAGGAATAAGCCTGATGACAGATAAAAAATAAAAGTTAACAGAAAGGGGGCCAGGCAGTAGCACAGCGGGTTAGGCACATTGCGTGAAGTGCAAGGACTGGCGTAAGGACCCTGGTTTGAGCCCCCAGCTCCCCACCTGCAGGGGAGTCGCTTCACAGATGGTGAAGCAGGTCTGCAGGTGTCTGTCTTTCTCTCCCCCTCTCTATCTTCCCCTCCTCTCTCCATTTCTCTCTGTCTTATCCAACAACAATGACATCAATAACAACAACAATAATAAAAACAACAAGGGCAACAAGTGGGAAAATAAAAATAAGTATATATAAAAATTTTTTTTTAATTAACAGAAAAAGGAGCTAGGTGGTGACACACCTGGTTAAGCGCACACATTACAGTACACCTGGACTCAGGCTGAGTTCCCACTTGCAGGATGAAAGCTTCACGGGCAATGAAGTAGGGCTGCAATTGTCTCTCTCCCTTCCCCCCTTTCTCTCTGTTTCTGTCTCTATCCAAAATAAATAAATGCATATACATATATATATTAAACAGAAGGAACTCATAGATGATAGACCTAATAGATGAGAGGGTAGATAGAAGACAGAAAGATAATAGTTAGGCTTTTAAAATATTTTTTAATATTTAATTTATTTATTCCCTTTTGTTGCCCTTGTTGTTTTATTGTTGTAGTTATTATTGTTGTTGTCATTGTTGGATAGGACAGAGAGAAATGGAGAGAGGGAGGGGAAGACAGAGAGGGGGAGAGAAAGACAGACCCCTGCAGACCTGCTTCACCGCCTGTGAAGCGACTCCCCTGCAGGTGGGGAGCCGGGGTTCGAACAGGGATCCTTAGGCCGGTCCTTGTGCTTTGCGCCACCTGCGCTTAGCCCGCTGCGCTACCGCCCAACTCCCGATAGTTAGGCTTTTAAACCAAAGGCCAGAACAGGGTGACTCCTCTGTGGACTGTGGCCTGTCACAGCAGGTTCAGAGACTCAGAAGGGGAGAAGGGCCACTAAAAGGAGGCCGGGGACCTAAGTCCCTCTGGTGGAGGGTGAAATATACTGATATTTATCTTGGGAAAATGTAGAAACATGGCCTTGTGACTAAAATATCCTATAAATCAACATTTTCTCAATAAGGTGATATTGGAAATTGGAATAAAAATAGATTTTCAAAAGTAAAGACTTAGATTCACACAATAGATAGATGATAGGTAGGAGAAAGAGAGAGAGAGAGAGAGAGATTGGTTTCAAGAAAGACAATTCAGGAGTCTGGTGGTAGCTTAGTGGGCTAAGCATACGTGGTGCGAAGCTCAAGGACCGGTGTAAGGATCCTGGTTCGAGCCCCCGGCTCCCCACCTGCAGGGGAGTCGCGTCACAGGCGGTGAAGCAGGTCTGCAGGTGTCTATCTTTCTCTCCTCCTCTCTGTCTTCCCCTCCTCTCTCCATTTCTCTCTGTCCTATCCAACAACTAAGACATCAATAGCAACAACAATAACTACAACAACAATTTTTTAAAAAAGGCAACAAAAGGGAAAAGAAAGAAAGACAATTCCCCGGGGCCAGGCATGTGTCTTTCTCTCCTAAATCTCTATTTCTACCTCTGCATCTATCTCCCTCTCCCATCTTGATTTTTCTGTCACTGGCCAGTATGTTTTTTAAAAAAAGAAAGAGAATTCCCTGTGAAAAATCCCAAGTCACAGGCGCACCGGTGGCAGACCCTGAGGCGGCAGTGGACCAGCAGAGGCTGGGGTGGGGCTGAGGAGGAAGACAGTGCTGGGGTCAAGGTCCCGGCCTTGGCCAGCTGCGGCCACATCTGGCTGCAGGCAGGCGGCCTGGCCGCGGTGGGTGCAGTTCAAGATGTGGACACCAGGTGGCGCCGGCTCCCCATCCTCCTCGAGCCGGGTGTCCAGGCTCAGCGGTAGGCCCCCGGTCCTGAACCTACAAACCCTCCCGGGCAGGTGGACTACAAGGCCAGCGAGTGGCTGATGAAGAACATGGACCCCCTCAACGACAGCGTGGCGGCGCTGCTGCACCAGAGCACGGAGCGGCTCACCGCCGAGATCTGGAAGGATGGTGAGCCCCAGTGCCCCGTGCACCCAGCCCCCCTCCAGCCCTCGGGGAGCTCCCGGGTTTTTTGTTTGTTTCTTTCTTAAGATTTTAAAAAATATTTATTTATTCCCTTTTTTGTTGCCCTTGTTGCTTTTTATTGTTGTAGTTATTATTGTTGTTGTTGTTGTTGGATAGGACAAAGAGACATGGAGAGAGGAGGGGAAGACAGAGAGGGGAGAGAAAGACAGACACCTGCAGACCTGCTTCACCGCCTGTGAAGCGATTCCCCTGCAGGTGGGGAGCCGGGGGAACTGGGATCCTTACGCCGGTCGTTGTGCTTTGTGTCACGTGGGGGCTTAACCTGCTGCGAACTGCTGGACCCCCGAGTTCCCGGTTTTTAAAAAGGGGACTTCTGGCCCTGAGTTGCCTGCTGCAGTACAAAGCTGCAGGCCAGCTTCTTTATTATCTTTTTATGATTTTATTTATTTATTCATGAGAAAGATAGGAGGAGAGAGAGATGGAACCAGACATTCTGATCCATGTGCTGCCAGGGATTGAACTCAGGACCTCATGCTTGAGAGTCCAGTGCTTCATCCACTGCGCCACCTCCTGGACCACCAGAATTATCATTATTATTATTTGTATTAACCTACACCGCGGATTGAAGCCAGGACCATATGCTTGAGAGTTCAGTGCTCTGTGTCCTGTGCCATCTCCGCCTGGGGCCTCCCTGTTTCCAGTGGGCCACTGACTGGCGGGTGGGCTGACCAGTTGATTCTCTGGCCTCTCCAGACATGCAAATCTGATCACACGATCTTCCCTGATCACAGACTGGACGGCGGTGCCTGCAGCCAGCACCTTTTGGGTGCCACCCGTTTGGCATCCTGTGCAGTCAGAGAGGAAAGCTGAACTAGCACAGAGGAAGGGGGACTCTGTGGCTGGCCCGGGAGCCCCATGACAGTGGAGGGCGTCTGCAGCCCAGGAGGTGGGGCAGCGGCCAAGGTGTCGGACTCACAGGCATGAAGTTGTGGGTTTGCCTCCCGCGTCGCCTGTGCCAGAGCCACACTCTGGTTCTTGCCGCATCTCGTGTCGTGTTAATAAACAGTTCTTTAAAAATAAGTCCAGAGGGAGTCAGGCGGTAGTGCAGTGGTTAAGCGCACGTGAAACAAAGCACAAGGACTGCCGGAAGGATCCCGGTTCGAGCCCCTGGCTCCCCACCTGCAGGGAAGTCGCTTCACAGGCGGTGAAGCAGGTCTGCAGGTGTCTGTCTTTCTCTCCCCCTCTGTCTTCCCCTCCTCTCTCCATTTCTCTCTGTCCTATCCAACAATGACAACATCAATAACAACAATAATAACCACAACAATTATAAAAAAAGGGGGGGAATAAAAGGGTAAAAAATAGCCTCCGGCAGCAGTGGATTCATAGTGCAGGCACCGAGCCCCAGCAATAACCTTGGAGGAAAAAAAAAAGTCCAGAGCTTCAACTGGAAAGGAACCAACAGAAACAAGAGAACTTAGAAGATGGGTGATTCTAGAAAGATTTCATTATTAACTCAGGAGAGAGAGAAGCAGGGTATCACTCTGGTATAGGCAGCGACACCAGGGATCAAACTTGGCACCTCCTGCTTTGAAGGCCAAAGCTCTAGCCACTACACCACCTCCCGGGCTACACAGGGCACCATTTCACAGGTTAATGCTGAGCATTCAGGCTTTGCTCTCTCTTCAAGACCCTAAGGAATGAGTGAGGGGTAGGTAGCATAATTGTTATGCCGAGACTCTCATGCCTGAGGCTGCAAACTCCCAGGTTCAATTCCCATGCACCACCATAAGCCAGAGCTGAGCAGTGCTCTTGCAAAAAGAATAAAGAAAATAGAAAAGTTTCCATTAAAAAAATAAATAAATAAACCCTCTGGAAAAAAGAAAAGATCAACACAACAGGCTGGGTTCCATCTCTTAATGTTTCGTGCAGCCGTGGGGGTGGGTGGTGGTCGTGGTTTGTTTGCACTGAGGGCTTGGTGCCTCCACAGCACTGCTCAGACACTTCCCAAGCCCAATTAAATATATACATATATATTTATTTACTTATTCACTATTAAACAGAGAAATTGAGATGGGAGGGGGAGGTCAAAAGGAAAAGAGAAAGACAGACACCTGCAGACTTGCTTCACTTGTGAAGCTTTCCCCCTGCAGGTGGGGACCAGGGGCTTGAACCTGGGTCTTTACACACTGATGTGTGTGCTTAACCAGGTGCACTAACACCCGCTCCCCTTTTTAAAAATTAATTGGCTAGAGACAGAGAAATCTACATGGAAGAAGGAAACAGAGGAGAGAGAGGGGGGGGGGACCTGCAGCCCTGCTTCACCACTCAGGAAGCTTTCCCCCTGCAGGTGGGGCCAGGGGCCAGAATCCAGGTCCTTTGCACATGGTAGTAACCTGTGCACTCTACCAGGGGCACCACCGCCCGGCCCTAAGCCTTATTTTGTTCTATTCTAGACACTTAGAGAGGGAGAGAGACATACAGAGAGAAGGGAAACACCAGACACCACCTCCCCCCTCAGGCATAGGCAGGGCCCTCTCCACCCAGCACCCCCTGGCCCGGGTGTGGGTTTGAGAGCCGGTCCTGGTGACCCTCCCAGGTCAGAGGCGGCTGGGACCTCTCTCACGGGGTCCCCGGCTTCTCTGGGTCTTGTCTGCTGGCTGGAACCTGGGCCAACTCACCTGCACGGTGTGCTGCTTTGCCAGCTGCACCGCCCAGGCTGGCGTCTGGCCCCTGGCCCACTGCGGGAAGCTTCAGTGCTGTGCTGTCTTTCCGTCTGTCCCTCTGTCTCTCCCTCTCTCAATCTGGAAAAGTACCAGAGTGGTCACTAGGTGGTGTCATCGCTGTGTCCTGTCGACTAATCATGCCCCCTCTCTCTCTCCCTCCTCATCTGTCCTCACATGCCCCCCCAATCCATCTGTCACTCCCCCATCTGTCCTCACCCCCCCAGACCCCAGGGGCTTCCAGCAGTCCCCTTTCCTGGGTTCCTTCTCTCCGTCGGCCCCAGGACCTGCAGGGAGGCCCTGTCCCGCAGGCTCTCCGGCCGGGGGCGGGTGCTGCCAGGCCTCCATGGGTGAGCAGTTGCGGCCAACACGTCCCCTAGCCCGCTCTCCCTCCTCCCTCCTGCTGGCGTTCCGGGCTGTGCCAAGCTCTCCGCTTCTCGCTCTGCTGTGGTGACTAACCGGGAGAAGTCCCCTTCACACGGGGGAAGGGGTCTGCGAGGTTCCGTCACTTATTTGAGGTCATACCACCAGCCAGGAAGTAGCCGAGTTGGGATTTGAACTCCCAGAGCTTTAGCTCCTCCCGGCGGAAATCATCGTTGATCACAGCCGGGAGTCTGGGGTTCGGGACAGAGGAGCAGCCCGGGAGGGGGTGTGGTGTCCGCGGCTCCTGCTACATGTGGGACCTTGTGCTTATCTAGTCCCCGTCCCCTCCCCAGGATTGGGAGCATGGGGGTATCCATCTGGGCCCCGCTGCCGGCTCCCGGGGACCCCAGCAGGGCAGGGGGTCTGGGACTCGGGGGAGGGAGGAGGGGAGGAGGCTCTCTGCTAAGCGGTCACCGCACGCTCCCGTGGTACCCGGCCTCTGGTGGCTGTGCCCTTGACCCCACGCTGCTCTCTCTGCAGTGGAAGGCATCGTGGGGCTGGAGCAGGTCAGCGGCCTGGGGGACGGGCCCCCCGGCGGCAGGCCGCGCCGAGGAATGTTCCGCACGGTGGGCCAGCTCTACAAGGAGTCCCTGAGCCGCCTCATGGCCACCCTGAGCAACACCAACCCCAGTTTCGTCCGCTGCATCGTCCCCAACCACGAGAAGAGGGTGAGCGGCCTGTCTGCCCACCCCTCCGGGAGGGGCAGGTCTGGTCCAAGATGCTTCTCCTCTGGGACTCAGTGCCCCCCACTGGGGAAACCCTCGTTCACTGGGCGTCACGGTCACTGAGCACCCACTAAGCACTAGAGGACATCAGGGCAAGGGCCCAGGCCGTCCGCTCAACCCCCAGAGGAGTGGCTGGTGGGATGTGGAGAGTGGGGCTGGGGAGACGGCGTCATGGTTCTGCAAAGAGACTCTCCTGCCTGAGGCTCCAGAGTCCCAGGTTCAGTCCCCAGCATTGCCACAAGTCAGAACTGAGCAGGCTCTTTTGAAAAGAAAGAGGAGGAGGAGGAAGAGGAATTTGTATGGAGAGCACCTGTGAGATAGAAGGTTCTAGAAGTAGGGGGCTGGGCTGACTACTCTGAGGGACCTGGGAAGGCAGCGAGAATTTACTTGTGTGCTTATATCCTTTTTTCCCAGACAGGGCTGACGGGGTGGGCGTTAAGGAGCTTCCTCCAGTGCGGTGGGGTCCAGGCTGGAGCCTGGGTCTCGTGCAGCTCTGAGCAGACAAGTCCGAGCTGCCCTGCTGACTCAGGGCAGGAGGTCTCACTCAGTGTGAGGCATCTGCATGTTTGTACCCTTTAACCATTTACTGTTGTGCATTTTAAAGGAAGAAAAAGGGCAGGTGGTATTGCACCTGGCTGAGTGCAAGTTACAATGCAGAAGGACCCAGGTTCAAACCCCCCAGTCCCCACCTGCAGGGAGAAAGCTTCGTGAGTGGTGAAACGGGGCTGCAAGTGTCTCTCTGTCTCTCTCCCTCTCTGTCTCTCGCCTTCTCTCAATTTCTGGCTGTCTCTAATAAATAAATAAAGATAATAAAAAAAAAGAAGAAAAAGAAAAAGAAGAAAAACAGCAATGAAAACAGATGCCAAAGGGCCAAGCGGTGGTTCACGTGGCAGGGCATGCACTCTACCGTGTGTGAGGACCTGGGTTTAAGACCCCCCCCATTCCCACTGCAAAGGGGGAAGCTTTACATGCAGTGAAGCAGTCTCTCTGTCTCTCCCTCTCTCTAGCCCTCTATTTGAAAGAAAGAGAAAAATGGCCACTGGGAGCGATGGGGTGGCCCAAACACCAAACCCCACTGATAACCATAGTAGAAAAAAAAAGGGAAAGAAAGAGATAAAGAGATAGACAAAGAAAAAGGAAGAAGAAGAAGAAGCAAGCTCTGAGAGGCCAGGAGATGGCAGAAGCCTCACCAGTGGTGAAGCAGGGCTGTAGGTGTCTGTCTCTCTCCCTGTCTCCCCCTTCCTCTCAACTTCTCTCTGTCTCTGTCAAATACAATAGAAAGAGAGAAAAAGAAAGAGAGAAGAGAAAGCCTCTGGGGCAGTGGATTCATCCTGCAGGGACTGAGCCCCACTAATAACCCTGGTGGCAATTTTAAAAAAAAAAAAGGAAAAGAGAGAGAGAGAGAGAGACTTGCTCTTCCAAAC
Organism: Erinaceus europaeus; assembly: GCF_950295315.1. Taxonomy (NCBI): domain Eukaryota; kingdom Metazoa; phylum Chordata; class Mammalia; order Eulipotyphla; family Erinaceidae; genus Erinaceus; species Erinaceus europaeus. The sequence continues at coordinate 4,559,684 of NC_080163.1, forward strand.
CATCTGTGTGCTTTCCGCAGCCCCGAGAGCAGACTGACCACTCCTGTTGCTTTTTTCTCCTTTGCCATTTCTGCCCTTCACTGCTTTTGGTTTTTCTTCTTGCTTCCACTGCTGAGGGTCTCCCCCCCCACCCCCAGGATGTATTAAGTGCTCAGTGAACCACAGGTGGGGTGGTAGGAAGCGGTTCTGTCCCTGGTGCCTGCCGGGGCCTGCAGGCTCCCCGGCGGGTCTGTGCGTGGCGCCCCCGTGTGGCCGCCGCCGACCCTGCATGTCCGCCCGCCCGCCCTCACAGGCCGGGAAGCTGGAGCCCAAGCTGGTGCTGGACCAGCTGCGTTGCAACGGGGTCCTGGAGGGCATCCGCATCTGCCGCCAGGGCTTCCCCAACCGCATCCTCTTCCAGGAGTTCCGGCAGCGGTGAGCGGGGCGGGGAAGGGGTTGGGGGAGGGGGGCGGTGCGGAAACCCCTGACCCACAGCCACCGCCCCCAACAGTGCCATCTGAGTCCCGCTCTCACCCCGTGGTTCCATTATAAACGGGAATAGTGCGAGTGGCACAAAGCGCAAGGACCAGCAAGGATCCTGGTTCAAGCCCCCGGCTCCCCACCTGCAGGGGAGTCGCTTCAGAGGCTTCACGGTGAAGCGGGTCTGCAGGTGTCTGTCTTTCTCTCCCCCTCTCTGTCTTCCCTCCTCTCTCCATTTCTCTCAATCCTATCTAACAACAATAACAATAATAACTACAACAACAATGAAACACAACAAGAACAACAAAAGAGAAAAGAAATAAATAAAATATTTTAATAAAAAAAAGGGGGGGATAGAACAGACAATGCAGGGGCCAGGCGGTGGCGCACCTGGTTGAATACACACACTACAGTTTGCAAGGACCCGGGTTCAAGCCCCCGGCCCTCACCTGCAGGGGGAAAGCTTCACAAGTGGTGAAGCAGGTCTGCAGGTGTCTCTCTGTCTCTTTCCCTCTCTATCTTGATTTCTATCGCTATCCAATAACAAATAAATAAATAAATAAAAATACAATAAAAAAGAACAGAAAATGCAGGAGAAACAGTGTGGGCCCCAGAGAGGACTCCCCTGCTGGAGTGCACGCGGTGGAGGGACACCTTGCACCAGCAGTGGTGGAGGGGTGCGGTGGTGCCTCTCCTCTCTCTGAGCCCCTCTCTCTCCCTCGCCATCTCTCTCTCTCTGATACTGAAGGAAAAAAGTATGCTGGGAATGGTAAGAATATTCAGGCAGTAAATAGCCCCGGTGGCAAATATAAATATCCATGTGTGTGTGTTCAGTTGAGTGCACACGTTACCATGCACAAGGACCCAGGTTCAAGCCTCCCAGTCCCCACTTGCAGGAGAGGAAGCTTCATGAGCAGTGAATCAGTGCTGCAGATGTCTGTCTCTCTTCCTCTCTGTCTCCCCATTCCCTCTTTATTTATTCCCTTTTTTTGTTGTTGTTGCCCTTGTTGTTTTTTATTGTTGTAGTTATTATTGTTGTTGTTATTGATGTCATTGTTGGATAGGACAGAGAGAAATGGAGAGAGGAGGGAAAGATAGAGAGGTGGCGAGAAAGAGAGACCCCTGCAGACCTGCTTCACCGCCCGTGAAGCGACTCCCCTGCAGGTGGGGAGCCGGGGGCTCGAACTGGGATCCTTATGCCGGGCCTTGCGCTTTGTGCCACGTGCGCTTAACCCGCTGCGCTATCGCCTGACTCCCTCCCCACTCCCTCTTGATTGCTGTCTGTCCTATCAAATACAAACACTAGCAATCTGGGAGGTGACATAGTCGATAAAGTGTGGGGATCTGAGGCATGAGGCCCCTGGTTGGATCCCCAGCGTCGCATGTACCAATAGTGTGGGGATCTGAGGCATGAGGCCCCTGGTTGGATCCCCAGCATCGCATGTACCAATAGTGTGGGGATCTGAGGCATGAGGCCCCTGGTTGGATCCCCAGCGTCGCATGTACCAATATTTCATGTTCTGGTTCTCTGTGTCTCTCCCTCATAAAGAAACAAATAAACTCTTTTAAAAAATAAATAAATGAAAGGGTCGGGCGGTAGTGCAACTGGTTAAGTGCAGGTGGCACAAAGCGCAAGGCCCGGCATGAGGATCCCAGTTCGAGCCCCCGGCTCCCCACCTGCAGGGGAGTCGCTTCACAGGCGGTGAAGCAGGTCTGCAGGTGTCTGTCTTTCTCTCCCCCTCTCTGCCTTCCCCTCCTCTCTCCATTTCTCTCTGTCCTAGCCAACAACAATAATAACTACAACAATAAAAAAGCAGGGGCAACAAAAAAGGAAATAAAAAAATCTTTTACTGTATAACATTAATTCCCCAATAAAGAAATAAAAAAATAAAATAAAATAAAATCTTTTTAAAAAAAGTTTCAAAACATATTCAAACAGAAAGCACAGCACTCACGCATGCTCGTACACGCCAGGACACCGGGAAGTTTCTGGGCCCCGCTGTGAATACCCTCAGCCCAGCGTGGGGTGCTCTACAAATGCCCCAGTGCCTCTTCTCCTTCCTGCTCTCGCCCTGTCAGAGAGCTTGCTGTGCTCTATCCACCCTCCACCACACACACCTCTGTGTCTGCAACCCTCCACGCCCCGCCCCTCCCTGCAGGTACGAGATCCTGACACCCAACGCCATCCCCAAGGGCTTCATGGACGGGAAGCAGGCGTGTGAGAAGATGGTGAGTGTGAGGCATCCAGCCGGGGGCTTCCCCCGCCACGGGCCTCCTCCATGCCGCCCCCTCTCCCCTCGCAGATTCAGGCCCTGGAACTGGACCCCAACCTCTACCGTGTGGGGCAGAGCAAGATCTTCTTCCGGGCGGGAGTGCTGGCCCAGCTGGAGGAAGAACGGGACCTCAAGGTCACGGACATCATCGTGTCCTTCCAGGCAGCCGCCCGGGGGTACCTGGCACGCAGGTGGGGCCCCACTCTCCCCGGGGGAAGTGTCGGCTCCAGTGTTGGGGCTGGGAGGAGCTGGCCAGTTGGCCTGAGCCTTGGGGGCCTCTGAGACAGCAGAGGGGCTGAGAAGCCAAAGGTGAAAAAAAAAAAAAAAAGCCCCAGATGCCCAGGCTCCTTGGCTCCACGGCCCTGAGCGTCACCCCACGGGCCAGGCACCGTCCCTCCCGGGACACAGGCGAGCCGGACTCTGCCACTGGGCAGCCCTGTCACCCCAGTCCACCCGACATCCGGAGGTTCCTCGGGAGCCTGGTTGGCAGGAGTGAAAGAGAGAAGACCCCCATTTCTTGAGGGACCCCAGTCTAGGACGCAGGTCGGGGAAGCAAAGCCTCACAGCCCCGGAGGAGGGGAGACAGCCTTTGAGGAAGCATAGAAGAGTGTGTCGGGCCCCCTGCTGGAGGCCAGGTGTCAGATCACACCTGACGGTCAGACCAGGAGGGTCAGGATGGGAGGGGGCTGCCTGAGCACAGGGTGGGAGGTTGGGAGGGTCTCCTTCTTCCTCAGTACTGGCCTGGAGGGAGTCGGGCGGTAGCACAGCTGGTTAAGCGCACGTGGCGCAAAGCACAAGGATCCCAGGTTCGAGCCCTCGGCTCTCCACCTGCAGGGGAGTCGCTTCACAGGCGGTGAAGCAGGTCTGCAGGTGTCTGTCTTTCTCTCCCCCTCTCTGTCTTCCCCTCCTCTCTCCATTTCTCTCTGTCCTATCCAACAACAACGACATCAATAACAACAACAATAGTAACTACAACAACAATAAAAGGACAACAAGGGCAACGAAAGGGAAAATAAAAAAAATAAAAACTGGCCTGGAGGAGAGACCCAAGGACAGAGGGACCCCAAAACACCAGACTGAGGGCCAGGAGCCTTGTCTGGGGGTGCAGACGGGGCACAGGAGAGCTGTGAGCAGGAAAGAGGCAGGCTGACTCTGGGTGCAGGAGAACCCCCCACCCCCAGAGCAATGGGAACAGCCTAGAGGGGGCGACTGAAGGCCAGGAGGCCAAGGAGGCTGAGGCCTGGGCGGCGGGCAGGAGGCGGCTCCGGCCGGGGACAGAGAGCCAAGGGGGCAGCCCGGGCACGCGGTGCTTGCCCGCACTGCAACACGCGTGGAGAAGAGGGCAGGGTGGAGAGGCCGCGCTCCTCGCCTCCCTGTCTGCCCCCCAGAGCCTTCCAGAAGCGGCAGCAGCAGCAGAGCGCCCTGAGGGTGATGCAGCGCAACTGTGCGGCCTACCTCAAGCTGCGGCACTGGCAGTGGTGGCGGCTCTTCATCAAGGTCGGGGCTGCGGGGGTGGCGGGGGTCGTGGGGAGGCAGCCAGGGTACGGGGGAGGGGACCCCCCTGGCTTCCGGCCACCCCTTGAGTTGGGGCCTTGGTTTTCCTCGCCTCTGCAATGGGATGACGGGCCTCGCCCCGTCCGCCAGGATTCTGTAGGCAGCAGAGGGGCTGGTGGTTCTGTTAGGCTGTCACTTGATGGAGGTGGGGGGAGCATCTGAACCCCACAACATAAGCCTCATCTCACTGCAGACCGAGGACCCTGAGAAACGCCTGCCGCCCGCTCACTCGGGCTGTTGCTAGGCCCGCAGTTCTAGAGGCCAGTGTAGGTGGCGGGGCCGGTAGGATTCCAGGAATTCGCACCCCGCTCGGGGAGGGGAGGGGAGGGGAGGGGAGGGTGGGAGGCAGCCATCCCACCCACCGGGCCCATGATCCTTCCTCCCAGGTGAAGCCGCTGTTGCAGGTGACCCGGCAGGACGAGGTGCTGCAGGCGAGGGCGCAGGAGCTGCAGAAAGTGCAGGAGCTACAGCAGCAGAGCGCCCGGGAGGTGGGCGAGCTGCAGGGCCGAGTGGCACAGGTGAGGGGCGGGGCCTCCGTGGGGGCGTGCTGGCGGCGGGATCCCGAGTTGGCTGGGCGGGGCCTCGAGGTGGGTGTGGCCTGCGCAAGTCTCAGGATGTGATTGGCTGTGATGGGGCCGTGGTCTCTATGGGGCGTGGTCGCGGGAACGAGGTGGGCTGAGTCTTGTGGGGCGTGGCCTGCCTGTGGGCGTGGTCAGAAGGCGGGGGCGGGGCTTCCTTCTGAGCTGGCCACCTCGGGGGCCGGCGGAGAGAAGCGGGCTCTGCGGTGGGCAGTCATCCCAGGGGGCCCGGCCGCGCACCATCTGAAATGTGCGCCTGTGCGGGGAAACTCACCTGAGATGCCCCGGGGTGAGCCAGAGCCCCGGGACGCAGGCCATGGGCTTTCCCCCTCGTTTCCAGTATTCCTGGCACCATTGAGACTAACTCCCACTTGGTAGCCTTCCTGTTTGCTTTTCCTGCATCGTTCCCCTGGGTTGCGCTTCTAGGCGTGGGAGTGTCTGCAGGGGCTGGGAAGGGAGAGGCTGGAGGCCAGGAGGCTGGGATGGGCGGTGGGGTAGGGGGCAGGCCAAGCCTGCTGGGACCAGGGGGACCGAAAGCACGAGGCTGGAGACGGGTGGTCGGGGAACGCTGTGGGGTCACTGAGCTGGGGACCTGGAGGAGGAGCAGATGGGGACACGGTGCATCTCGCCCACACACGCCCCCCCCCCAACTCACAGAAAGCAAATGGGGGCGGGGGTGGCAGGAGGGACCCAGCAGCCCGGGAGCCCGCTGACCCCCACCCCACCCCGTTGCCCCAGCTGGAAGAGGAGCGCGTCCGCCTGGCGGAGCAGCTGCGGGCAGAGGCAGAGCTGTGCGCGGAGGCCGAGGAGACGCGGGGGCGCCTGGCAGCCCGCAAGCAGGAGCTGGAGCTGGTGGTGGCGGAGCTGGAGGCCCGCATGGGCGAGGAGGAGGAGTGCAGCCGGCAGCTCCAGTCGGAGAAGAAGAGGCTGCAGCAGCACATACAGGTGCACCTTTTCCGCGCCCACCTCTACCTCACTGCTGCCCGACCTGTCTCTTCAGATCGTGAATTTGCAGAAAACTTAACTTTTAGGGGGGACTAAGCAAAAAATAATATGTGTGTGTCCAGTTGGGACACCCCAGGTGAGCTTCAGGTCCAGCTAGATCAAGGTGCTCAAGTGCGGTCAGTGTCCTGAGCCCACCTGCTGGCTTCCTTTACTTCTCTGTGCTCTGGGTTAAGACAGTTTTTATTTAAAATTTATACGAGGAAAGGTTATAGGAAAGAAAGGAGAGGAGAGAGACATCTCACAACATTCCACGCCCCAAAACTCTCCCTTTGGTGCGGCTGATAGAGCTGCTCTGTGTAGTGAGGACCCTCACTCGGAATCTGACCCACAGCAAAGCGATTCCAACCTCTAAGCCGTCCCTGAGTCCCTGGTGTGTTTATCTACTATGACGTTAGTACTAGACTTTTTTGTTTGCCTCTCTCTCTCTCTCTCTCTGTCACACACACACACACACACACACACACACACACAGGAATGTAACTTCCACAGGCATAAAGATTTTTGTCCGGAGGTTGAGGGGTAGGGGTTTTGCCAAGGTCATAACCCCAGTTAGAGCTTCCCCACCCTGGCTCCACATGGAAGTCTATATCTACGTGAAATTAGAGAGAGAGAGAGAGAGAGAGAGGGGAGAGAAATATCCTAGGAGTTTGAGATAATGCACTCATGAGGTCGTGGCACCACAAAGAGAAAAAGGAAAGTATTCTTGTCCATCCCTGGTACCCAGATGCACCGTATTCAATAAAGACTCATTGCACTAGGCAGTGGAGACAGTCTAGTGGTGATGCAAAACGCCTGTCCTACCTGAAGTTTGGAGGTCTCAGGTTCAATTCCCAGCACCACTATAAGCCAGAGCTGGGCAGTGCTCTGGTAAGTACAAATGAGAGAGAGAGAGAGAGAGAGAGACCTGGTGGTGGCGCACCTGGTTGAGCACACACATCACAGTGTGCAGGGACCCACGTTCATGCCCCTGGTCCCCACCTGCAGGGGGACAGCTTCGTGAGCGGTGAAGCTGGTCTGCAAGTGTCTCTCTGTGTCTCCCCCTCTACTTCTCCCTCCCCTCTCAATGTCTCTCTGTTCAATAATACATAAGATCAAAAATTAAAATAAAGAGAGAAAAAGAAAAAAAGGAGGAAAGGGCAAACTGCAATCCTAATGAATGAAACTGGAAATGGTCTGTTGCTCCCCAGTTTGTGGGGTGTGGATCTGTCTGGGGTCCCGCCTCAGCCCCAGGGTCCTCACCCGCCCACCCCCACTCCCCAGGAGCTGGAGACCCACCTGGAGGCTGAGGAGGGAGCCCGACAGAAGCTGCAGCTGGAGAAGGTGACCACAGAGGCCAGGATGAAGAAGTTTGAGGAGGACTTGCTGCTCCTGGAGGACCAGAACGCCAAGCTGAGCAAGGTGGCCGCTGGTGGGCACCGGGGGCTGGGGGAGGGGCCGCTCTCTTCTCCAATGCCGGCCCTGGCCTGGAGGGCTTCTGTGCAGCTGTGTGACTGTTTTGTTTCTGTGGGTTTATTTTTCTTCTTCTTTTTTAAATTATCATTTTATTTATTTATTCCCTTTTGTTGCCTTTGTTGTTTTATTGTTGTAGTTATTATTGTTGTTGTTACTGATGTCATCCTTGTTAGATAGGACAGGGAGAAATGGAGAGAGGAGGGGAAGACAGAGAGGGGGAGAGAAAGATAGACACCTGCAGACCTGCTTCACCGCCTCTGAAGCGACTCCCCTGCAGGTGGGGAGCCGGGGGCTCGAACCAGGATCCTTACGCAGGTCCTTGCGCTTTGAGCCACCTGTGCTTAACCCACTGTGCTATCTATCGCCCAACTCCCATTCTTCTTCTTTTTAAGTTTTATTTCTTTTGTTACATATGAGAGAGGTCCACATGAGGCAAAGAGGAGGAATGAGAGAGAGAGAGCAGAGCACCACTCAGCGGCATGTCAGCACCAAGGGAGCACTTGGAGGCAGAGCCCTGCCCAGCCAGAGCACAGGTCCCACAGGGAGAGGGGAGCCAGCCACCTCACAATAGCCATTTTCCATTCTACCCTGCCATGGTTTCTTCTTTGTTGTTAATTTTTAAGAAATGACTGATTTATTTATTTAGGACAGAAAAATTGAGAGGGGAGTGGGAGAGCAAAAGGGAAATGCTGGTTCCTGTTCAGACGCCAGATGCCTGGCTAGCTTTGGGGGCGGGAGCTCAGCCTGCCCTCGTTTATTGGATCAGATACATCGCCTTTTATGCATCTCTTCACCGGAAGTGGCAAGGGGAAAGGAAATGACTAGGAGAGGGGGCGGAGCAAAAGAAGAGCGGGAACAGAACATAGAAAGCTTCCATCTAGCCAGTGGGATTAAACCAACACCCTGCAGGCAGGGCGGGTCTCAGGCAAGACAGTGATTCTGTAAATAGACCACAGCATCAAGCAATGCAGCAGACCTGGCGTAATGACCAACAGGGAAGGAGAGACAGAGACACCTGCAGCACTGTTTCACCCCTTGTGAAGCTTTGCCCCTGCAGGTGGAGACCAGGGGCTTGAACCTGGGTCCTTGTGCATGGTGACATGTATGCTCAACCACTTGCGCCCTATTTTTCATTTTGTAAAAGACTTACTAATTAGTGAGCATCACACTGGCATTTGCAGTGTCAGGGATCGAGTTGAAGACTTCATGCTTGCAGAGCCTGACACTATCCACTCCAGCACCTCCGGGGTTTCTCTTACCTTCCTGGAGGCAGCTGTGTTCACCACTGTTCCACCAACGCTGCTATGACCCTAAGGGTGGTGTCCACCTGCTGCTCTGATTCCCAAGTCACTTAGCATCTGAGAAGTCGGCCCCTCACCCCCCACCCACACACCTGGCTTAGCACCAGGGCTTGGCGCCTGCAGAGAATCCACTACTCCTAGCAACCTTTTTTTTTCTTTGTCTTATATTTTTCCCAGAAAAAAAAATTTTTCTCAGACAGAGAGAAGTCTAGAGGGGAGGGAAAGGTCGAGGGGGAGAGAGACCTTGCAGACCTACATCACTGCTTGTGGAGAGTCCTCCTGCAAAAGGGGAACAAGCGGGTTAAGCGCACGTGGCACCGGCAGAAGGAACCCAGTTCGAGCCCCCGGCTCCCCACCTGCAGCGGAGTCGCTTCACAGGCGGTGAAGCAGGTCTGCAGGTGTCTGTCTTTCTCTCCCCGTCTTCCCTTCCTCTCTCATTTCTCTCTGTCCTATCCAACAACAACAACAGCAATAATTAAAAAAAACAAACAAGGGCAACAAAAAAGGGAAAATAAATAAAATAAATATGAAAAAATTAATTAATTAAATAAAAGAAGGGGCCGGGTAGTGGTGCACCTGGTTAAGCGCACACATTACAGTGCACAGGGACCCAGGTTCAAGCCCCTGGCCCCCACCCACAAAGGGAAACCTTTATGAATGTTGGATGTCTCTCTCCCTCTCTCTTTTAATTAAAAAAAAATCTTGGGAGTCGAGCGGTAGCACAGCGGGTTAAGTGCACTTGGCGCAATTCTCAAGGACCGACATTAGGATCCCGGTTCGAACCCCAGGTCCCTCCCTACCTGTAGGGGAGTCACTTCACAGGCGGTGAAGCAGGTCTGCAGGTGTCTGCCTTTCTCTCCCCCTCTCTGTCTTCCCCTCCTCTCTCCATTTCTCTCTGTCCTATCCAGTCACGACGACATCAATAACAACAACATTAATAACTACAACAATAAAACAACAAGGGCCACAAAATGGAATAAATAAAATATATTTTTTAAAATCTTGCCATACAGGTATTTTTTTATTAAAGGTTTTTTTAAGACTTATTTATTTATTTATTTCCTTTTCGTTGCCCTGTTGTTTCCATTGTTGTTGTACTTATTGTTGTTGATGAGGTTGTTGTTGTTGGATAGGACAGAGAGAAATGGAGAGAGGAGGGAAAGACAGAGAGGGGGAGAGAAAGACAGACACCTGCAGACCTGCTTCACTGCCTGTGAAGCGACTCCCCTGCAGGTGGGGAGCCGGGGGCTCGAACCAGGATCCTTATGCTGGTCCTTGCGCTTTGCGCCACGTGCGCTTAACCCGCTGCGCTACCGCCCGGCTCCCACCATACAGGTATTTTTATTTTTTTTATTGTGGTCCAGGAAGTGGTGCAGTGGATAAAGTACCAGAGTCTCAAGCATGAGGTCCTGAGTTCAATCCCCAGCAGCACACGTACCAGAGTGATGTCTGGCTCTTTCTTTCTCCTCCTATTTTTCTCATTAATAAATAAATAAAATCTTTTAAAAACTATTTTTATTATCTTTATTTATTGGGTAGAGACAGCCAGAAATTGAGAGGGAGGGCACAAACCTGGGTCCTTGAACATTGTAATGTGTGCTCAACCAGGTGCACTACCATCTGGCCCCTATTATTTTTCTTTATTTATTGCACAGAGACAGCCAGAAATCAAGAAGGAAGGGGGTGATAGAGAAAGAGAGAGACAGAGAGACACCTGCAGCCGTGCTTCACCATTTGCAAAGCTTTCCCCCTGCAGGTGGGAATAGGGGCTCAAACACAGGTGCTTATGCGTCGTAACATGTGTGCTCAGGGGAGTCGGGCCGTAGCGCAGCGGGTTAAGCGCAGGTGGCACAAAACGCAAGGACCGGCGTAAGGATCCCGGTTCGAGCCCCCGGCTCCCCACCTGCAGGGGAGTCACTTCCCAGGTGGTGAAGCAGGTCTGCAGGTGTCTGTCTTTCCCCCTCTCTGTCTTCCCCTCCTCTCTCCATTTCTTTCTGTCCTATCCAACAATGATGACATCAGTAACAACAACAAATAAAAAACAACAAGGGCAACAAAAGGGAATAAATAAATATTAAAAAAAAAGAAACATGTATGCCCAATCAGGTGAGGCACCACCCTGCCCTTGTCTCTCTACCTTTTTTTTTTTTTTGCCTCCAGGGTTACTGCTGGGGCTCGGTGCCTGAACCATGACTCCACCGCTCCTGGAGGCTTCCCTCCCTTTTGTTGCCTTTGTTGTTTATCATTGTTGTGGTTATTAATTACTATTGTTGTTATTGCTGCTGTTGTCGGATAGGACAGAGAGACGTGGAGAGAGGAGGGGAAGACAGAGAGGCGGAGAGAAAGACAGACACCTGCAGACCTGCTTCACTGCCTGGGAAGCGACTCCCCTGCAGGTGGGGAGCTCGGGGCTCGAACCGGGATCCTGACACCGGTCCTTGCGCTTGGCGCCACTTGCGCTTAACCCGCTGCGCTACCGCCTGACCCCCTCTACCTCTTTATTTCCCCCATACCTCTCAATTCCTTTCCGTCTCTGTCCAGAAACAAAGAAATATATTTTTAAATAGTAAAAAACAAAAATAGGGAGTTGGGCGGTAGCACAGTGGGTTAAGTGCACATGGCGCAAAGCGCAAGGACCAATGTTAAGGATCCCGGTTCGTGCCCCCGGCTCCCCACCTGCAGGGGAGTCACTTCACAAGCGGTGAAGCAGGTCAGCAGGTGTCTATCTTTCTTTCCCTCTCTCTATCTTCCTGTCCTCTCTCCATTTCTCTCTGTTCTATCTAATAAAGACATCAATAACAACAACAATAAAAAACAAGGGCAACAAAAGGAAAAATAAATAAATATATACATATATCCCATGTCAAAGGGCAAATTAAAAATGAATAAATAAATAAAAATAAATGCTGATGAGGTCTCTGAAGATGAGCAAGCCCCCCCTGCCCTTCTGTGACCGCCCCCCCCCCCCCCGCTTCTTTGCGCCCCAGGAGCGGAAGCTGCTGGAGGAGCGGCTGGCCGAGTTCTCCTCCCAGGCAGCCGAGGAGGAGGAGAAGATCAAGAGCCTCAACAAACTCAGGCTGAAACACGAGGCCACCATTGCGGACATGGAGGGTGAGTGCACCTGCCTGGAGTGCGGCTGGGCCTGGGGCCACAAGGCTTGGAGGCTGTTCCTCTGTCACCAGGTTCCCTGTTCCCTCTCCCCCCCCCCCCAGTCACCTTTCTCTCCATCCTTGGCTCTTCCCTAAAAATACACTTATGGGGGGACCAGTCAGATAGATAGCTGGGGGTGGGGGCTCTTTGCCGTGCTCATGACCCAGGCTTGAACCCCTGACGCACCACATCAAAATTTAGAGAAACTTTTTTTTTTAATCTTTCACTTATTATTGGATAGAGTCAGAAAGAAATTGAGACAAGAGGGGGAGACAGAGAGGGGAAGAAAGAGAGACTCCTGCAGCCCTGCTTCACCACTCGTGAAGCTTCCCCCCTGCAGGTGGGGAGCAGGGACTTGAACCCAGGTTCTTGTAATGTTGCACTTAACCAGGTGTGTCACTCTCCCCCCACCCCATCTCTCTAGCAGCCCTGGAGGTGGCACAGTGGTTAGAGTGTTGGACTCTCTCGTGTGAGGTCCTGAGTTTCATTCCTGGCACTGTATGTTCCAGAGGGATGCTCTGGTTCTTTTTCTCCCCCCCCCATGTCTGTCTGTCTGTCTGTCTGTTTCTCTTCTTCTTCTAGTGTTTGCCCTTCTTCCGTAGCCAGTCAACAGCGTCAGGTTGAGCCTGATGTCAAGTTTCGAGACCTCCTTTGAATCTGGAGAGGTGGCAGTCGTTGACTATCTGTTTCTCTCATGTTAATAAATTGCATATGTAGTATGAAATAAGCCACTGCCTTGTGGGAGGTCCAGGTTCAAGCCCAGCTCTACTGAAGGAAGCTTTGGTGCTGTTGATATCTACCTTTCTCTCCCGCTCTCTCTCACGTGACCGTGGCACCCGCAGTGCCTGGCAGGGAGCTGGGGCCGCCAGTCCTGCACCCTGTCCACCATCGCACCCCACTCAGTCAGCAACAGCTGGGAGAGGCTGGGGGGCCCGGCAAGGGCCGGGGGGCAGGCGGAGGACACGGAGAGAGAATGGGGCACGCGGGGTGGGGGTGTCCCTGGGCGTGAGGAGGTGAGGACAGCAGAATGGAGGTGTGATCTAGGGTTTGGGGACACTGGGGCCCGCGGGAGCGGGAAACCGAGGCCTGGAGCGTGCCGCCCCTCACAACCCCTCGCCGCCCCAGATCGCCTCCGAAAGGAGGAGAAGGGCCGCCAGGAGCTGGAGAAGCTGAAGCGGCGGCTGGACGGGGAGAGCTCAGAGCTGCAGGAGCAGATGGCGGAGCAGCAGCAGCGGGTGGAGGAGCTGCGCGCCCAGCTGGGCCGCAAGGAAGACGAGCTGCAGGCCGCACTGGTCAGGTGCGGGGCACGGGGGATCCGGGGACTCCAGCCCCGCGCAGCGCCGGCCCGCATGGACGCCACGCCTCTGCGCCTGGGCCAGGCCGGGCAGAAGGGAAGGGGCGCAGGGAGCGGCCAGGGGCGCAGCCGGAGCCCCGCAAGGAGATGCCTTTGCTTCCCCGCCCCCCAAGTCCCCCAAGTCCCCAGCCACTGTGGTTCTGGTAGCCCAGGCACACCAGACAGGTCAGAAGTCATCGCTAATTTATTTCTTCTTCTCCTTCTTCTTCTTCTTCTTCTTCTTCTTCTTCTTCTTCTTCTTCTTCTTCTTCTTCCTCTTCCTCTTCCTCTTCCTCTCCTTCTTCTTCTCCTCCTCCTCCTTCTCCTCCTCCTCCTCCTTCTTCTTCTTCCTCTTCCTCTTCCTCTCCTTCTTCTTCTTCTCCTTCTCCTTCTCCTCCTCCTCCTCCTCCTCCTCCTCCTTCTCCTTCTCCTCCCTCTCCCCCTCTCCCCCTCCTCCTCCCCCTCCTCCTTTTCTATTTTATTTGATAGGACAGAGAGAAATTGAGAGGGGTGGGAGAGATAGAGGAGAGAGAGAAAGATTTTTTTTTCTTTCTTAGCCTCCAGTGTTATTGCTGGGGCTCGATGCCTGCACCATGAATCCACTGCTCCTGAAGGCCATTTAATCCCCTTTTGTTGCCCTTCTAGTTGTTTATTATTTTTATTGATGTTGTTCATTGTTGGGTAGGACAGAGAGAAATGGAGCAAGGAGGGGAAGACAGAGAGGGGGAGAGAAAGACATAGACATCTGCAGACCTGCTTCACCGCCTTTGAAGCGACTCCCCTGCAGGTGGGAAGCGGGGGCTCGAACCGGGATCCTTAAGCAGGTCCTTGCACTTTGCACCACATGCGCTTAACCCGCTGCGCTATTGCCCGACCCCCCCCCCCATTTCTTTCTTTCTTTCTTTCTTTCTGACCAAAGCCCTGCTCATTTCTGGCTGATGGTGGTGCCAGGGATGGAATCTGGGACCTCAGAGCCTCAGGCAAGAAAATTTTTCTTGTAGGCAGTGGGGGGAAGGCGCAGTGAGTAAAGCTGTGGGTTCTCAAGCATGAGGTCCTGAGTTCAATTCCCCACATCCCATGTGATGCTCTGGGTTTCTCTCCTCCTCCTCCTCCTCTTTCTTCTTCTTCTCTCTCTCTCTCTTTCATAAATAAATCTTCAGAAGATAAAGAAATGGGAGGCAGGGGGTCAGAGGGATAGCATGACAGTAGCACAACAGACTTTTTCGTGCCTGAGATTATAAGGTGCCGGGTTCAACCCCCAGCACCGCCATAAAAGCCACAGCTTATGCGGAGCAGGGATCTGGTGAAATAAATAAATAAATAAACTGGATAGACAGGAAAGATGGAGGGAGGAATCAGAGGGTCAGAGCCCCGAGGGAGCTGCTCAAGGGCAGGAGTAGGATTTGAACCCCGGACAGGCCACCCCGAGGTCCACCTCTGGCCTCACCCCGCGGGCTGCCAACCCCTGGACCGTGCACCCCCAGGGCGGAGGAGGAGGGCGGCGCCCGCGCGCTGCTGCTCAAGTCCCTGCGGGAGGCGCAGGCGGGCCTGGCCGAGGCCCAGGAGGACCTGGAGGCCGAGCGCACGGCCAGGGCCAAGGCGGAGAAGCAGCGGCGGGACCTGGGCGAGGAGCTGGAGGCACTGCGGGGCGAGCTGGAGGACACGCTGGACTCCACCAACGCGCAGCAGGAGTTGCGGTGAGGCCCCCCCGCTGGGGAGGGGTGAGCGGGGACTTGGGGGCCCGGCGTCCAGAGCTCAGGTCTCCCCGTCTTCTGGAAAGATGGGGTAGGTTTGAACCAGAACACAGCCGTGCCGGGCATTCTGGGTGGCAAGACACCTCGTCCAAGTCTGTCCAGGAAGACTTGCATGAAGAAGGGCTTTTTGAGTAGGGCTTTGAGAGAGGTGTAGGAGCTCCTGCCACAGCCCTATAGAGAAGCCGCCCAGATCATGGGGGTGAGGTGGGGTGGGATGTGGAGCGTGGAGCCCCCATGTTTGCAGAGCATTACAAGGAGGCAGCACCCCAGCACCCTCCTTCCTCTCTGAGAGGCCGTGCCCTGCCCGCCTCCCTCCCTCCAAATCATAGGTCCAAGAGGGAGCAGGAGGTGACGGAGCTGAAGAAGACTCTGGAAGAGGAGGCGCGGGTCCACGAGGTGGCAGTGCAGGAGCTGAGGCAGCGCCACGGCCAGGCGCTGGGAGAGCTGACCGAGCAGCTGGAGCAGGCGCGCAGGGTGAGGGGCGGGGCTCCGCGTGGGCGGGGTCTGTGGGCGGGGCTCCAGGTGGGTGTGGCTCCCAGCGGGGTGGGCGGGGCTCCCGGGCCCCAACTTGCTGGGTAGGCAAGCTTTCACCAAACACGGCAGGTCCTGGGAAGCATCTTCTCTCCCCTTCTTTTTAATGCCCTTGTTACTTGTTTGCCGTGAGAGAGAGGCTCTCAGAGCACCATCTTGACACCTGCGGCGCCAGAGGCAGAATCAGGAGCCTCAGGCACGGAAGTCTGTCCCTCAGCCTTTGAAGTTACTGATTTGTTTTATTATTTTTTAAATAGAATTTATTTACTTATTCATTCATGAGAATGATAGGAGGAGAGAGAGAAAGAACCAGATATCACTCTGGTACATGTGCTGCCGGGGATTGAACTTGAGACCTCATGGTTGAGAACCCAATGCTTTTATCCACTGCACCACCTCCCGGACGACTTATTTTTAACTTGTATTTATTGACTTGTTTTAGCAACACACTGATCAGCTCTGGCTGATGGTAGTGCTGGAGACTGAACCTGGGACCTCAGAGCCTCAGGCAGGAGAGTCTTGTGCAGAACCACTCTCCCTATTCCTGTTTTTAATGTTTTGTTTGTTTATTTATTTATTTTGCTTCCAGGGCTATCACAGGGGCTCAGTGCCTGCAGTACAAATCCACTGTTCCTGGAGGCTGCTTTTTCCCTTTTATTGCTCCTGTTGTTTATCATTGTTGTATAGAACAGGGAGAAATCAAGAGAGGAGGGGAAGATAGAGAGGAGGAAAGAAAGATAGACACCTGCAGACCTGCTTCACTACTTGTGAAGTGACCCCCTTGCAAGTGAGGAGCTGAGGGCTTGAACTGGGATCCTTGTGCTGGTCCTTGCGCTTTCCGCCATGTGCACTTAACTAGCTGCACTACTGCCCAGCCCCTATATTTATTTATTTATTTATTTATTTATTTATCTTACTTAGAGATACAGAGAGCTCAGCTCTGGCTGATGATGGTGCTCAGGATTGAACCTGGGACTTCAGAGCCTCAGGCATGCAAGACTTTTGCAGAACCATTATGCTGTTTCCCAATCCCTTTTTTTGTCTCTTTTTTCTTTTGCCTTTTCCTTTTTATTTTTTCTTGCGGAATTATTAAGCAGTTGATTAAAACACAATGCAGACTGTATTTGGGAAGGGACTCCCTCACTAGGCAAATGAGATGTTTACATGAGTCTTTCATTTGTAAAACACTTAATTTTGCTAACAATTGTCCAGATTTGTGCTCTATTTGATAATCACATCCGGGATTTGAGGCAGGATCATTTATTGAGGAAACAGAAAATGTTTCTGGAACCATGAGCACAGCTTAAGGAACTCAGAGGATTTGTGCTACTGTGAACATACACGTATCTAAAACATAAGTCCTCACACACAGTGCTGCTGTGTTCTAAGCGCGCAGTGGTGAACAAAATTGGGTGAGTCTCTTACCTGATGTTTGCAGAGCTGAGATTAGTAGTGGAAGTGACATAATAAAAGCAAATCAGTAAAGTATCTACCTTCTGGCAAGTCATAAACATTATGGATAAAACAAACAAGAAATTTAGTAGTGGACAGGATTCTTGACAATGCAACAATCCAAGCCCTGTTTGTTTCTAAGAGAGCAGAACACTACCCAGTTCTGGCATATGGTGATTCTGGGGTTTGAACCTGCAGCCGCTGCAAATCCTGTGCTTTCTCCCTGGCCCCTGGTCTCTCCTGAGAGATAGAAAGGAGAGGGACTGGTATGGTGGTGCACCTGGTGGAGCGCACGTGTTGCAGTGAGCAAGGACCTAGGTTCGAGCCCGAAGTTCCTACATGCAGGGGGGAAGCTTTGTGAGTGGTGAAGCTGTGCTACAGGTGTCTCTCTGTCTCTCTCCCTCTCTGTCTCCTTTGCCCTCTCAGTTTCTGACTTACTCTATCCAGTAAATAAATAAAGATAATTTTAAAAATGTTTTTAAAGCTAGAAAGGAGAGACACCCAAGCACGGTCCACTGTGTATGGCCTTCCCATGTGCTGCCAGGTCACGGGGCTTGGTAAAGAAGTCGCTTACCTCTGAGGTGCTGGGGTGTGGTTTAAAACAGACCTTGGAGGCACTGTCCCATGAGAAGGTGACATCCAAGGCAAAAACAAAACAAAAAACAAAACAAAAAACAGGGAATCGGGCAATAGCGCAGCGGGCTAAGTACATGTGGCACGAATCACAAGGACCGGCGTAAGGATCCCGGTTCAATCCCCCGGCTCCCCACCTGCAGAGGAGTCACTTCCCAGGCGGTGAAGCAGGTCTGCAGGTGTCTGTCTTTCTCTCCCCCTCTCTGTCTTCCCCTCCTCTCTCCAATTCTCTCTGTCCTATCCAACAACGACAACAATAATAACTACAACAATCAAACAACAAGGGCAACAAAAGGGAATAAATAAATATTTTTTAATTAAAAAAAAAGGGGAGTCGGGCGGTAGCACAGCAGGTTAAGCGCACATGGCGCAAAGCGCAAGGACTGGCATAAGGATCCTAGTTCGAGCCCCCGGCTCCCCACCTGCAGGGGAGTCGCTTCACAGGCGGTGAAGCAAGTCTGCAGGTGTCTGTCTTTCTCTCCTCCTCTCTGTCTTCCCCTCCTCTCTCCATTTCTCTTTGTCCAGTCCAACAACAACACCATCAGTAACAACAACAGTAATAACTACAACAGTAAAACAACAAGGGCAACAAAAGGGAATAAATAAATAAATATTTAAAAAAAAAACAACGGAGGAGATGGAGAGAGGGTAGAAGGGGCAGCAGGTCCCAGGCAGAGGGAGCAAGCTCTGGGGCCAGGGGCTGGGGCGAGTCACAGCCGTCTGTCTCCCTCGCAGAACAAAGGCGCCTGGGAGAAGACGCGGCTGACCCTGGAGGCCGAGGTGTCTGACCTGCGGGCCGAACTGAGCAGCCTGCAGACGGCCCGCCAGGAGGGTGAACAGCGGAGGCGGCGGCTGGAGGCCCAGCTGCAGGAGGTGCAGGGCCGGGCGGGCGACGGCGAGCGGGCCCGCTTAGAGGCCTCCGAGAAGCTGCAGCGCACCCAGGTGAGGGGCCCGGGCCACAGGGCTGGGGTCCCCCTGCTGTGAGGCAAGGTGTCTGTCCTCTCTGGGCTTCTGTCCGGCCAGGGCATCTCTGCTGCCCCTTCCCCAAGCTCAGACACGCGTGTGTGGCTGGCATCTGGTAAGCGGTGACTCTGTCTCTCCGTCCGCCCGCCGTGTGTCACCTGCCTCTCCTTAGAGGCAGGCACATGGAGTTTATACATTGCATTGATTTGGGGGGCTGGGCAGTGGCACCCCTGGCTGAACACACCTGTTACCATGCTCAAGCACTTGGGTTCAAGCCTTCAGTCCCCATCTACTGGGAGGAAGCTTCATGAGCCGTGAAGCAGGTCTGCAGGTGTCTCTCTGCCTCTCTCCCTCCCTGTCTCCTCCTCTCTCAACTTCTCTCTGTCCTATCCAATGAAATGGGAAAAATGGCCACTGGCAGCAGCAGATTCATAGTTCTGGCACCGAGCCACAGTGATAACCCTGGAAGAGAAAATTAATAATTTAAAATATCGATTTTGGGGTCAGGTGCTGGCACATCTGGTTGAGTCCACCTGCTATCACTCACAAGAACCCAGGTTCCAGCCCCCATCCCCAGTCCTCACCTGTGTTGGGGGGCTTCATGGGAGGTGAAGCAGGGCTGCAGGTGTCTGTCTTCCTCTCTGCCCTCCTCTCCCCCCTCCCCTTCTATTTCTTTGTCTCTATCAAATCAAAGAAAGAGAGAGGAATACTGGCTTCCCTGTTAGAGGAGGCGGGAAAGCCGGCGGAGAGCATCACTTCAGCACATGCTGAGCCGGGGACTGAACCTGGGACCTCAAGCCCAAGGGTCCTTCTCTCTCTGCTGCTCACCCGCCATCCAGCTTGTACTGCAGAGGTGGGATAGTCGGGTGGCGTGGTGCCGAGCCCCCACTTCTGGGTGGAAGGCGTCACCCGGGGCCCCCCCCCCGGCCCTCTCCCTGCACCCACAGGTTGAGCTGGAGAGCGTGTCAGGGGCGCTGAGCGAGGCCGAGTCCAGAGCCATCCGGCTGAGCAAGGAGCTGAGCAGCGCAGAGGCCCAGCTCCACGACGCCCAGGTGAGCCCCCCATCCCGGCCCCCGGCCCCACCACCCTCACCTCCCAGCCCCATGGGACCTCCCGGTGTCTGTCTGTCTGCCCCTTGGTCCACAGGAGCTGCTGCAGGAGGAGACCCGACTGAAGCTGGCCCTGGGGTCCCGGGCACGTGCCCTGGAGGCTGAGGCGGCCGGGCTGCGGGAGCAACTGGAAGAGGAGGCGGCCTCCCGGGAGCGCGTGGGCCGAGAGCTGCAGGCGGCCCAGGTCCAGGTGAGCCAGGCAGATGGACAACAGATGGACGGGCGATGAGGACATCGTCCCTGCCCTAGCTCACCTGCTTTCCCAGAGCCCTGCTCAGCCGTGGTGTACGGTGGTGGTGGTACTGGGGGACTGAACCCAGGACCTCAGAGCCTTCAGGGGGAAGCCTTCATGAGCGGGGAAGCAGGTCCGCAGGTGTCTCTCTCTCCCTGTCTCCCCCTTCCCTCTCAACTTCTCTGTCTCTATCCAAAATAAATATATTGGGAGTCGGGTGGTAGCGCAGCGGGTTAAGTGCACGTGGCGCAAAGCGCAAGGACCAGTGTGAGGATCCCGGTTCGAGCCCCCGGCTCCCCACCTGCAGGGGATTCGCTTCACAGGCGGTAAAGCAGGTCTGCAGGTGTCTGTCTTTCTCTCCCCCTCTCTGTCTTCCCCTCCTCTCTCCATTTCTCTCTGTCCTATCCAACAACGACGACATCAACAGCTACAACAACAATGAAAAACAAGGGCAACAAAAAGGGAAAATAAAATAAAATGAAATAAACTTTAAAAAATAAATATATTAAAAAGCGATGGCGAGACAGAGCAAGAAAGGCCCCACTGCTCCATTACTCCTGAAAGCCCCCTTCCTCGTGCTCCAGTGTGCTGCCGGGGGCTCCAGCCCGTTCCGGAGCCTGGGAAGTACAGCGTGCACTCTACTGGGTGAGCTGTCTCCCTCCCCCCACACACACACCTCCTTTAGCTGCCCCAGTCATCCGCCCATCTCACCTCCCCCACATCTCCTGGGAACATTCTGTTCCTTCTTTGGGACTGAAGCACCAGCTGCCCTGTTGGGGGAAGCCCCCAACACCCTCTCTGAGTTCCCCTAAGCCCTCTTTTCTCTCCCCACCCTGCTGCAGCCACCCTAGGCTGGGTGTGCCCCCTACCCCGCCCCCGGTCTCCCCTCCCGGTGCAGGTGGGGCTCTCTCTGAATTCTGCCTGAGGCTCCCGCTCTGGCAACCACCCCTGGCCCACGGCGATCGCGCCCCTTCAGCGACCTGCAGCCCAGCAGAGAGCGCCGCCTACAGGAGGCCTTCAAAGCAGGTGCCGGGAGACTGAGTGGCAGGCGCATGCCTGCAGATTCTTCCTTCCATCTCTTTCTTTCTTTCTTTCTTTCTTTCTTTCTTTCTTTCTCTCCCTCTCTCTCTCTTTCTTTTCTTCTTTCTTTCCCCTTCCTTCCTTCCTTCCTTCCTTCCTTCCTTCCTTCCTTTTCCAACTGATAGGTTCCTGTGCATACAAGACCCATCTCAAACTGGGCTCCTCCGGGAAGTCTCTGGAATGCTCTTAAGGGACTCCAGTCCCCCCGCAAGTCCCTAGGGTTCTGTGCCGCTTTAATCTCAGTCTGACTGGAAGCAGAGAGACTTGCAGCACCGCTTAACTGTCTGTGAAGTTTCCCCGCCGCAGGTGGCGACCGGGGGACTTGAACCCAGAGATCCTTGCACACTGTAACGTGTGCTCTGCTGGGTGCGCCTCCACTCAGCCCCCGTTTTACTTTTAAAAGAGAAAACCAGGGAGTCGGGCGGTAGCGCAGCGGGTTAAGCGCACGTGGCGCCAAGCCCAAGGACCAAGGACCGGCGGAAGGATCCCGGTTTGAGCCCCCGGCTCCCCACCTGCAGGGGAGTCGCTTTATAGGTGGTGAAGCAGGTCTGCGGGTGTCTGTCTGTCTCTCCCCTTCTCTGTCTTCTCCTCCTCTCTCCATTTCTCTCTGTCCTATCCAACAACGACGACGACATCAATAACAATAACAGTAACAACTACAACAACAACAACAAAACAAACAAGGGCAACAAAAGGGAAAATAAATATTAAAAAATAACAAATAAACAAATAAAAGAACCAGAACACGAGTCAGGCACATGCAAAGCTGGGAACCAAAACTCAGGACCCCAAGCTTGAGCGTCCAAGGCTCTAACCACTGCCCCATGCCCCGGGCTGCCCAGCGGGAATGATCAGACCCTCCCACAGAACCCAGCCCTCGGCCCCCTCGGGGGTAAAGAGCCCTGCAGAGGTGGCGCCGAGGTGTGACCCCCCACCCCCCACCCCCAGCTGGCAGAGTGGCGGCGGCGCCAGGAGGAGGAGGCCGGGGCTCTGGAGGCCGGTGAGGAGGCGCGGCGCCGGGCGGCCCGGGAGGCCGAGGCCCTGAGCCAGCGGCTGGCGGAGAAGACGGAGGCGACCGAGCGGCTGGAGCGGGGCCGGCGGCGGCTGCAGCAGGAGCTGGACGACGCCACGATGGACCTGGAGCAGCAGCGGCAGCTGGTCAGCGCGCTGGAGAAGAAGCAGCGCAAGTTCGACCAGGTGGGCGCGGGGTCTCCGCCAGGGGCCGGGCCGGGCCGGGGGTGGCTGGAGCGGCTCCCTCTGAGCCTTGAGCAGGACGGGCCTCGGGCCTCGGCCCAGCCGCTTGTCGCCATGCCTCTGTCTCTGCTGCAAGCTGCCTTCATTCTACGCGGATCTGGAAATAGCTCAGCGGGTGGAGTGCTGGCCTTCCCGGGGTAGCCCAGCGGGTGGAGTGCTGGCCTTCCCGGGGTAGCCCAGCGGGTGGAGTGCTGGCCTTCCCGGGGTAGCCCAGCGGGTGGAGTGCTGGCCTTCCCGGGGTAGCCCAGCGGGTGGAGTGCTGGCCTTCCCGGGGTAGCCCAGCGGGTGGAGTGCTGGCCTTCCCGGGATAGCTCAGTGGGTGGAGTGCTGGCCTTCCCGGGGTAGCCCAGCGGGTGGAGTGCTGGCCTTCCCGGGATAGCTCAGCGGGTGGAGTGCTGGCCTTCCCGGGGATAGCCCAGCGGGTGGAGTGCTGGCCTTCCCGGGGTAGCCCAGCGGGTGGAGTGCTGGCCTTCCCGGGGTAGCCCAGCGGGTGGAGTGCTGGCCTTCCCGGGATAGCTCAGTGGGTGGA
Source organism: Erinaceus europaeus (assembly GCF_950295315.1). NCBI lineage: Eukaryota > Metazoa > Chordata > Mammalia > Eulipotyphla > Erinaceidae > Erinaceus > Erinaceus europaeus. The sequence goes on from NC_080163.1 coordinate 4,582,326, forward strand.
GTGCTGGCCTTCCCGGGGTAGCCCAGCGGGTGGAGTGCTGGCCTTCCCGGGATAGCTCAGTGGGTGGAGTGCTGGCCTTCCCGGGGATAGCCCAGCGGGTGGAGTGCTGGCCTTCCCGGGGTAGCCCAGCGGGTGGAGTGCTGGCCTTCCCGGGGTAGCCCAGCGGGTGGAGTGCTGGCCTTCCCGGGGTAGCTCAGTGGGTGGAGTGCTGGCCTTCCCGGGATAGCTCAGCGGGTGGAGTGCTGGCCTTCCCGGGATAGCTCAGCGGGTGGAGTGCTGGCCTTCGCGGGCAAGAGGCCCTGGGCTCCAGTCCTAGGAGCTCAGAGCAAGTTCTGTGGGTGGTGGCCATTGCCGTGATGTCTCTCCCTTCTCCTCTCAAAAAGAATGAAATGGGGGAATGCGTGGCACACCCGGTTAAGTGCACATATTCCCATGCTCAAGGCCCTGGGTTCAAGTCCCCACTTCCCACCTGCAAGGGGGTGGGGACACTTCACAAGCAGTGAAGCATGTCTGTGGATGTCTTTTTCTCTATAACTCTATAACTCCTCTATAACTCCTCTTCCTCTCTGATTTTCTCTGTCCTATCAAACAAAATAGAAAGAAAGGGCAGTAGATAGCATAATGGTTATGCAAAGAGACTCTCACATTGAAGGCTCCAAAATCCCAGGTTCGGTCCCTATACCACCATAAGCCAGAGCTGAGCAGTGTTCTGGAGGGAGAAAAAAAAATAATTAATTAAAAGAGGGGGGAGAGGACTGGTTGCTAGGAGTGGTGGATTCATAGTTCTGGCAAAAAAAAAAAAAAAAGCCAGCAAAGTAGCTAAGAGACATAACCAGCACATCACTCTGGCACATAGGACGCAGGAACAGCCTTGGAACAGCATGCTTGAAAACCCAGTTCCTTATCCACTGTGCCTTCTCCAGGCCCACACGTGGTCCGTTTTGACTTAATCACCGTGCCTGGCTCCAGACTCACGGACTGGCTTGTGCAGACATATCGAGAGCCAGGTGGTGTGAGGCCTCCGGCATTTCCATCTTTGCCCACAAGTGTCTTGCCTCTTACAGATTCCTTGCGTTTCCGTGCGTATTTTAGAACTGCCGTGCCGTTCCTACACACACACACACACACACACACACACACACCACCCCCGGAAATGGCAAAAAATCTGTTTCAACTTGAGAAGAATCAACACTCTTGACTATTGAGCATTTTTCTGGCCCAGGAACATGGTACACGTGTCTGTTTATCTCTCTCTCTCTCTCTCTTTGTCTCTCAGTCTCTCTCAGGAATGTTGGATAGTCAGCACTGTACATCTTTTATATTTCTACCAGATTTACTTCCAGTTATTTTTAGCCACTTTAAACTGTACTGCTTTTACTGCGATGTCTGATTGGTTGGTACTTTTTTCTTGATTTTTTTTTATCTTTATTTATTGGATAGAGACAGCCAGAAAGCAAGAGGGTAGGAGGTGATAGAGAGGGTGAGTGATGGGGCAGAGGTAGATATGCAAAGAGACTCTCATGCCTAAGGCTCCAAAGTTCAGTCCTCTGCACCACCGTAAACCAGAGCTGAGCAGTGCTCTGGTGAGAGAGGGAGAGTGAGAGAGAAAGAGAGAGAGGCCTGTAGCCCTGTAGCTCTGTGTCACCACTAGTGAAGCTTCTTCCTTGCAGGTGGGGATTGGGAGCTTGAACCTGGGTCATTGTGCTACCACAGCCCCCCCCCCCATATGGTTGATTCTTAACACAGGGAGTTAGGGGTACTAATAAGCTTATACATAACATTTGATCTCCCAAAAACGGAATCACAGTCGTTCTATGATTTCCAGAGGGTTAGTTCCAGACACAGATCCCACGCCAAAACCCCGGGCTATGGTCCTTGTTGCCAGTTCTCCACACCTGTTGTTCCCTTATTGATGATTCACCCAATGTCAGGTTCCAGATAAGGAAAAAAAGAATCCACAGCATTGGTGCTGTCCACGGTGCTGTGGCAGTGTTTCTCCCTCTCTGGCTCTGGCTCTCCCTGAAAAAAAAAAAAAAAAAAAGTAACCCATAAATGGTGAAATCACCGAATTTGAGTCCCCAGCTCCAGAAAAAAAAAAAATCACATGTAAGTCGACCTGTGTGGTTCTAATCATGTTGTTCAAGGGTCAGATATATGCATATACAAAGAAAATCAAGGCTGGGGCCAGGCAGTGGCACGCCCGGTTAATTGCACATAATACGAAGCATAAGGACCCAGTACAAGTATCCCGGTTCAAGTCCCTGGCTCCCCTCCTGCAGAGAGGTCTCTTCACAAGCGGTGAAGCAGGTCTGCAAGTGTCTATCATTCTCTCTCCCTCTCTTTTTTTATTTTTTAAATATTATTTATTCCCTTTTGTTGTTGCCCTTGTTGTTTTGTTGTTGTAGTTATTCTTACTGTCATCTTTGTTGGATAGGACAGAGAGAAATGGAGAGAGGAGGGGAAGACAGAGAGGGGGAGAGAAAGACAGACACCTGCAGACCTGCTTCACCGCCTGGGAAGCGACTCCCCTGCAGGTGGGGAGCCGGGCTTGAACCTGGGTCCTTGTGCATTGTAACATGTTCGCTCAACCAGATGCACCACCTCCCGGCCCCCTTCTCTCCCTCTCTATTTTCCCCTCTTCTCTCAATTTCTGTCTTATCCTATTTTAAAAAATGGAAGAAATGGCCACCAGGAACAGTGGATTCTTAGTGCCAGTACCAAGGCCCAACAATAAACCTGGAAGCAAAAGAAGTAATAACTAAAGGGAGTCGGGTGGTAGCACAGTGGGATAAGCGCAGGTGGTGCAAAGCGTAAGGATCTCGGCTCCAGACCTCAGCTCCCCACCTGCAGGGAAGTCACTTCACAAGCAGTGAAGCAGGTCTGCAGGTATCTATCTTTTTCTCCTCCTTTCTGTCTTCCCCTCCTCTCTCCATTTCTTTTTTTTTTTAATGAAATTTTTATTACTTTATTTTTTTATTTTTGATTATTGGATAGAGACAGAGAGAAATTGAGAGGGGTGGGGAGGGAGAGAGGGAGAGAGACAGAGAGATACCTGCAGCCCTGCTTCACCATTCGTAAAGCTTTCCCCCTGCAGGTGGGGACCAGGGGCTTGAACCCAGGTCCTTATGCACTGTAATATGTGCACTTAACTAGGTGCACCACCACCTGGTCCCCTTCCTCATTCCATTTCTCTCTGTCCTATCCAACAACGACGACACCAGTAACAACAATAACTACAACAATGAAAAAATAACAAGGGCAACAAAAGGGAACAAATAATAATAATATTAATACTAACTAAAATCAAGGTTCACCTATTGACATTGAGCTCGTGCATCCTGCAGCCTAGCTAAGCTCGCTCACGGGTGCTAGTCAATCAGTGTCTCGTAGACTTCACTGCTGTGCCTGTGCTCTGTGACTACAGATAATTCCTCTCCTTTTTCTTGACTTTTCTTCTGGGACTCCAAATACAAGTATGTTTGACTGTCTAGTACTTTCACATGGTCTCCCAGTCCTGCCTGTGTGTTGTTGTTGTTTGTTGTTGATGTTTTGCCGGTCTAGCTTCACGGGCTGGAGAGAGATGACCAGGGACTCATGGCTGAGTGGGACGCAGTTCAATCTTGATTGATGAGGAATGCAGTGCAAGCCAAGCTAATCTAATCTCAATCCTGTCCTTACATATCTCCTGAGGCAGAAGTGTCAGGTCCAAAGAGGATGTACGTAGGATAGGGGGTGGGGAGAAGGAAAAGCACGAACCAGTGGGGAATGAATGGTGGAAAACAGGGATTGACTAGGAGAGGGGGCGGAGTGGAAAGGAGCTGGACCCAGGGAGATTAAACCAGTGCCCTGCAGGCGGGGTGGGTCTCAGGTAAGCAGTGATTATGTAAATAGACCACAGCATTAAGCAGAGGGGAGCAGAGGGGAGCCGGAGTACTGCCCAACAGTGTTTAACCCTCTTTCTTTGTTGTACTGAGATCATTTCTACCAACCCTTTCCCAGTTCACCACCTCTCCCAGTTGTGTCTACTCCTCGACCTGTTTCAGCGGGTGATGCTTTGACACTTTATACTGTGTTTCTAGCTGCTTCTCTCTGGTAGCTCTGAATCCTTCTCTTCAACACCCCCTCCCATACCCATCCTGTCCTGGGACCAACTCCCCGCAGCTAACACCCTCCTGTGATAATCCAAACAGCTAGGTCACCCGCGGGTCTGTTAAGTGGACTGGTTTTGCTCTTGATTGTGAGTCTGGTTTTTGTTTGTTTGTTTGTTGGCATGTTTGAATATCAGTGACAGTGTTTTAGGAGTAAGCAAAAGGTGATGATGTACGCTGAAAAAAAAAAAGATTGGGGGCGGGAGTAGATAGCATAATGGTTATGCCAAGATACTTTTATGTCTGAGGCTCCCAAGTCCCAGGTTCAATCCCCCCACAACCAGAGGTAAACAGTGCTCTGGTTTAAAAAAAAAAATCTGCTCTTGAGAGGGGCTGATCAGTTTGAGCCCTAAGATATGAACCGGGGAGTCTGGCGGTAGGGCAGCGGGTTAAGCGCAGGTGGCGCAAAGCGCAAGGACCTGCTTAAAGATCCAGGTTCAAGTCCCGGCTCCCCACCTGCAGGGGAGTCGCTTCACAGGCGGTGCAGCAGGTCTGCAGGTGTCTGTCTTTCTCTCCCCCTCTCTGCCTTCCCCTCCTGTCTCCATTTCTCTCCTATCTAACAACCACGACATCAATAACAACAATAATAATAAAAAACAAGGGCAACAAAAGGGAATAGAGAGAGAGAGAGAGAGAGAGAGAGATGAACCTGTTTGGGACTCCGTTGTCTCCTCCTCTCATACCTCTGTGTCTCTGGCTGTTCCGTCTCCCCCACCCCCTGGCACAGCCCTCGCGGCTAACCTGTGACCCCCACCCCGTCTGTCTCCCTCAACCCCAAGCTCCTGGCAGAGGAGAAGGCGGCCGTGCTGCGGGCTGTGGAAGAGCGGGAGCGCGTGGAGGCGGAGGGCCGGGAGCGGGAGGCGCGGACCCTGTCGCTGAGCCGCGCCCTGGAGGAGGAGCAGGAGGCCCGGGAGGAGCTGGAGCGGCAGAACCGGGCGCTGCGGGCCGAGCTGGAGGCCGTGCTGAGCAGCAAAGACGACGTGGGCAAGAGCGTGAGCGGGGCCTCCCCACACCCCCTACACCGCCCCGCACCCCCCAGTTCCAGCAGCCGCAGGGGGAGGGGGAGACGGGGGCGGAGCCGTCTGTCTGTCTGGGTTACAGGGAGAGGAGAGCAGGCCAGGCGAGCAGCTTGTGGGTCCTTGCAGGCACAGGACAAAGGAGAACCCTCTACCCCAGGACCTGGTGCTAGGCACTGGGTTGAGCACATGCATTACAGTACACAGGGACCCGTGTTCAAGCCCCTGGTCCCCACCTGCAGGGGGAAAGCTTCACAGGTGGTGAAGCAGGGCTATGGGTCTCTTTCTCTCCGTCTCTCTCTCTCTCTTTCCCTCCCCTCAATTTCTCTCTGTCTGTAGGTAATAACATTAAAAAATAGAATAGTAGGAGGCTGGGCGGTAGTGCAGCCAGTTAAGCGCATGTGGCACAAAGCACAAGGACCGGCGTAAGGATCCCGGTTCAAGCCTCTGGCTCCCCACCTGCAGGGGAGTCGCTTCACAGGCGGTGAAGCAGGTCTGCAGGTGTCTGTCTTTCTCTCCCCCTCCTCTCTCCAGTTCTGTCTGTCCTATCCAACAATGATGACAACAATAATAGTAACAACAACACTGATAAACAACAAGGAAGGGCAACAAAAGGGAAAAAATGGCCTCCAGGAGCAGTAGATTCGCAGTGCAGGCATCGAGCCCCAGCAATAACCCTGGAGGCAAAAAAAAAAAAAAAAAGAATGGTAGTTGACCCCAGTTCGATTCCTGGCCAACGCAATGCAACACTATTTTGGGGCCAGGTGTTGGCACACCTGGTTGAGTGCACACATTACAATGCACAAAGACCCAGGTTCGAGTCCCGGTCCCCACCTGCAGGGGGAAGACTTTGCAAGTGGTGAAGCAGTGCTGCAGAGGTCTCTCTGTCTCTCTCCCTCTTGATCTCCCCTTTCCCTCTCGATTTCTGGCAGTCTCTATCAAGTAAATAAAGATAAAAAAAATAGAATGGGGGCCAGGAGAGAGTTCACCTAGTAAAGCTTGGCCCTTACCACATGTTAAGCCCTGGGCTCAAGTCCCAGGACCACATGGAAGCACATGGGCAGCACCAGGAGACACTCCATGGATGGTGGACCCATGATGTGGTGTCTCTCTTCTCTCTCTGCCTCTACCTCGCTCTCTCTGTCACTGTGTGAAATAAAGTGAAAGAAATGCAGCCCCAAGAGGGATGCAATTACACGTGCGCAAGGTCCCACGGCTGCCGCTGCTACTACTAATAACAACAACAATAATAAAGCAAGGCATTATGATGTCAAAGTTATTAATGCAGTGTGTGGTAGACGTTCAGGAAGCTAGCACAGTGCTCTGCACAACAGATTCTCCTGCCTGAAGCTCTGGGGTCCCCGGTTCAATGCCCCGCACCACCACAAGCTAGGGCTGAGCAGGGCTCTGTCAAGAGGAAAGGAAGGGAGGAAGGGAGAAAAGAAGGACAGAAAAATGGTTTAGGATGATTCACAGACCCAGCAGGTGCCCAGTCCACGGGAATGAACAAAACAGAACAGATCTAGACCCTGGCCTCCCCACCGTTGCGGACCAGGTGTCTGACACTGTCCCCGCCTCCCCCACCCCCACCCCCACCAGGTGCATGAGCTGGAGCGAGCCCGCCGGGTGGCCGAGCAAACGGCCAGTGACCTGCGGACACAGGTGACGGAGCTGGAGGACGAGCTGACAGCCGCCGAGGATGCCAAGCTGCGCCTGGAGGTGACGGTGCAGGCGCTGAAGGCCCAGCACGAGCGGGACCTGCAGGGCCGAGACGAGGCCGGTGAGGAGAGGCGGCGGCAGCTGGCCAAGCAGGTTGGAGCTCCTTCACTCTCCCGCCGAGCCATCCCCCTAGGGTCAGGGAGCCAGCTCAGCCTGTTAGAGCACCAGCTTGCACACCCCAGGCTCTGGAGGCCGCAGGTTCAATCCCCGGCACCAACTTATGCCAGAACTGAGCAGTGCTCTGGTCTCTCTATATCTATGTGAGAGATAATCATAGGACTGGGTGGTGGTGTGCCTGGTAGAGCGCACGTGTTACCCACCATGTTCAAGCCTCTGGTTCCCACTCGACAGCAGAAGCTTCACACACAGTGAAGCAGTGCTGCCTATGTCTCTCTTTCTCTCTCTCTGTCTCTCCTCTCCATCTCAATTTCTCTGTCCTATCAAGTAAAAAAAAAGGGGAACCGGGCGGTAGTGCAGCAGGTTAAGCACATGTGGCACAAAGCGCAAGGACCAGCGTAAGGATCCCAGTTCAAGCCCCCTAGTTCCCCACCTGCAGGGAAGTCGCTCCACAGGCGGTAAAGCAGGTCTGCAGGTGTCTGTCTTTCTCTACTCCTCTCTCGATTTCTCTCTGTCCTGTGCAAGAACAACAATAGCAATAATAACAAGGGCTACAAAATGGAAAAAATGGCCTCCAGGAGCAGTGGGTATGTAGTGCAGGCACTGAGCACCAGCAATAACCCTGGAGGCAAATAACTAAAAGTCCAGAAAAAAAATTAAAAATTAGTCATCCTCTGCCCACCCCACCAGCTAGCCCACAAAAACCCTTGAGCCCACTGGCACACCCGCATACCCAGCCAGACACAGTCTGTCCACCAAAGCACCCCTCCACCCGTCTCCCACCCCACCTGCCGACACCTGCCACCACTCAGCCACCCACCTACCACTACCTGCAGCCACCTTCCCTCCTTCCAGCTGCCTCTTCCAGGCAACCTTCTCTGTCTTAGGCTCCCACCCACCCCTGTGCTTGCTTCTGGTGCACCTGCTGTCCACCCCTTACTCCTCCATTCACCCACCATGGGGTTCTCTCCTCTGAGAGACCGGAAGTAGGTGCTGGACTGGACTCAGAAGTGAAAGGAGGGGACTGGAAAGAGAGGGGACCCAAGGCTGGGTTTTCTCCTCTTCTCTCTTTGCCTCCAGGGTTATCGCTGGGGCTCAGTACCATGAATCCACAGCTCCTGGCAGCCCTCTCACATCCCCCCCTTTTTTTCCTTTCTATTTTATTTGATAGGACAGAGTGAGAACTGAGAAAGGAGGTGGAGGGGAGATAGGGAAAGAGACCCGCTTCACCCCCCCCCCAGGCGGGAGGGTTCCTTTGGATGGTTTCATTTATTTATCGGCTCTCCCTAACGCCCCCCCGCGCCCCACTGACCCAACGTGGATGAGTATCCAGGACTTTGTCCCTGGGGCCCAGGAGAAGCTGGAGCACCGTCCGTGCAGAATACAGATGTGGGGGAGCTGGAGGGGAGAGGTGTGAGCAGAGAGGAGGCTGAAGTGGGGATGGGGTGGAGGGGCGCTCGTGAGGGAGCCCGGGCCCTGAGCCCCCTGCGCCCCCCGCCCTTCTCGCGCCCGCCCCGCACGCAGCTGAGGGACGCGGAGGTGGAGCGGGACGAGGAGCGCAAGCAGCGCGCCCTGGCGGCGGCGGCGCGCACGAAGCTGGAGGCCGAGCTGGAGGAGCTGAAGGCGCAGGCGGCGGCGGCCGGGCAGGGCAAGGAGGAGGCGGGGAAGCAGCTGCGCAAGATGCAGGTGAGGCCAGCCTCCTGGGCCCGCAGCAGCCTCAGTCTCCCTGTCCGCACACGGGGGCTGGGTGGGGTGGGTGCAGGGCCGCGGAGAGGGCTGCACCCCAGGAACCCCGCTGAGCCGCTGGCCGCCCCGTCCAGGCTCAGATGAAGGAGCTGTGGCGGGAGGTGGAGGAGACCCGCACCGCCCGGGAGGAGACCTTCCTCCAGAACAAAGAGAACGAGAAGCGCCTCAAAGGGCTGGAGGCTGAAGTGCTGCGGCTGCAGGAGGTGAGGCTGGATGGGCGGGGCCTGGGTGGGCGGGGCCGCGGGAAAGTGGGTGGGCGGGGCCTGTGGAGGGTACGCAGGACGAAGGAGAGCTGGGCGGGGCCTGAAGAGGCTGGGTGGGCGGGGCCGCGGGAAGGTGGGTGGGCGGGGCCTGTGGAGGGTACGCAGGACGAAGGAGAGCTGGGCGGGGCCTGAAGAGGCTGGGTGGGCGGGGCCTGGGTGGGCGGGGCCGCGGGAAGGTGGGTGGGCGGGGCCTGTGGAGGGTACGCAGGACGAAGGAGAGCTGGGCGGGGCCTGAAGAGGCTGGGTGAGCGGGGCCTGGGGAAAGTGGGCGGGATCTTGGGAGGTTGCATGGGCGGAGCCAAGGGAAAGATTGGGCTGGGGAAAAGGGGCCTAGAGAGGCTGGGTGGGAGTGGCCTGGGGATGGTGGGCGGGTGTTAGCGTCTGGGTGGGCGGGACCTGAGGGAAACTAGGTGGTGGGCCCTGGGGCAGGGTGGGTGGGTGGAGGGGTTGAGTGGACCCCTCCTGGGTAGGAGTGGGTGGCTGAGGCGTAGTGTAGGCTGGTTGTGTGGAGCTGGTTGGTGGGAGGCTGTGGGACCTCTTGGGCTGTCAGCATTCAGTAATGCAGGTCTTGTGGGGCACTAGGGCATCCTCGGTTTTTTTCTTCTTTCTAGATGTATTTTATTATATACTACAGAGATTCCCACGAGGCACAGAGAATAAAAGAGAGAGAAACCAGAGCAGCACTCTAGTAACCTGCAGTGCCAGGGATCAAACTGGGGACCTCAGGCCTGGAAGTCCTGGGTGGCTTCAAGCCAGTGCGAGTGCAGTCAACGCGGACCTTGAGCAGGGTGGACTGGAAGGTGGAAGGGGGTGTCTGGAGGCTGGGGAGACAGGATGAGGCCTGAGCTGGGACTCAGAAGAGAGAGCGAGGTGGAGCATGAGGCAACATTGTGTGGTGAGGAGGCAAAGGAAGAGGGAGGCATGGGGGATCTGGCACAGTGTTTGGAGAACTTGGATGAGCAGAGTCGGAGGAAGCCGGGCGGTACTGAGGGGCCTGGGCAGCAAGTGAGCGGTGGGTGTAGTCAGGGCTCAGGACACAAGCTGGAGGGTCCAGTGCCTGGGCACTGCTGTGTGTGAGTGGCGGGGGGGGGGGGGTCTCTCCACAGTTCCCCCAGGCCCTGTGTGTCCCCAGAGTCGGGAGGTATGAGGACCTCGAGGCTGGCGTCACACTAGCCTGCCCCCCCCCCGCCCGCCAACCACTTTCTTTCTGTCCCCCCAGGAGCTGGCCGCCTCTGACCGTGCTCGGCGCCAGGCCCTGCAGGAGCGGGATGAGATGGCGGACGAGGTAGCCAACGGCAGCCTCAGCAAGTGAGCTCCGTGCCAGGTCCCGGTGGCTGGGGGTGGGGCGCCCCCCTGGCATCTGCTCTCACCTCCCCTGCTCCTTTCCCCAGGGCGGCCATCCTGGAGGAGAAGCGCCAGCTGGAGGGGCGCCTGGGACAGATGGAGGAGGAGCTGGAGGAGGAGCAGAGCAACTCGGAGCTGCTCCAGGATCGCTACCGCAAGCTGGTCCTGCAGGTGAGCCGGCACGACCCCCACCCGGCTGCCCGCAGCCACCCCCAGCAGGCCTGGCTCCAGTGTGTCGGTCCCACCTCCGCGTCCCACTGCAAGGAGCCCACTCACAGGGGACACAGCTTCCACTGCCGAAGGGCATGTGGCACACGGCCTGCAAAGTAAGCTCACTTGAAGAGCGTGCTGCCTGGCTATGTGCTATGACCCAGGTTCACTCTGGAGGGAGCTTTAGTGCTGTGGTCTTTTTCACTCTCTGTCTCTATTGAAAAAGGAAAAAAAAAAAAAGAGGAGGGAGGAAGGATGGAAGGAAAGAAAAAGAAGGGGGCCCGGCAGTGGTGCACCAGATTAAGCACACGTAGTACGAAGTGCAAGGACCCATGCAAGGATCCTGGTTAGAGGCCCCCCGCTCCCCATCTGCATCACCTCACAAGCAGTGAAGCAGGTCTGCAGATGTTTTTCTCTGTCCATCTTCTCCTCCCCTCTCAATTTCTCTCTCTGTTCTGTCCAATAGAAAAGGTAAGGGGATGGGGGCTAGGGAGCCGGGTGGTAGTTCAGAGGGTTAAGCGCACATGGCGCAAAGCGCAAGGACTGGAGTAAGGATCCTGGTTCGAGCCCCGGCTCCCCGCCTGCAGGGGAGTCGCTTCACAGGCAGTAAAGCAGGTCTGCAGGTGTCTGTCTTTGTCTACCCCTCTTGGTCTCCCCCTCCTCTCTCCATTTCTCTCTGTCCTATCCAACAACAATGATAAACAACAAGGGCAACAAAAGGGGGAAAAATGGTCTCCAGGAGCAGTGGATTCATAGTGCAGGTACCGAGCCCCAGAGATAACCCTGGAGGTAAAAAAAAAAAAAGAGAGAGAGAAAAGAAAAGAGAAAAAAAATGAAAATAAGAAAGCCAGCTGGCGTGGCCGAGTCAAGAGCACTTAGCAATCATCCAGTGAGGCTCCTACCGCCCCCCAGGGAGCAGTCGGAGATGCAAAGAAGACAGTCACAGCTGGGTTCAAAGGCCACAAAGGCGCCGAAACCCACAGACAGGTTTTCATCCTGTAGCCCCGGGGAGGCCCTCGGGGTCTGGTGCACACTTTAGGACCTTCAGGACTCCAAAAGCGAATGAGAAAAATCGCCCCCACCCCCAAAGTCTAGTATTTGGGGGAAGAGACAGGGGCATAGCAGTTGGGTTCGTGAAATGGGTCCAGGAGCTGCGTTTCCTGACCTGGGAGGGGGTGACCGGGTGCTGGTCTCTTTTTTTAAAATTTATTTCTTTATTTTCCCTTTTGTTGCCCTTGTTGTTTTTTTTATTGTTATAGTTATTGTTGTCGTCATTGTTGGATAGGACAGAGAGAAATGGAGAGAGGAGGGGAAGACAGAGAGAGGGAAAGATAGACACCTGCAGACCTGCTTCACCGCCTGGGAAGCAAGTGCGCTTAACCTGCTGCGCTACCGCCCGACTCCCTTGGATGCTGGCCTCTTAGGAACACTAGGGGTCACCTTTGGACTTTCTGAGCAACCACTTCACAATTAACCGAAGTTGCGAGGGCTGAGGGGGGGCAGTTGTTAATCGCCGCCACGTTGCCAAGTTCCTGTGAGGATGATTCAGAGGGTTCTGACTCACTTCCAGGTCCCCAGCGCCGGGCCAGGCTTGCTAGAGGCTTCAGTAAACGGGAGTGTGGTCCGGGCTGTGTGGTCAGGGCTCTTTCCCCCAGGGGCGTATGTATCAGAAGGGGCCCACAGAAAGCTTATAGCGGCCCCCACCCCGCAGATGCTGGTTGAAAACTCCACTGCAAGGAACCCAGCCCGCACCCCCTAGGGAAATGCTGGCACAAAGTAGGGGTGGGGGGAGCTGGGTTTGAATTGCTTTCACGCAGTCCCAGGTGATTCTGATGCAGACCAAAATGTGAGAACCTCCGGAACAGACTTGTTCACAGTCAGAGGTGGGATTCAGAGCTGCATCTTTGATTAAAATAGCTGAAGCTTGAGCTGCTTGGCTCAGCTCACCTGTGTAGTGCGCTCGACCCAGGTTCAGCCCACCCCCTCCGCCAGCAGAAAGCTGCAGTGTGGTGGTGTCTGTCTTTCCTTCCCTCCCATTCCCCCTCCTTTTGGCTCTGGTGTCTGAAACAGTTGGCCTGGTGTGCTGATAAAGAATGAGATAGAAGGGGAGTTGGGTGGTAGCACAGTGGGTTAAGCGCAGGTGGCGCAAAGCGCAGGGACCTGCAGAAGAATCCCGGTTCGAGCCCCCGGCTCCCCACCTGCAGGGGAGTCGCTTCACAGACGGTGAAGCAGGTCTGCAGGTGTCTGTCTTTCTCTCCTCCTCTCTGTCTTCCCCTCCTCTCTCCATTTCTCTCTGTCCTATCCAACCATGATGGCATCAATAACAACAACAATAATAACTACATAATAATAATAATAATAACAGCATTAAAACAAGGGCAACAAAAGGAGGGAAAAGCAAATTTAAAAATAAATAAAAATTTTAAAAAGTGAGGCCGTGCGGTAGTGCAGTGGGTTAAGCGCTCGTGACGCCAAGTGCAAGGACCGGCGTAATAATCCCATTTTGAGCCCCCAGCTCCCCACCTGCAGGGGAATCGCTTCACAAGCGGTGAAACAGTTCTGCAGGTGTCTGTCTTTCTCTCCCCCCTCTGTCTTCCCCTCCTCTGTCCATCTCTCTCTGTCCTATCCAACAACAAATGACGTCAACAACAACAATAATAACCACAACAAGGCTGCAACAACAAGGGCAACAAAAGTGGGAAAAATGGCTTCCAGGAGCAGTAGATTCATGGTGCAGGTACTCCCAGCAACAACCCTGGAGGCAAAAAAAAATTTTTTTAAGTTAATTGCATAACTATTATGCTGTTACTCCAGCCTCTTTATTTTATCTTAATGAGAAACACACACACACACACACACACACACACACACCACAGCTCTGCTCAGCTCTGATGGTGGTGCTGGGGGTTGAACCTGGGACCTCAGAGCCTCAGGCAGGAGAATTTTTTTTTTTTTTTTTTTTTTTTTTTGGGATTTGAACCTTTTTTTTTTTAAGTTTTTTTTTAAATTTATTTATTTATTTATTTTCCTTTTTGTTGCCCTTGTTGTTTAACATTGTTGTGGTTATTAATATCGTTGTTGTTGGATAGGACAGAGAGAAATGGAGAGAGGAGGGGGAGACAGAGGGGGAGAGAAAGACAGACACCTGCAGACCTGCTTCACCGCCTGTGAAGCGACTCCCCTGCAGGTGGGGAGCCGGGGGCTCGAACTGGCAGGAGAATCTTTTATGGAACCCTGGTGCTGTCTGCCCAGTTCCTTTCTAGTATCCGTGGGCACCGAGCAGGGAGTGGGCTGTGCTGCCCTGGCCCTGAGGCCCCCTGACGCCACCTCTGTCTCCCCCCAGGTGGAGTCCCTGACCACGGAGCTGTCAGCGGAGCGCAGCTTCTCAGCCAAGGCCGAGAGCGGGCGGCAGCAGCTGGAGCGACAGATCCAGGAGCTGCGGGGGCGGCTGGGGGAGGAGGACGCCGGGGTCCGAGCCCGCCAGAAGATGGTCATCGCCGCCCTGGAGTCCAGGCTGGCCCAGGCCGAGGAACAGCTGGAGCAGGAGAGCAGGTGGGCAGCGTGGGGCCACAGCCCACCCCACTCCATGAGGACGCCAGCACGCTGAGGCTGACGCCTGGAGGGGATGGCTCAGAAGTGTCAGGCTAGAAATGGTAGCTGGCTTCCTGTGCCGTGGGGTCCCAGCAGTCACTCGGGCTGGCTGGTGACGGCTCACAGCTTTGCCACCTGGCTGACTCAGGTTTCAGCATGGTCCCCGCCACGTTGAAGGAAGCTTCAGTGCTGTGGTGTCTCTCCCTCTCTCTCTCTCTGCTTCTCTGTCTCTATTAGAGAGAGAGAACACATTATGCTGGGGAGACAGCATAATGGTTCTGCAAAAGGCTGTCTCCTGCCTAAGGCTCTGAGGTCCCAGGTTCAGTCCCAGCACCACCATCAGCCAGAGCTGAGCAGCACTCTGGTAAATAAATATAGAAAGGGCATGTGGAGAAGGGGGCCAGGTGGTGGCACACCTGGTCAAGCGCTCACATCACAGTGCACAAGGACCCAGGTTCAAACCCCCGGTCCCTACCTGCAGGAGGAAAGCTTCACAAGTGGTGAAACAGGGCTGCAGGTGTCTCTCTGTCTCTCTCCCTCTCTATCTCCCCCTTCCCTCTAAATTTCTCTGTCTCTATCCAATAATGAATAAATAAATAAAACAAAAGGATTTTTTAACAAGAAAGGGCATGTAGAGAAGGAAGCCTCCAGGCCAGGGAGAGGGGAGGCCAGGCAGAGCAGGACATCCAAGTGCAGTTAGCACCAGGGGCAGGGCGAGTTCAGGAAAGAGGGCCCTGGATTCCAGGTGCTGAGAATTTGGGGGATGGAGGGGTGGGAGCAGAGGGAAGAGGTGAGGAGGGAGCCTGACCGGGGGCCGGGTAGCCAGTGGGTCAGTTCCTGAGAGGTGGGAGATGCAGTTGTGCGGGGCAGCACACAGTGGAAAGCTGGTGACACTTACTTTGGAAACAGGGGCCCTGCAGTACGGGCAGAGGACAGGACACACACAGGAGGCTGGGGGCAGTGCCTGTCCTGAGCTGGGGCTGGAGGGGGTGGAGCAGAGAGGGCTGGACCAAGAACAGAGGCCAGTACCCCACCCCCAGGAAGGCCGCTGTAGGACAGGGCCTCGGGGACGCCTGTCCTCACGTGTTGCCGCCCGTGTCCCTCAGGGAGCGCATTCTGTCCGGAAAGCTGGTGCGCAGGGCTGAGAAGCGGCTCAAGGAGGTGGTGCTCCAGGTGGAGGAAGAGAGGAGGGCGGCTGACCAGCTCCGTGACCAGGTGAGCACCTGAGGGGGCGGGGCTCGGACCCAGGAAGAACACTCTCGCCATCTCTGGGGAGGGTGCTGTGTAGTCACCACAAGGGTGGGGCCTGAAGTAGAACCTAGTGGAGACACACACACACACACACACACACACACACACACACCCGTGGCTGGGGCTGGGGACACATGCAGACTGTGACCTGCGAAGATTGGAATCCCGGCCAGGAGGGGGCGCAGTGGACAGAGCGCTGGATCCTCCAGCAGATCAGTCCCAGCACTGCACATGCCAGAGGGATGCTTTGGTTCTGTCTTCTTTCTCACTAATAAATAAATAAATACCCCTTTAAAAAGATAAAGAGGGGAGCTGGGCAGTGGCGCAGCGGGTTAAGCGCAGCTGGCGCGAAGCCCAAGGACCGGTGTAAGGATCCCGGTTCGAGCCCTGGCTCCCCACCTGCAGGGGAGTCGCTTCACAGGCGGTGAAGCAGGTCTGCAGGTGTCTGTCTTTCTCTCCCCCTCTCTGTCTTCCCCTCCTCTCTCCATTTCTCTCTGTCCTATCCAACAACAACAACAATAATAACAACGACAATAAACAAGGGCAACAAAAGGGGGAAAAAGAGAAAGAGGGGCCAGGCAGTAGTACACCTGGCTAACTGCACATTATCCTGGTTAAGGAACCAGGTTCGAGCCCCCGCTCCCCACCTGTAGCAGGGAAGTTTCAGGAGTGGTGAAGCAGGTCTGCAGGTGTCTCTCCCTAGCTCCCTCCCCCTTTCAATTTCTCTCTGTTGTAACAAGTAGAACAGAAAGGAAAAAAAAAAAAAAAAAAAGAAAGCAAGAATGGTCTCTAGGAGCAGTGGATTCACAGTGCTGGCACTGGAGCCCCAGTGATACCCCTGGAGGCGATAAAAAATATGAGGTCAAGGAGTCGGGCGGTAGCGCAGTGGCTTAAGCGCACGTGGCACAAAGCGCAAGGACCGGTGTAAGGATCCTGGTTCGAGCCCCCGGCTCCCCACCTGCAGGGGAGTCGCTTCACAGGTAATGAAGCAGGTCTGCAGGTGTCTTTCTCTCCCCCTCTCTGTCTTCCCCTCCTCTCTCCATTTCTCTCTGTCCTATCCAACAACGACAACATCAATAACTACAACAATAACAACAACAACAATTTAAAAAAAGGGCAACAAAAGGGAAAATAAGTAAATAAAAAGAAAAAAAAATTAAATGAGGTCAGAGGGTTGGCAGATATGTTGCCTCCTTGAGGGGAGGGAGAGGAGGGGGTCTCAGTGAAGGTGGTGTGAGAGTCAGTGGGATTATGGGAAGCAGGGTCTGGAACGCCAGGGACTGGAACCATGTCTCGGGCACTGGGGAGCCATGGCTCTGAGCAGGAGAAGAGCATGATGAGCTCTGGATATAGAAGAACCTCCCTTTTTACTTTAAAAAAAAAAATTTAAATATTTATTTATTGCCATTTGTTGCCCTTGTTGTTTTATTGTTGTAGTTACTGATGTTGTTGTTGGGTAGGACAAAAAGAAATGGAGAGAGAAGGGGAAGACAGAGGGGGGAGAGATAGATAAGACACCTGCAGACCTGCTTCACCACTTGTGAAGCTTTCCCCCTGCAGGTGGGGAGCAGGGGCTTGAACCTGGGTCCTTGTGCACTGTAGTGTGTGCGCCACCTCCTGGCCCATTTACATATATGTAATTTTTTATGTATTGGATATAAATTGAGAGGGAGAGAGAGAGAGAGAAAAGGAGACAAAGAGACACCTGCAGCACTGCTTCACCACTCCGAAAAGCTTCCACCTGCTGTGGGAACCTGGGCCTCTGTGCACTGTGACACGTGCAGGCAGCCGGACCCCCCCACCCAGCCCCACCCGGCCCCTAGAAGGACCTTCCTGAGGAGACCTGAGAAGTGCTAAAGGACTTACAAGCATAGGATTTATTTATTTATTTTTACTATTTTGTTTATTCATTAGACAGAGACCAAAAAGAAATTGACAGGGTAGGGGAGACAGAGAGAGAGAGAGAGAAACTTTCCTCCTGCAGGTGCAGACCGGGGGACTTGAACCCTGGTTCCTGTGCAGTGTAGCATGTGCGTTCGACCTGGTGCACCACTAGTTTGACCCAGATGCACTCGGGTCTCTTTCCTGCTGGTGGAAAAAGGAGGGAAGAAGCTCCTGGAAGGAGGCGGGTCGGCGGAGAGGAGCGGTCCGGGCGGTGTGGGGGCAGCAGGGCGAGGGGCGAGGGGCGAGGGCCGGGCTGCAGCTGTGACCCCCCACCCCGCAGCTGGAGAAGGGAAACCTCCGTGCTAAGCAGCTCAAGCGGCAGCTGGAGGAGGCGGAGGAGGAGGCTTCGCGGGCCCAGGCCGGGCGCCGGCGGCTGCAGCGGGAGCTGGAGGAGGTCACCGAGTCGGCCGAGTCCATGAACCGCGAGGTGGCCACGCTGCGCAACCGACTGCGGTAGGCGCCGCCCCCACGCTGTCCGGCTGTCTGTCTGTCTGTCTGTGTCTTGCCTGCGTACGGGGACTGGGGCACTTGACCACCACCCCAGGGGCCTATTTCCCCCTCCTCCTACCCTTCCCCCTTTGTCTCTTGCACCCCCTTTTGTGCCCCTGCCCTCCACTAGTTGCCCTCTGCTCTCTCTCTCTCTGTTTCCACATCACCTCGCTCCCCATAGGCATTTCCCTCTTTGTCTCCCCATGTTTTCCTTACTCTCCCTGGTGTCTCTGTGCTTCTCATTTATTTTAGTTTTTTTTTCTCTTTTAAAATATTTATTTATTCCCTTTTCTTGCCCTTGTTTTATAGTTGTGGTTATTATTCTTGTTGTTGTTGCTGCTGTTGTTGGATAGGACAGAGAGAAATGGAGAGAGGAGGGGAAGACAGAGAGGGGGAGAGAAAGACAGACACCTGCAGACCTGCTTCACCGCCTGTGAAGCGACTCCCCTGCAGGTGGGGAGCGGGAGGCTCGAACCGGGATCCTTATGCCAGTCCGTGCACTTTGCGTCACCTGCACTTAACCCGCTGCACTACCACCTGACTCCCTATTTTAGATTTTTATGGATTGATTTCTGGATTATTGGGAGGAAGGGAGGAAGAGAGAGAGACAGAGAGAGAGGGAGGGAGGGAGGGATGCACCTGTAGCCCAGCTTCACTGCTTTTGAAGCTTTCCCCCTGCAGGTGGGGGACCTGGACCTTGAACCCGGGTCCTTGTGCTTGTTAATTATCTTTTATATTTATTTATTTTCCCTTTTGTTGCCCTTGTTTTTTATTGTTGTAGTTATTATTGTTGTTGTGATTGATGCCGTCGTTGTTAGATAGAACAGAGAGAAATGGAGAGAGGAGGGAAAGACAGAGAGGGGGAGAGAAAGACAGACACCTGCAGACCTGCTTCACCGCCTGTGAAGCGACTCCCCTGCAGGTGGGGAGCCGGGGCCTCAAACTGGAATCCTTACCCCGGTCCTTGCGCTTTGCGCCATGTGCACTTAACCCGCTGCGCTACCGCCCGACTCCCATCCTTGTGCTTTTTGATGCTGCGCTCAACCAGGTGTGCCACTGCCTGGCTTCCCTGCTACTTTCATTTAATCTCTGATTCCGACCCTGGCCCCCCCAGGCGCGGCCCCCTCACCTTCACCACGCGGACGGTGCGCCAGGTCTTCCGGCTGGAGGAGGGAGTGGCCTCTGACGAGGAGGCTGAGGAGACGGAGTCCGGGGCAGGACCGCAGCTCCCAGAGCCAGAGGGACCCCAGGCCGAGCAACCGCCACCGCAGTGACCCCACCCTGTCCCGGCCGCTGGGGGAACCGTCCCCCCCACCCAATTTCTGGCTGCAACCTGCTCTTGAGAACCTGCCCTCTCTGGCTTCTTGCACTTTGGAAAGGGTGCCTCCCTCTAGCGTCACAGCACTTAACCCCCCCCATGCTTGACCCCCGAGGCTCCCTGTGCACCCCTTAAACACAGTGGAGCAGGCTGGCAGGGAGGCGAGGACTGGGGCTCTGTAAATGGGGAGAGGGGTCCAGTGTCCCTGAGAAGCTGTGACGCCCACCGGTTCCCAGAGGTTGGAGATCTGGCGGTCGCACCCCTCGCCCAGGAACCAGAGCTCCCTTCCCATCTCTCTCTCCTCAGCCACTCACCCCAAACGCCTGAGTCCTGGGCCCCTACCAGCCGTTGATCCATGGGGGAGGGGGCAGAATAAAGGGGACCCTGTCTCCCCTCTCATATGCCTCCCGTGTTTTTTGTTTTTGTTTTTTGATCGCTCTTGTCTGATGGTGTGGTTGGCATTTGCGGTGTGGGCTCCCCTGGGGGCTGGAGAAGTCCTTCTCACTCTCCCAGCATCCAGGCTCTAGCAGAAATAAATTCCAGCCCCACTGTCCTCTCTGCTGTGTGTTCCTGGGGGCCAGGGATCTGATGGGATGGGGGTGCACCAGTGCATGTACCCCAACCTTTCAAGTGAAAGAACTCCATGCACCCAGCCTCATCATAGAGATGAGGAAACCGAGGCTCAGAGCCAGTGCTCTCTGGCCTGTCCCCAAGTTTGTGCAAGAGAAAGGGTCTAATGACTGTGCTGGCCTTCCGGGTCCGGCCAAAGGCAAACCTTCCAGGCTAGCGTGGGGGTGCCTCTTCCCGGGAGCGTACTCTGGGTTGGAGAGAACTCGACCGGAACCAGCCTGGGCTGCTACTCACTGAGCAACGTGAGGAAGATGACTCAGGAACCAAACACGTGGCACGAGGCAATGCAATTTTTTATTGATCAGGGAGCCAAGACTTTTAAAGGGCAGACCCAGAAGTGGCAAGTCGGAAATGGAAATGGCTAGGAAAGGGGCGGAGAAAGGCAAACGGGGCTGGGAATGTAGGAACTTCCTTAGCAACTGTTGCAAGGGTTTTTGTTGTTAAAATTCGTAGGCTCTAGCTGGGCAGGTTGGCTTCACGGCGGGTAACAGAGACGCGGAGACAATGGCTGAGCAGGGAAGCTGTATTTCTTTATTTAGGAACAACGATTCATAAACTAAGACAAACTAATCACCAAACAGAACTCTGCTGTCTCTTTGCGGCGGCACAAGCACTCTCTCTCTTACTCTGGAACTCAGGAACCCAGGAACTCTGTCTCTCTGGCACTCTCTCTTACTCTCTAACCCTGAAACTCTCGAACTCAGGAACTCTCTTTTCTCTCGAACTCAGGAACTCAGGAACTCTGTCTCTCTGGCACTCTCTCTTACTCTGTAACCCTGAAACTCTCGAACTCAGGAACTCAGGAACTCAGGAACTCTGGCACTCTCGAACTCAGGAACCCTCTCTCTTACTCTCGAACTCTGAAACTCTTGCACTCTCGCACTCTCGAACTCCGGAACTCAGGAACTCTGTCACTGGCGAACTCAGGAACTCTCGGACTCCGGAACCCTCTCCCAGGGTCCCTTGGGGCGGGGACAAGCAGGCCCGCGAAATTAACAGGACTCATCCAATTCTCTTGGAGGGGGAGGGCTAGAACAAGCCAATGTAAAGCATACGACAATTCCCCCTTTTCTTTTTAACTAAATGACTATAGTATCAAGGGTGTGGGGGGAAGGCAGGAGGGACAGTCCAGAATATTGCTGAGTTCTGGCAACTGGTCTTGGTCTATGGGGATCCCACCTGAGACCTCAGCTCCCTCTCTCAAATGAAAATACATGATAGATAGATAGATAGATAGATAGAGTCGGGGGTTGGGTGGTGGCGTGGCACACTGGGTTAGGCACACATAGTATGCAATGGGAAAAATACACACACACACACACACACACACACACACACACACGCATACATATTCCCCTCCCAAATTATTGCTGGGGCTCAGTGCCTGCACCAGGATTCCACTGCTCCTGGAGTGTTGTTAAAATTTCGTAAAATGTAAAGCATACGACAGGTTTTAACTGGCAGGATTAATAATACATTGTGGGCAGGGAGGGTCTTGAGGGTAGAAAGAAGATTGATCAAAGGAATGGAATGGGTGGGGATCTTTCAGGCAAAACAATGATTATGTAGATAGGCCATAGTATCCGGAATGCAGGGTGGAGCAGGGGGAGCTGGCTTAAGGTTTTAAGGAATGCCAGGCTCCTGGAGGCAGAAAAATGCAGGGTGCTTTGTGAGGCTCCTCACAATTTCCTGACACAAGCCCTTCTGTCCCAATGCTTGGCCCAACCCCTAGAGGTTCAGACTTGTTATTTATAAATAAGGAGATACAGAGCATCACTATGACACATGAAATGCCAAGGATGGTGTCAGGGATGACGCTGCTTCCCTTCAAGGATTTGAATTTTTTTTTTTCTCAAGAGAGAAGAGACACCATAGGACACCTCCACCATCTGAGAAACATTCCATTGGTGCCACCAGGGCTTGACCCCAGACCGTAGGACATAGCCAGGTGCATGCTCTCCCTGCCTAGAGGATTCCGTAGCTTTCCAGAATGCCGAGCTGTCCCAGTGCACAGCTGGCATCCAGATATTTGCTGAGTGAACAGATCAGCCTAAACACGACCAGGGAGGCTGAGACACCTGCCTGAGGGTTTAGAACTACTGAGAAGTGGACCCCCCTCTGTCTGGCTCTTGAGCTCCAAGCCCACCGCCTGTGATCCAGCAGCCTCCTCCATACCCCATGTTACCCACATACCTTTACAGGATTCCCAGTGAGGAGTGTGTGTCCACCTTTTTTTTTTCTTGTTCTCCTCCTGGGTTATCACTGGGGCTTGGTGCCAGTACTATGAATCCATTGCTCCTGGCAGCTCCCCCTTTTTTCTGTATTTTAATTGGATGGGACAGAGAGAAATAGAGGAGAGGGAGAGAGAGGGAGAAACACCCACAGACTTGCTTCACTGCTTGTGAAGCAACCCCCCCCCCCCGCAGGTTGGGAGCCGGGAGCTTATCAAACTGGATCCTTGTGGGTGGGGGGTTCTTGCACTTGGTTCTTATGTGCACTTAACACAGTACACCACTGCCTGACTCCGCTCCCTTCTCAAAAAGCCTTAATTATTTTTAGATTTTTAAAAATATTTATTTCCTTTTTGTTGCCCTTGTTTTTATTGTTGTAGTTACTATTATTGTCATCATTGTTGGATAGGACAGAGAGAAATGGAGAGAGGAGGGGAAGACAGAGAGGGGGAGAGAAAGACAGACACCTGCAGACCTGCTTCACCTCCTGTGAAGCGACTCCCCTGTAGGTGGGGAGCCGGGGGCTCGAACCAAGATCCTTATGCCAGTCATGTGCACTTAACCCGCTGCGCTACCGCCCGACTCTCAAGCTTTATTTATTTATGAAAGAGAAGAGAACCAGAGCATCTATTCTGGCACTTGTGCTGCTGGGGATCGAACACAGGACCTAATGTTTTAGAGCCCAACACCTCATCCAGCGTGCCCCCTCCACTTTTATTATTATTTTTTTACCAGAGCACTGCTCAGCTCTAATGGTGGTGCTAGGGGTTGAACCTGGGACCTCAGAGCCACAGTCATGAAGCGTGATGTTATCTCCCCAGCTCCTTTATACCCACTTTCATCAGGGGGGAAACTGAGGAGGGTACTCGACCTCACTCGCAAGAACTAGATGGCGTGAGATCCAACCAGTGCCTGAATCCCCAAAATTCACACCTTTGCTACTTAAAACACCAGCTGGATTTTTGAAGCCGGAAGCCCGCCCTCATTCAGCCCCACCACACCCCCAATCTCTTAGCCCCCCCCCCCACACACACACAGGAAAGTCACATTTAAATGAAAAGGTAACTTTTATTTGGGGGGAGGGGGTTTGAGAAAGTGGGTGAGCAGGGGGCATGACACTTTTTCTTTGGGGAGGGGGCTCGACATGCGGCAGCTTCTGCATCGGGCGGTTCATGCACCCGGGTGGGCGTGGGGGCGGCGTGGGGGAGGGGCCACGGCCCCCCCTCCCTGCCCTGGGGTTGGGGGGGTGGGCTGAGAAGACCCGCCGTTAGCACCAGAGTTGTACGATTTGCAGACCTCCCCTCTCCACACCGACTCCGGACCCCGCGCCCCCTCCCTGAGAGCAACCCCCCTTGCAACTCCCCTCCCCCCAAATCGAACAGGCCAGGCTGCCCCGCCCACCTTTGAGTGAGAGAATTTATTGCTGTGTGTGTATGTTGGGCAGAGGGTCCCCATGAGCTCAGGAAGACCCCCGCCCCCGCCAACCCTTCCTGCCCTACCGCCCCCACCCCGCGCTGTGTCCGTGCGGCCCCGGGGTGCGACATGCGAGTGGGGGGCGCGGCGTGCTGCGCATGCGTGTGGCAGGCACCCCCTCCCCGCACCCCGCTCGGTCACCCTGAGGGCTGGGACGGTGCGGGGCGGAATCACGGTTTTCTGAAGTTGGTGATGAAGGTGGTGGTGTGTGTGTATGTGTGTCGGGGGGTATTTTCCAAAAGCTGAACTAAAAAGCTGTGTGTCAGACTGGCGAGCAGGGGTGTGGGGGACACGCTGGGAAGAGGTCCGTGCCCATGGCGGGGGGGGGGTGGGAATCTGCGCTCTCCCTCCCCCCCACCCCCAGTTTGGCTTCTGCAAGGATCAGGAGAATCTGGGTTTTGTTTTTTGTTCTAAGAAGTGAAACCCTTTGGCAATAGAATCAGGCCCCGCCCCTGCACCCCGCGTCCGGAGCCCCTAGCCCTTTGCCCCTCCCGCCAGAACCCGGCCCCCCCTCGCCCCTGACTCGCCAGGGTTTAGGGTCCGAGGGAAGGATGGGGGGGGACTCCAATGCCCCCCTTGCATAGGAATCGTTGCATCGAGAATCGTGCTCAGTGACACCCCCCAACTCTCGGGTGGGGGGTCAGGGGGTTCCTGAGGCTGTGGGGGCAGCGGTTGCCAACCCCAAGGGGGCCCCCCAGTTCCCAAGAAGGGGTGGGTGCGGGGGTCCTTAAGGATCCTGGGCCCCCAGTGGTACCAGCTTGGGGGAGGTAGCGCTGCCTGGAGCCGAGAGGAGAGAGGAGGCGAGGTGGGGTCCCAGCCCCGGGGTGGTGGGGGCGCGGTCGCCCCAGCTCCTGCTTGCAGAGCCCGCGGACAGTCCAGCCGAGCTGAACCTGCAGGGCCCCGCGCCCTTGGGTGAGAAACACCTGCAGCCCCACGCTCGGCACGGCACACCTGGGGGTGCAGACACGGCCTCCCGGGGCACCTTTGGGGGTGCCGCTGAAGGTAGGAGCTGGGGGCGGGGTTCTGGGAAGATCTGGTCCCCGGGCAATGCAGATAGGTCAAGCCCATCATGGAAATTCGGGTGTCAGGGGAACCTGAGGTGGATGTCTGAAATTTGGAGGGGGAGGAGCAGGCCTGAGGATATGGGAGTGTTCTAGTTCTGGGAAGGAATTGGCGCATCCCAAAGGCGGAACGGTGAGCTGAAGAAAGGGCGAGGCCCAAGTCTTGGGAGGATTGGGGGGGGGGGTGTAGGGATTGGGTGCAGTCTAGGAAATTGAGGTGGGGGTGTTTTTCTGGGTGCAAGTCTCATGTCCTGGGAATGGGGGCCCGGGAATTTCGTGTGTAGGCGAGGGCCAGATCATCCGCCCCAGCAAGTCCAAGGAGGAAGTCTGATTCCATGCAGCGAGAAGAGAGGCTGGCAGCTCCCTGCTTGGGGGTCCTGGGGGGCTGGCAGAGTGGAATCCACCCGCAGCAACTGCCCCCCCATTCTGAGCTCCCAGTGACTGTTCCTTCTGCCCCCACAGAGCTGCTTATTTTTTGTGGGGTTCTTGTTTTATGAAATCAGTGCATGGTGGGTTGCCCTTGGGGTGGGGGGGCTAGAGGCAGGAGGCTGGGGACCTCCCCCCACCCCCGCCCTGGCCAGCGCGCCTCCTCAATCAACGCGGCATGCAGCCCCGGGCAGGTTACTGCTGAGGCGGAGCTGGGGGCGCCATCCGGGCTGGGGGTCGTCATGCAGAGGGGGGACAGAGGCGCCCCGAGATGTGACTGGCGTCCTGGGTGGGGGGGTATATTTACACGAGGTGATGGGGGAGGGTGTCCTATGGCTCGTGGAGACCTGAGAAGGTTTTATTTTGTTCGTCGAGAAAGGGAGGAGGGTTGGGGGCGCCCAGGTGGGGGGAGTACGAGGGGCCCGGGGGTGTCTGCTGGCATCGGCGTCACGGTTGCATATTAATAATGTACTTTTTTGATTTTTTTCTCTTTAAAAAAAATAAACCTTTCCCCCACCCCCCCAGCTCCTTTGACCTTCTTGCCTGTCACCCCCGAGCCCCCCACGCGGGGGAGGGAGAGGGAGCGCTAGAGGATGGAGGGCAGGGTGGGGGGGGCGCGGCGGGCGGCCCTGGGGGAGCCGGGGGGCGTGGCAAGGGGCGCGAGCCGCAAGGACACCCCACTCAGGCCTGCGATGCTGCCGAGGCTGCGAGATTTCTCGTAACCTGGGGGGGAGGACATGGAGACAGAGAGGTGCAGGGGGAGGGTCCCACAGACAGAGACACCCCGCAAGGCAGAGGGAGCGGGGGCGGGGGCGAGACAGGAGAAAGAAGAGGAGGCCAGAGACAGACGGACATGAGGAGAGGCAGAGATGGACAGGCGGACCAAGGAGAGAGAGGGAGAGAGATGAACAAATCGCAGTCAGTCGCATTGGGAGAAAGGTTCAGACAAGGGGAGGGGGGAGAGACTCAGGGTTAGGGGGCGAGGTGGCACCCACCAAGCCTCCCCTCCCCCCACCCCACCCCTACTTCCCCTCTTGCCCTCCCCCATTGGCCCCCTCATCTGAGGCAAAAAGGAAGGGGCAGCGAGGCAGATGGTGGGCGCGCGTGGGCATGGGGTGGGGGAGCTCGGGTGAGATGCATGTGGGGGGAGCAGCCAGTTGGGGGTGAGACCTAGATGTGGGGGGAGGGGAAGGGGGCAGTGGTGCCCACGGGGCAGAGAATGAGGACATGCTCTCAAGGGCTGTCATTAAAGGATGCAGGAAGCCTTGGGGAAGGGCCTATAAGCATCTCCCTCAACGAGGGGTCTGACCCAGGGGCCTGGTGTGGTCTGCTGAGAGCTCAGGGGTGCTTCGGGGTGTGCTGAGCCCGGTGACGCTAGACTCTAGGTGGGTGTCGGGGTTGTGCATAGGCTCTAGGGTCTCCTAGGCTGTGACAGGGGGTCTGTCTGAAGGAAAGAGGAGCCTGGGAAGGGGGTCGTCAGAAGCCCAGTATCGTAGGGGGATCCCCTCCCCACCATTCCCAATTGCTAACCTGGGGGGAAGGGGCAGGGGGGGACCGAGGGTCTCGCGAGGTCTCAGGCGGTGACAAGAGCTGGGGACAGAAACACAAGAGTCACGCAGGGGAGAAAGGCAGTTAGAGGGAACCCCCCAACACGGCCTCACTGTTGGGGGACAGAGAAACGCCGGCATCTCTTCCTCCTCTCCTCTCTGGTGTTTTCCGGAGGGAAAGGGAGCAGTGAAATGGGGGCCAGAGACATCAAATATGGAAGGAGCTTTGGGGTGACTGACGGGGGCGGGGTGGGGGGCAGAGGAGGGAGAGAGCAGGGGGAAAGGGAGACTAGAGGCAAGGGTCGGGTTGGAGGGAAAATGGGGAAGAGAGGGGTCTTGGGGTGCAGGGAGACTGGTCAGGGGAGGGGTCTTGGGTAGAAGGAAGAGACAGGAATGGGGGGGGTGAGGACCCCAGCAGCTCCAGCCATCATTTGAGTTCAATGAATGGGTTTTGGCATAAGAGGCAAGAGAAGCAGAACTCTCCCCGACCTGCACCCTCCATTCCCCCCCTACTCCCTCTGTCCTTCCATTCCCACGGGGTCCCATCCACATTTGGGGTGAAGGAGGCCAAGGTCAGGAAGGAGACTGGATACAAGCAGTGGGGAGGGGAGAGGGTGGCAGGGAAGGAGGGTGATGAGATGAACATGGAGTATGACTGGTGATTCCACAAGAGCAGGGATGGGGGTGTGGGGGGGGAGTCTGGGCCTCCATGAGCTCCTCTAAAAGCTGGGGAGGCTAGACAAGCTGTCCCCAGAGGGGGCCCCCCATTCCGCTAAGCTGTAGGATGTCTCCTGTGTTTCTAAGGAAGTTTCTGGGTGTTCACTTAGTGACTGTGACAGGTCAGACTCCTTCACTAGCTTTCACTTTTCAGATAAACTCCAGGGGGGCTAGATGGTAGCACAGGGCTGGATGGAAACACAAGAACCAGACGGGTGCAAGGAACCTGGTTCGATTCCCTGGCTCCCCACCTTCCAAGTGGGTCATTTCACAAGTGGTGAAGCAGGTCTGCAGGTGTCTTGTCTTTCTCTCCCCCACCTTCTCAATTCTCTCTGTCCTATCCAGCAACAATAATAGAAATAACAGCAAAACAATAACAGCAAGGGCAACAAGATGAGGGGAGAAACGGTAAACTCTGTCCTCTGAGATTCGTGCAGCTCTGGGACCTCAGGGCCCTTGCAGCTGTTGTTTCTCCCATTTTGCCGGAGGCTCTACAAACACCAGCTCCACATGCCCAGGAGTGATGCGCTAGGTCCTGGGTCTCCTGTGAAGCTCTTTCCCATACTAAACAAGATAAACTGAAAAAACAAAAAAAAAGTGTTTGCAGAAGTCCTGATGCAGCCTGAGTTAGTTATCAGATCTGTCTTTTTTACTTGTTTAGAATCACAAGTCAATTGAGGGTAAGGGGAGACAGCTCACCCAGCTAAGCTTTTGCTTGGAAATGTACAAGCATCCCCCACCCCCAACCCCACCCCATGAGAGCAGCTGCACAGGGCAAGCTTCCTGGGCTGTGGTGCAGGCCCTCTCTCCCCTTGCCACTCTCTATCTTCAGGGAAAAAAAAAAAAAAAAAAAGTGGTCCAGGAAGTGGTGCAGTGGCTAGGGCACTAGACTCTCAAGCATGAGGTTCAGAGTTCAGTCCCAGGCAACACAATGATACTCTGGTGCCACCGTGATACTCTGGTTGTCTTTCTCTCTCCTCCTATGTCTCTCAATAATAAATAAATAAATAAATAAAATCTTAAAAAGATTGAGCCAATGAGCACACACATTATCA
Source organism: Erinaceus europaeus (assembly GCF_950295315.1). Lineage (NCBI taxonomy): Eukaryota > Metazoa > Chordata > Mammalia > Eulipotyphla > Erinaceidae > Erinaceus > Erinaceus europaeus. Next base: position 4,610,622 of record NC_080163.1, read on the forward strand.
CTCACAAGGACCCAGGTTCGAGTTCCTGCTCCCGACTGCAAGGGGGATGCTTCAGGAGCAATGAAGCGGGTCTGCGGGTGTTTCTCTCTTCCCCCTACTCCCCTTTCCCTCTCAATTTCTCTCTCTCATATCAAATAAAAGAAAAAGGTAAAAATGGCCACCAAGAGCGATAGACTTGTGGTGCCAGCACCGAGCCCCAGCAAGAACCCTGGTCTCAAGAAAGAAAGGAAAGAAACGGGGAATCAGGCGGTAGCCCAGCAGGTTAAGTGCAGGTGGCGCAAAGCGTAAGGATCCCGGTTCGAGCCCCCGGCTTCCCACCCGCAGGGAACTCGCTTCACAGGCGGTGAAGCAGGTCTGCAGGTGTCTGTCTTTCTCTCTCCCTCTGTGTCTTCCCCTCCTCTCTCCATTTCTCTCTGTCCTATCTAACAACAACGACATCAATAACAACAACAATAACTACAACAACAAAACAACAGGAGCAACAAAAGGGAGTAAATAAATAATTAAAAAAAAATTTTTAGAAAAGAAAGGGAAAAAAATAGGGCAGGGTAAATAGCATAAAGGTTATGCAAGGACACTCTCCTGCCTAAGGGTTTGAAGTCCCAAGTTTAATCCCCTGCAACACCATAAGCCAGAGCTGAGCAGTGCTCTGGTTAAAAAAATAAATAAAAGGGAGTCGGGCTGTAGTGCAGCAGGGTAAGTGCAGGTGGCACTAAGTCCAAGGACCAGTGTAAGGATCCCTGTTCGAGCCCCGGCTCCCCACCTGCAGGGGAGTCTCTTCACAAGCGGTGAGCAGGTCTGCAGGTGTCTCTCTCTCCCCCTCTCTGTCTTCCCCTCCTCTCTCCATTTCTCTCTGTCCTATCCAACAATGATGACAACAACAATAATAATAACTACAACAATAAAAACAAGGGCAACAAAAGGGAATAAATAATAAAATAAATCAATCAATTTAAATAAATAAATAGGGGGTCGGGCGGTGGCACAGCGTGTTAAGCACATATGGCGTATAAAACGCAAGGACCAGCATAAGGATCCCAGTTTGAGGCCCCGGCTCCCCACCTGCAGGGGAGTCGCTTCACAGGTAATGAAGCAGGTCTGCAGGTGTCTGTCTTTCTCTCCCCCTCTCTGTCTTCCCCTCCTCTCTCCATTTCTCTCTGTCCTATCCAACAACGAACGACATCAACAATAACAATAAAAACCACAAGGCTACAATAACAGAGGCAACAAAAGATGGGGAAAAAATAGCCTCCAGGAGCAGTGGATTCATGGTGCAGGCACTGAGCCCCAGCAATAACCCTGGAGGCAAAAATAAATAAATAAATAAATAAATAAGTGGTCCTGAAGTTGGCACAGTGGCTAAGGCACTAGACTCTCAAGCATGAGGTCCTGAGTTCAATCCCCGGCAGCACATGTACCAGAGTGATGTCTGGCTCTTTCTCTCTCTCTTCCTATCTTTCTCATGAATAAAATAAAAATAAATTAATAAAATTTAAAAGAGCCCTCCAGGAGTGGAGAAACTCTAGGCGTGGAGCCCAAAGGATCACCCTGGTGGGGAAAACAAAATGCCCTGCCATGACACACACACAGGGCCGCGGGGCCGCGCCAGCCTGATGTTGCTCAGCTGTGAAACCACCTGGTGGCACAGCCTCAGATGTGACCCCTGAAGTGACAGTATTTGTGCTTCTCCCACCGAGGGAAGCAGGGGGCCACAGTCTAAATCATTTCCAAGTCCGCGGCCCCCTGCATCACTGTCAAGTTTTCCCACTCTCCTGCTCTGTGACCGTGGCTGTGTTCCAATAAAGCTTTATTCACAAAACCGTGGGCGGACAGAGTGACCCCCTAGCGCAGGGGTCCCTGCTCTGGACTGTGAGCCCTGTGACAGCTGCATATCCGAGCCAGGGTGGGGCCCCGACACACTGGTTGCTGAGTGGATAGATGGAAGGATGGGTGGATGGACGGATGGACAGAGTTGGAGTTGTGAAGACAGTGCTGCCACATGCCCTCTCTCTCCTGCCTCGTACTCTGCCTACCCTCCACTCCCAGCCCTGGCTCCCTCCTCCTTTTCCCCTTCTCCCCAGGGCCCTCATCTCTTCCTCCAGTCCAGGCCCACAATGCCCCAGGCCTGAGCTGCCGCCCCAGCCAGCTCCCTGGACTCCATCCTGACCCTTGAAGGCCCTACCGGCTCTCGGCTCGGCTCGGCTCAGCTCTGCATGTGCGTCTGGATCCTGTCTTCCCTCCTGCATGCCCAGGGGGATACAGTGTCTGCCTGTCCCTCCCAGCAGAGCAGGGGCTTCAGGGCTGGAGAGGCCACTGGCTCTGCTCCCATTGCATGGCCAAAGCCCAGCACAGTGCTTGGGGTACTAGTGACTGGGATGGCTGGCTTGGTGGGGGGGTGATGACTTTCCCAAACCATCTTGCATCTGTGCCTGGGTGTGCACCTCACTTTTTTTTTTTTTTTTGCCTCCAGGGTTATTGCCGGGGCTCGGTGCCCGCACCATGAATCCACCGCTCCTGGAGACCATTTTTTCCCTTTTTGTTGCCCTTGTTGTTGTAGCCTTGTTGTGGTTACTATTATTATTGTTGTTGTTGCTGTCACTGGATAGGACAGAGAGAAATGGAGAGAGGAAGGGAAGACAGAGAGGGGGAGAGACAGACAGACACCTGCAGACCTGCTTCACCGCCTGTGAAGCAACTCCCCTGCAGGTGGGGAGGCAGAGGCTTGAACCGGGATCCTTACGCCGGTCCTTGAGCTTTGCGCCACGTGCGCTTAACCCGCTGCGCTACCGCCCGACTCCCGCACCTCACTTTCTTGATTGTGTTTAAAAAGGGGTGGTGGGGGAGGCAGGCAGGGGTGATGAGGATGGGGGTCAGTCGTGAAGGCGGGCAGCGGAGCAGGGTGGGGGTTAGTTCCGGGCAGGCTGGGGCCTGGTCAGGCAGGTGTAGGGTCCGAGTCAGGCCAGGTCGGGTGTGGGTGAATGCAGCTGCTGGCAGTGAGTAGACGGGAGTCTCAGTCAGTGGGGGGTGGGAGTGCGTGTTCTCAGAGGGGTTAGTCAGGAGGGAAGGGGGCAGAGGGGTGGGGGCTACTTACCCCGGGGGAGGGGGCTCGTCCGCTAGGGGGCTATCCAGGCGGCGGCGTTGGCGTTGAGGTCGGGCAAGAAGCTGGGGGGGCCTGGCTTACGCCAGTCTGGGGGGGGCAGTGGGGGAGCACCGGTGGCTGGGGGTGGGGGGAGAGGTCAGAGGATGGGGTGGGGGGAATGGAGATGGAATAAAGACAGGTGAAGGGTCAGTGGTGAGGAATTGGGGGGCTGGGAGGGAGGCGGTATGGGGACAAGGGATGGGCAAGTCCGGCACCTCCTCCCCCACCCCTCTCCACCCCTCCCCGTGGGGAGAGGGGGAGGGGGAGCACCCCAGGGCCCCTCAGAAGGTGCCTCACCTTTCCGGATGGAGCCATCAGGGGAGGGGGCGTAGTCGGTGAGGAGGAAGCAGGCGCGGTCCCTGCTGTAGCGGCCACGGCTCCCAGGGGTGATGGGGCTCTTGTCTTCCGGGGACATGGCCGGCTGGTCGATGGCCGGACAGTCCTCGTGGGCCAGCGCAGCTGCCGCTGGGTCCCCATTGGGACGGGAATCTGTATCCCGGGGAGACAGACAGGACAGAGTGAGGAGGCCGCTGGGGTGTGGGGGACACAGCAGCAGAAGTGGGTGATGGGGGGCGCAGCCAGGAGCATGGGCACTGGGCTTGGGGTGCTGAATGTTGAAGAGGACACGTGGCCGGGGACAGGGGCATTGTGGTGGCAGAGCTCTGGGTCTGCAGGCCTGAGTACCAGGGTCATCGTGGGGAGGAAGGGGAGAGTGGAAAAAGAAGTTAGGAGAAAGAATGAAAGAAACAAAGGAAGAAAGAAAAGGGCCTGGTGGGGGTCGGGCGGTAGCGCAGCGGGTTAAGCGCACATGGCGCGAAGCGCAAGGACCGGAATAAGGATCCCGGTTCGAGTCCCCGGCTCCCCACCTGCAGGGGAGTCGCTTCCCAGGCAGTGAAGCAGGTCTGCAGGGGTCTGTCTGTCTCTCCCCCTCTGTCTTCCCCTCCTCTCTCCATTTCTCTCTGTCCTATCCAACAACAGCTACAACAATAAAACAACAAGGGCAACAAAAGGGAATAAATAGATATTTAAAAAAGAAAAGGACCTGGCAATGACCCACCTGGTTGAGTGCATGTGTTACAGGGCTCAAGGACCTGGGTTCAAGCTCCCGGTCCCCACCCGCAGGGGAAAAACTTCACAAGTGGTGAAGCAGGGCTGCAGGCATGTCTTTCCTCCTCCCTCTCCTATTCCATCTCAATTTCTTTCTGCCTTTATCTGATAAATCAAACAAAGCAAAAAACCCCTAAAGGGAAAATAAAGAATGGAAGGGAGAAAGTAAAGAGCAAAAAGAAAGGAAAGACAAGAAAGAAAAATGGGAGAAAAATGAGGAGGCAGGCAGGAAGGCAGGAAGGCAGGAGGGGGTCATGAAAGGGAGTGGTCCGGGGGGTGGCGCAGTGGCTAAAGCACTGGACTCTCAAGCGTGAGGTCCTGAGTTCGGTCCCTTGGCAGCACATGTACCAGAGTGATATCGGACTCTTTCTCTCTCTCTCCTCCTGCCTTTCTCATTGATAAATAAATACAATCTTTTTAAAAAGAAAAAAAAGGAAGAAATGAAGGGCAAAATAGAAAAAGGAAGGAAAGGATGAGAGGCGATGGGAGGCCAGGGGAGGCGTCTGAGTGGGTGTGACAGGCGTTGGTGGCGTAAAGGGTGGAGGTGGATGCTGGGCCCACAGGGTGGGTGGGCTAGTTTGGAAGGCCAGCTGCGGGCGGGTGTGTAGGGGGGCAGGAGGGATATGGGGCACTGGGAAGGTGACAGGTGAGGGAGGGGCAGTGGGGGTCCCCCAGGCTCTGACTTGAGCTATTTTTAATTGGTGTGAAACTGGGTCAGCAGTCGAGGGAGCAGTATGGGATGGGACCAGGCGGCCCAGCTCCTTTTGTTGACCTACTTAAGGTGTAGTGGTGGGGGGTGGGGCCCCCCAGCTTCTTCCTCCTCCTGGACACCCAGATCCCTCTCTGCCTCTGAGGGCCAGACTCCCCGGGGTGAGTCCACTTTCTCCTCCCCTCTCCAGTCCCCTTTGCTGATGCAGGATGCTGGGGACCTGGGGTTCCCAGCTGCCACATGGCGGGTCTGGTCTCTTAGTTCTGAAGATCTGCCTCTTCATCTCACTCTTAAACCTAAACTCTGCACCAGGGACTCCCGTCCTCCTCCGTCCTTCCACATCTATTCCCTCTTCTCTCTGCATCTCACTCGCTGTGGCTCCTCGGAGCCTGGGACACTCCGGCTAGAAGTCCATCCCAGGTCTGTCTCTTGTGGACACACCACTCCCAGGAGTCTCTCTCTGCCAGGGTCTCTCAAACCCCTGTCTCTTCCAGAGTTTTTTTTTTGTTGTTTGTTTTACCAGAGCATTACTCAGACCTGGTTTATGGTGGTGCAGGAGATTGAACCTGGATCTTGAGAGCCTCAGGCATGAGTCTCTGTATATTCATTAGGCTGTTTACCCCTGCCCTTTTTTTTTTTTTAATGAGATAACAGAACACCACTCAGGTCTGGCATAAGTTGGTGCTGGAGATTGAACCTGCAGCCTCTGGGGCCTCAGGCCTGCACCTCCTGTGTTCTAACAGGCTGACGGTCCCTTCTCTCTATTGAGGTTCCTTCCCCACAGGGCCGAGGACCCCTCCTTCCTGATGCCCCTGTGCCCCTTGGCATCGAGTCTCCTAAAAAGTGGCCCCCTCCACACTGCTAGCTTCTCTGCCTGGCTCCCCACAACAGCCTTTTCTAAGGCCTCCCAACCCTCTGAACTTGTAAAACCTCCCTGCAAGCCCCTCCCACAAACTGCCGGGCCTGCGCCCCCCCCCCCCCCTGCGCCCTCTCACCTGCCCGGTTGATCTCAATCACTTCCTCCTGCGCCAGCGGGCAGGGCTCCCCGGGGGCCGGCAGAGGAGGCAGCCCCATGATCCCCAGTCCCCCCGCACCCCCCCTAAGCAGCCCGGGGTGCGCATGGGGCCCCGGCGGGTAGGCCCCGGCCACAGTCACCCCCATGGAGGGTGGGGTGAGGGGTGGGGGCGGGCTGATGCCGCCGTGGTGCGGGTGGGGGGGCGGCGGGGGCGGCGGGTCGGGCTTGCAGTAGTTGGGTGAGCCGGGCTGGGGGGGCCGGGGGATGTGTTTGTTCTTCTTCTTGGGCAGCTTCTGCTTGGCCATGGCCAGCGAGTAGTACATGCCGAAGTTGTTGACGATGACGGGCACCGGCATGGCGATGGTGAGCACGCCGGCCAGCGCGCACAGCGCCCCCACCAGCATGCCCGACCACGTCTTGGGGTACATGTCGCCGTAGCCCAGGGTGGTCATGGTGACCACGGCCCACCAGAAGCCGATGGGGATGTTCTTGAAGTAGGTGTGGTTGGAGCCCAGGATGTCGTCGGGGTCGGCGCCGATGCGCTCGGCGTAGTAGATCATGGTGGCGAAGATGAGCACACCCAGCGCCAGGAAGATGATGAGCAGCAGGAATTCGTTGGTGCTGGCGCGCAGGGTGTGGCCCAGCACCCGCAGCCCCACGAAGTGCCGCGTCAGCTTGAAGATGCGCAGGATGCGCACAAAACGCACCACGCGCAGGAAGCCCAGCACGTCCTTGGCTGCCTTGGACGACAGTCCGCTCAGCCCCACCTCCAGGTAGAAGGGCAGGATGGCCACGCAGTCGATGATGTTCAGGCTGTTCTTGAGGAACTCCACCTTGTCGGGGCAGAAGGTGATGCGCATGAGGAACTCGAAGGTGAACCACACCACGCACACGCCCTCCACGTAGGTCAGGAAGGGCTCCGTCTCCACCTCCACGTTGGTGACGTTCTCCGGCGGAGCACCCGGGATGGGCGAGGCCTGCGTCACCGTCTTGTTGCTGATGTGGATGAAGCCCTCGTGCGTCTCCAGGCAGAAGGTGGTGATGGAGATGAGGATGAAGAAGAGGGAGGCGAAGGCCACATACTGCGGGGGAGAGGGGGACAGGTGACGCCAGCGCCTGGCCAGCGGCCAGCTCCCACAGGCTCTCCAGGGACCCCGGCCTCATCTCCGCCTCCCCGCCCTCCCTCTCCCCTGGGACTCCATCACCTCCTGTGTCCTGTTCTCTCCTCTAGAGTCTGCAAAGGGAGTGGTCCCGGAGGCGGCACAGCGACTAGAGCGCTGGGCTTGCAAGCGTGAAGTCTCGAGTTCGATCCCCGGCACTGCATGTGCCGGGATGATGCTTTTATTCTCTCTCTTTCTCCCCTCTCTCATTGGCAAATAAGATAAGTGTCTTTAAAAGCAATGATAAAAAGCTTGCGAAGCGAAGGACAGGACTGAAGGCAGCATTAGCAGAAGTCCACCCCCTAGTAGGACAATTTCTCTCCTGAAAATGCTGCTTCTGCTTCTTCTCTGTGATCTCCCTCCTGCTCCCTACATCCCATCCCATCCCATCCCAGGGAGCTCCACCCCGCCCCCACCACAAGAGTTCTGCTAATGGATGGATGGGGGTGGGGGGGTTATGTGACCAAGATCACACACCCTCAGTCTCAGAGGCTCTGAAGCGCAGGGAAGGGGAACAGGACAGGGTGGGCCGGGAGGGAGACTCTGGAAGAGCTTCAGAGGAACAAAGCCTGGGTCTGGGGCCAGGTGGTGGTGCACCTGGCTGAGCAAGGACCCAGGTTCAAGTCTCCAGTCCCCACCTGCGTGGGGGGAAGGGACATTACAAGCTGTGAAGCAGCGCTGTGGGCCTCTTTCTTTCTCTTTCCCTCCCCTACCATCCCTCTCAGTTTCTGTCTTCATCCTATAAATCAAATATTAAAAAGAAAAGCAGGCAGGCAGGCAGGCAGGGCTGGGTCTGAAGCAGTGTGTCGCCACCCCCCCCCCAACTTGGCAGAGGTGAGGCTTCCTGAAACCCTAGCTGTCTGCAGGGTGACCGGGAGACTGACAGTAGGTGAGTGCACACAGGGCCCGGTGTTGGCTGCTGCAGCCACTGCTTGGCTCAGTGCTGCAGCTCAGGCTCCGGAAGCAGGTCTGAGCCAATCGAGGACACTGGGGCGGCAGCGGCAGCGAGAGCCAGGCAATGTCAGGGCCTCGGTCGGGGGCCAGAACTGAAGGGCCTTCACCTGGAGAAGGCAGAGGGGGTGGATCCAGGGAGCGAAGGAGGGGTGTGAGGGCCCTGGGTAAGTGATGTGCCAGAACTTCAAAAAGGAGGGAGGTGAGGAGGCGGCTCACTTGGTAGCCTTGTGCTGGGACCTGTGTTCCAGCCCCCAGCACCACACGGAACGCTGTGCACAGCACCCAGGGGGAGGGAGCTCTGTGCGAAGTGAAGGGTGTTCTGCTGGCTCTCCTCTCTCCCCCTCTCTGCCTCTCTTTCTCTTACACCTTCTGTCTCTATTTGAAAATAAAAGAGAAGAAAAATTAAGGCGGGGGGGGGGTGGGTGCAGATGGTGGTATCCCTGGTTGAGCGCACGTTACAATTCGCAAGAAATCAGGTCCAAGTCCCCACGGGGGGGGGGGGAGCTTTGTGAGTGTTGAAACAGGACTGCAGGTGTCTCTCTCTCCCTTTCTATCTCCCCTTTCCCTCTCAATTTCTGGCTGTCTCTATCAATAAATAAAGATAATAAAAGAGTCGGGGGGGCAGGTGGTAGCACACTAGATTAAGCGCACATAGTGCGAAGCACAAGGATCCAGGTTCGAGCCCTAGGCCCCACCTGCAGGGGATCACTTGAAAAGCATTGAAGCAGATCTGCAAGTGTCTATCTCCGCCCCCTTCCCCTCCTCTCTCAATCTCTGTCCTATCCAACAACAAAAACAACAGCAACAACAGTGGATTCATAGTGCAGGCACAGAGCGCCAGTGATAACCCTGGAGGGGGAAAAAAAAAATCCAGCAGGAGCAATAAAACAGTGCTGGCGTGAAGCCTCTGGAAACAAGAGTTTTCCGAAGAAGACGGGAGCGCTCAACAGTACAGCTCAGGATGACTGGGTCCCAGGTTCAATCCCCAGCACCACAAGTGCAGAAGCTGAATGTATATATATATATATATATATATATATATATATATATGCTGCTTACAAATAAGTGGAGTGGAAATGAGAGCAAGTGAGGGTCAGGGCATGGAGGGACGGCGGGGTTACTAAGATCAGAGACTTGGGTGAGAGGGGGACTTGGGTGAGGAGTGCTGACTGGGGGTGCCTGGGTCTTTTCGGATTGGGAGGGTGAGGCCTGAATTCTCTTGAGTTCTGAAGGTGGGGAGGCTGGTGGAGCTGGGCCCTGAGGGTGGTCACGGGCTTTCTCGGACAAGCAGAAGTCAAGGGTTAAGCTCGGACTTAGCCTGTGCGGAGGAAGGGGCCCGGTCTAGGCGGAGGGGGCTTGGGTCAGCTGAGCAGAGAGGGGCCCAGCCGAGCAGGGAGGCTAGCGCGACCCTCGGCCCCGCCCCCGTTTCTCCGCAGTGGCTCCCAGGCCAGGGGGCCGCAGGGCGCATGCCCGGCGAGGCTGCGGCACCGCAGTGGGGAGGGGGGTGGGGGTGGCCGGCCGGGGGCGGGGCCGAGGGCCAGCACCGCGGACAGCTCCCGCCGCAGTGCGCAGCCGCAGCGGCCGGCCGCCTCCCCCGCCCCGGCGCCCCGGGCCGCGCGCAGCCGCAGAGCCGCGCTCCGGCGAGGGGAGGGCAGCGCTTGTTAACTCCTTCCCTGCCGGCCCCAGGGGAGGGGGGCGCCCCGCCCGCCGCAGTGCGCAGCCGGACAGGCCGGCCGGCGTCGGGTCTGGCTCAGCCCCTGGGGCCCGAGCTGGCTCAAGAGTAGAAGGGGTGGGAGAGCATGGAGTCCCTGCAAGAAGGAAAGGAGACATTAAGGCGCGGGGAGGGGAGAGAAGGGGGCAGGCGAAGACCCCCCGCTTTGCATCGTCCTCAGCTCCCAACCCTCAAGCTGTCTCCGTTGCAGGCTGGAAAGCAGCACGCTATGGGCATTAAATTTTTTTTTTTTTTTTTTGTGGAGGCGATGAGTAAAGCACCCCCCCCACACACACACACACCCCACTGGCTGTCCCGGGCCCCTGGGCCTCACTCCAGCACCCCTCAAAGGGGTCAGGAGGAGGAAGGGCGTCCGCGCCCCTGGGGAGGCCCGAAGGAGCATCTAGGGCCACGTCCCTTCATCACCTCCGCCGCCACTATCACACCCCCCCATCCCCATCCCCAATCTCGCCAACTCAGCGCTTCCCGGGACCAAACTTTCTGCGGAGCCTCCCCCCCCCCCCCAATGCGGCACTGCGGCTCCGCGTCCTTCCCGCCCAGGACGCGCTGGGGGGGGCGGGGCCCGGATCCTCCCGCCGGGACCCCCGGGCGGCCCCACTCCCTCCTCTGACCCCCCACCCCCGTCTTTCCTCATCCTCCCAGCATGTGTCCAACTGTCCTCCTGTCTTTCCAACACCAGGAGAAAGTCAGGAGGAAGGGGTGCCTGTCAAGCCTGGGAAATTACAGACGTTTGGAAGAAAGTTTTATGGGGGGCGGAATGAAGGGGATTTGGGGGAGAAATGTGGCTTTGAAAAGGAGAGCAAATTGGGGTGTGTGGCTCACTCTGGGGGCGGGTGTAGTGGGGCACAGTTCTGGGCGTCTTTTTTTTTTTGGGGGGGACGACGAGGTTTGGGAAGGAGGTACCCAAAGGGGGGAGGGTCGCTTGTGAAAAGATATCAGAACTGGATTTAAAAAAAAAAAGCGTTGGGAACAGAAGGAAGTTGAGTGGGGTGTGTGTGTGTGTGTGTGTATGTGTGAAGCTGAGGCGAGGAGGTGTCCCAGGAATCGAGGTTAGGTGACATTCTGGAAGGGGGGGAGTGTCAGCTGACTTCCTGGCGCGGGGCTGGGAGGCTCTGGAGAGAGGGGCTCGGGGCAGGACGCGGGCTGTGCGGGGCGGGGAGGAGCCGCTGCGGGGGCAGCAGCTGGGGGTGGCGGGGAGGGCAGGCAGGGGAAGGGAGCTCAGAGCTTCTGGAGACATGGACAAGTGGGGAGGGCCGCGTCCTGACAGGGCAGGTTCCTGGACTTGGCGATGAAGTGGACGAAGCAGGAAGGGACAGGAGAAGATGGGGCAGAGGGTTCCCGGAGGGAAGACACCCCGAGTGCTGCACGGAGGGGCTAGGGAAAGTGGTTTTCAGGTCGGGGGAGGCAGCGAGGGGAACTTCCGAGGCTCTGGAAAAAAAATAACAAAAAACAGGAGAAACCCAAACTTTCCGGGACATTCAAACTTGGAGAGAGGGAGAGGGGGCAGTAAGGGAGGGCAGAGGGAAGACGGGGTGGGGGAGTGGGGGTGTTGGGGGGCCCTCGCGCTGGAAAGGGGGGAGGGAAGGAGGCAGCGTCCCGGGGTCAGGCCATGCGGAGGGGCGGGAGGGATTGTCCGAGGAGCAGAGGGCCAGGGAGGGGGTCCGCCAAGAAAGGGGTGCTCAGGTATCTGAGACGGGAGGTGTCTTCTGAGGGTCTTGAAGGGGTTCAGGAGGTGTATGGGGGGAGGTTGAGGCTGCTCAGAAGTCCAGCAGATCCATGCAGGGACCTTGCTGAGGGTCTAGCGTTGGCCAGAGGAGGCGGGGCGCGGTTCGGAGGGATTTGGGGCGAGGGGGTGGGGTTGCTCAGAGGTGCAAGGAGGCTCGAGACGGGGGTGCAGAGGTGCAGAGGAGGCTCGGAGAGACCAGGAGGGGAGGGGCCCCGAGTGCACGCTCACCCTGGCCGCCCGCGACGAGTAGGGGTCCTCGAAGAGCGCCCACACGCGGGGCTGCCAGCGGCGCCACCACGAGCCGCCCGCGCCGCCTGCGCCCCCTGGCGGCCCCCCGGCGCCGCCGCCCGCGTCCTGGAAGCAGAGGCGCTTGAGCTCGCCGCCCGCACCGTCCAGGCCGCCGCCGCCCGCGCCCGCCTCGTCGTCCAGGCCCCCGTCGTGGGCGCCCCCGGCGTTGGCGGCGCCGGAGGAGTCGGGAGCCTCGAAGGAGTCGAGCGCCTCCTCGGCGTCCCGGTGCTGGCGGTAGGTCATCCAGCAGCAGGCCTCCACGTCGGTCTCGTCGATGCCCCAGAAGCCCAGCTCCTCCTCGAAGAGCGGCCCGCACACGTCTGCCGGGCAGTGCAGCTTGCCGGTGCGGTAGTAGTTGAGCACGTAGGCGAAGACGCCCGGGTGGCGGTCGAAGAAGAACTCGTCGGCGCCCGGGTCGTAGTCGAAGCGCGCCGCCGCCTCGGGCTCCGTCAGGCCGGCCAGCCGCGTCCCCGGCAGGGTGCGCAGCGTCGAGCGGTACGTCTCATGGCGCACGCCGCCCACGTTGATCACGATCTTGCCGCTGTCGCCACCGCCGCCGCCGTGCCGCCCCATGGCCGCCGCCGGCAGCCCGGGGCATGGCTCGGCGCGCCGGCCCCCGGGCCCGCGGGGTGCTGGGGGGCCCGCCGGGGACGCGGCGGGGCCGGGCTGCGCAGGCGGCGGCGGCTGCGGCTGCTGCTGCAGCGGCGGCGGCGGGGGCAGCGGCGGCGAGGACTCGGGCGGCTGCGGCGGCGGCGCCGGCTGCTGTTTGCTGGCCCCCTGGCGCCCGCGGAAGGACGAGACGCAGACTGAGCTCAGCATTGGACGGGGGGCGGGGCGGGGGCGGGGCTCCGGGGCGCGGGGCGGGGCCGCCGGGGAGAGGCAGGCGTGATTGGGCGGGAAGGGGCGACGGGGGCAGGGGCGGGGTCTCTGGGGGCACGGAGCTAGGTGATTGGTCGGGTGCGGGGACGGGGCGGGGCCACAAATGCGGCACACCGATTGGGTAGTGTCAGAGGGGGCGGGGTCAGGGGCGGTGTTTAAAGAGGCGGGGTTCCCCCCAAACTGGGAGGGGGAGGAGCCAGTTGTGAACAATAAATATGATTGGACTAAGAAAAGGAGGGGGGCGGGGCAGAGAAAGGGGACCCGTCCAAGCTATTTAAAGAGGCCTGCGTGTAGGCAAGGGGGTGGGAGGAGGAACTGGACCACTATGAGGGGTTGTACTCTGTGATCCCGATCTAAAGCGCTGGGGGCAGACAGAGACCGCTCGGTGCGATACCTAACTTACTAGGAGGCCGGGCGGATCATAAGAAGAGGCAGAAAGAAGAAAGCTAGAAACAGTTCTGGCTGGACTGGGAAGAGGCACTGGACTATCATTGGAACTTGAACTCGGCTGGACAGAAGGGGGTCGGGGCGAGGGGAACGGAGACTGAGATCCAATGAGAAGGGGCGGAGATGAGCGAGGTCTGGAAACCCGAGTGTCTGAATAGGATTGAGGGACCGGATGAGATGGCTAATGGGTTGGAGGTCAGAGCTGCACCGGGTTAGAAGGGGATGGATGGGGAGGAGTAAAAAAAAAAAGGCAAAAACGTCTGGAATAGGTGGTGGGAGGCTAATCTAAGGAAAGGGGGCTCGAGGGGAGCTAACGGACTTGAAAACAACCAAACTTGGGGGGGGGGTGTGCAGGCTACGAGGACAGAGGAACAGAAATGGTCCTTTATGAAGGGAAGATGAGACATGGAAAGCCCACACTACTACTGGACTGGAAGCTGAGTTGGGACCTGGGACGGGATGCCTTGAGGGAATCAGACTCCCAAGGGTCAGTGGGGGCTTAGAGGGAGAGGAGAGGAGACAGAACTAAGTGATGGGTGAGAATGGGTGAACTGGGTGCCCCAAGGGCCTTAGAGGGGAGAAATCAAGAGGCCTAGAAGCCCCTTCTGGGCTGAGGCAGTGGGCGGGACCAGCGGGCGATGGGGCGGGGCCTGGAGTGCGAGCGGCCCAGTGGGGAACGTTGGCGGGTTGGGGGCGGGGCTAGTGGAGGGGCGGGACCAGAGCGAGGCGGCCCGCCCCAAGCGAGTCCGGCCCCGCCCCCGAGGCAGGGCGCAGGCGCGTGGGCAGTGCTGGGGCGGGGCCAGCGGCTGCGGCGGGGGCTGCGGCGGGAGGAGGCGGGGCCTGTGGGAGCGAAGGGGGCGGGTGAGGGGCTGCAGGCCTCGGGGCTTTGCAGGGTCCCTGGCCCGTCGCCTCCCTCTGCAGGTGCGGCGGCCGGTTAGTATGGACTCCCACCACCCCACCCCCGCTCCTGCTTCTGTCTCTTCTCGCTCTTTCTCCAAGTATTTGTCGACCTCCCCCATGTCTGCTTCCACCCCTCTGCAACTCTGCCCTCTCTTTTCCAAGGCTCTTGGCCTCCCTCTGGGTCTCTGCCCCCTTGTGCTATGGATATGTCCCCTCCTGACTTTTTTTTTTTGCCCCTTCTTCCCTCTAAGCCTCAGCCCACCCTCTCCTGACTATATCTCAGATTTGAGCCCCCCCATCTCCTTTTCTCCTGTTGCCTGTCTCTTGTGCTTCTGTTCCTCCCAAGTCTCTCTCCTATTTGTGTCTCTGTCCTCCACTCCCTACCTCTATATGGAGCCTGTCTTTGGAATCTGGGTCTCTCTACCCAGCTGTCTCCCAGTGCCTTTCCACCTTGTCTCTCTTCTCTCCCCCCACCCCCACCCCATGTCTCTTTCATCTCCTTTCTGAGTCTTTGTGACCTTCTTTCTGGGTGTCTGTCCCCACGTCTTTGGAACTCTGTGATGCTGCCCTTTGGTGTCTCTCCCTTTCTCTTTGGATTTCTCATCCTTTCTCTCACCCACACCCCCCGTCACCCCCTCTAACACTTATCCTGGCCAGGACTCTGGGCTGCGACACTGCAGAGGCACTTGCAGAAGTGCAGCCTGTCCTGCAGACCAAGGAGGTAGTTTCCCTGGATTCCCCAGACCCTAAATTCCCTCTGTCTCGGAAGGTGTCCTCCCCCCTGCCCCAGCCCTTGATGAGACTCTGGGAAGGCAGAGAAAAGACATAGGGACTTTTGGCTTCTCTCTGCCCCAATTCTATTGTTTCCCCCAGCAGAAGCAGTGAGTGCTGAGGTGAGGGGCAGGGTGTGTGTGAAGTGAGACTTTTGGGCCAGTCGGGGATAGGGGTGGAGAGGCTGGGAGTGGGGGCTGGGGGAAAGGATCCGTGGTCCTCCCTTCTGCCCTCTGCCTCTTCCCCCCCAACTGTACTTTTCTGCCTGCCTTTGACAGCAGCCAAGCACCAAGCATGGGATCAAGTTACAGAATCAGCTGTTTGTTGCAGAGATCAGAAAGTGAGGGAGAAGGTGGGGGCAGGGCAGGGGATGCTGGGGATGTGATGGGGATGAAAGAGAGTAGAGGTTAGAGACCATGGTGGGGGTGGGGGTAGAGGGGCTGAGTAACAGGCTGGTCCAGTTCCATCGGGCCCTAGGAAATTGGGGTGCCGACTGTCACTGATATGGGGGTGTGGGCAGTTATAGTGACACTGGACCCCTCGGAGGATGACAGATATCCAGTCCAGCAGACGAAACGGGGGGGGGGGGGGTGGGAACCTGATTTTCGTAGATGGGGCAGGAGGTGGCCGCTCTCTGTCCATATCTTCAACCGCTTTCCCCACCCTTTCCTACATTTGCCCTTCCCCAGTATTGTCCTCAGCATTTTCTAGAGCTCCAAACTCCTCCGTCTTCCTCAGCGCCCACTGCCAACTCCTGGGCCCTACTCCCCGCCCCCCAGCCCCCGCCCTTGAATAGGGGAAAGGTCTCTTCCCTTTTCAGATTTCTAAGAGCCCCTGTCTTCACCACCCCCCGTTTCTATTCTAAATCTAGGAAAGGGGGTCTCTCGGACACTACCACCCCGAATATGGGGACTCTGCTAGGCTCTTTCGTGCCCTAGACCCTCCAAGTACCTGACCCTGTCCCCCCACAAGCTCGTTATCGAGGGGAATCTCTCCGCTGTCATCGTTGGGTGCCCGTCTCTCCTGTCTCCAAAACTGAGATTGGGGATGTCTTCCCGCCCCCGGACCCCGAGCCTTCTCTCCCTCCCCCGTACTCACCCCAAGTCGAGGCGGGGCGGGGATGGGGGATCCCGGGCTGGCGTTGGGGGGAGGGGGGACCCAGACCCGGCAGCTCTGGGCAGCAAGAAGCTACCGAGGGGACAGTGACATCATTACCGGAGGAGGGGCCGTCCAGCTCCCCCCAACACGGGGGCTTCAAGCCCCGCCTTTATGGCGGACCCAGGGGTCCCGGAATCCCAAGAGAAAAACGGGAGACACGGGATAGGAGCTACGCGATGGGCTTCCGCTCCCGTTAGAGCAGGGGTTGACAAACCCTTTACGACTCCAGCCACCCCCCCCACGGCCACCTGTCGCTGCCTTAGCGACCTGTCGCCTCCCACGCGTGTTGTGGCTGCGCCCGCCCCCGACAGAGCGTGAACGGGGTTTGGACTACAACATCCGTGATGCTCTTCGGTGCCGCGCCCCTTTGACGCTAGGAGGCGCGGGCGAGGGGCTTCATGGGATTTGTAGTAGAAGCACCGCACCCCGCGCGTGCATGAACCCGGCAGGAAAGCAATGCCACCCTCTCCTTCCTGGACTCCAGGGTTCAACCCTCATGCTTCTCACTAAGAAGTGTGTGATTTATAAAAATAAAAATAAAAATAAAAATAAAAGAGGGCCGAGGAGAGTTTGCGGGAGACTGGATCTTTACTGAGTAGCCGGAGTTGCCCTCCATCTCGTTGCGCAGGCGCCTAGCCCGGCCGCCCCCCGGGGAACTGCGCCTGCGCGGAGCCGCCCCCCGCCCCCCGAGCTCGAGCGCGCGCCAGGCCCACGCGGGCGCCGCCCCTGGGGTCCCCGCGGTCGAAGACAGCGACGTAGGCGCCCAGGAAGACGTCCCCGAGGATCCAGAGGGGCCCTGCCGGCGGGGGCACGTCCAGAGCCAAGAAGCCGGACACGCAGAGGCGGACGCCACCGCGAACAATCTGCAGGGGACAGAGGGCCGCTGGGTGTCGCGCCCCCTTCATTCCCGGCCCTCAAAGATTCACCCCGGCGGGCTAAGCGCACGTGGCGCAAAGCGCAGGGACAGGCACAAGGATCCCGGTTCGAGCCCCCGGCTCCCCACCTGCAGGGGAGTCGCTTCACAGGCGGTGAAGCAGGTCTGCAGGTGTCTGTCTTTCTCTCCCCCTCTCTGTCTTCCCCTCCTCTCTCCATGTCTCTCTGTCCTATCCAACAACGACATCAATAACCACAACAATGTTAAACAACAAGGGCAACAAAAGGGAAAATATTAAAAAAAAAAAAAAAGAAGAAGATGGACCCCGTCCACCACCGCCTGCCCGAGAACTCTGAAGCCCCTGCTCAGCCCTAGAGATGTGTCCTCCCCGGCCCCAGCTCCAGCCACCCGAACCACGGAGCTCCGCTCCGCCGCCATGTCAGTTTGACTCTGACGTCATGGCGCATCACTTCGGCGTCATCGCGAAGGTCGCTTACCTGGATGACGTAGTCTTGGGCTGTGAGGTTAAACCAGGTCCCCCCCAGGAGGAAGGAGACGGTGGGGAGTTTGGGGACTGAGGAGCACTCAATGAGGTACTGAGAAAGAAGAGAGGGCAGGGGAGGGGGAGACAGCATCATGGTTGTGCAAACAGACTCTCATGCCTGAGGCTCCTAAGTCCCAGGTTCAAGTCCCCCCCGCACCACCATAAGCCAGAGCTGAGCAGTGCTCTGGTGTTTCTGTGTGTGTGTGTGTGTCTGCATCTCTCTCAAAAATAAAATTAATTAAAAAAATTTAAGAATAATAATAAGATTTTTAAAAAAAAAAAAAAGAAGAGAAAGAGAATGGAGATGGGGGTCTTCTCGGTTCAGGTCTGGGGGTGGGTGGTTCCCCATGTGGGGCCATGTCCAGACAGGCAGCTGGACACTCAGCAGTGCTGCCTGCCTGCCTCTGCCCCTCTAGAGTTGACTCCACTGGGGAGGTGTCCTTGGCTTCCTGACTCTGCCCCCAGCCTGCCACTCAGCAGGGCCCACCATCGACCTCCACCGCCCTCCCCAGGTCGCATCCATCCATCCGCTTAATCCTCACCTCTCCAGCCAGCAGGGGGATGCCCCCAAGGGCTCTGTTGAGAGCCCGGATGTCCTCGCTGGGCCCTGTGATGAGGGATGTGCCTGTGTCCAGGATGGCAGCGCAGCCGTGGGGGCAGAAGGTCAGCCCCGGGCCCGCCGTCACCCTGCAAGGGCGGGCGGTCATTAGAGCAGCGGATGGGAGTCCAGATCTCCGGGCACCTAAGCCCATTCCCTCAGGTCCAGGGGCAGCCCAGCCTCTTCTGCCCAAGACTCAGGGTCCCCCCAACTTCTCCCTCACACCTGGGGGTCCCCTAGCCCATCCTCCCTAAGATCCAGGGGTCCCCCAGCTTCTCCCTCACACCCGGAGGTCCCCTAGCCCATCCTCCCTAAGATCCAGGGGTCCCCCAACTTCTCCCTCACACCCAGGGCCCCCCCAGATCCCCTTTCATACCTAGGGGTCTCCCAGCCCATCCTCCCTAAGACCCAGGGTTCCCCCAACTTCTCTCTCACACCCAGGGGTTCCCCAACTTCTCCCTCACACCCGGGGCCCCCCAGATCCCCTCTCATACTCAGGGGTCTCCCAGCCCATCCTCCCTAAGACCCAGGGTCCCCCAACTTCTCCCTCACACCCGTGGGTCCCCTAGCCCATCTTCCCTAAGATCCAGGGGTCCCCCAACTTCTCCCTCACACCCAGGGCCCCCCAGATCCCCTCTCATACCTAGGGGTCTCCCAGCCCATCCTCCCTAAGACCCAGGGTTCCCCCAACTTCTCTCTCACACCCAGGGGTTCTCCAACTTCTCCCTCACACCCGGGGCCCCCCAGATCCCCTCTCATACTCAGGGGTCTCCCAGTCCATCCTCCCTAAGACCCAGGGTCCCCCAACTTCGACCTCACACCCAGGGGTCCCCTAGCCCATCCTCCCTAAGATCCAAGGGTTCCCCAACTTCTCCCTCACACCCTGGGGTACCCATCTTCTCCTTCACGCACAGGGGCCCCCCCAGACCCATCTCTCATACCTAGGGGTTGCCCAGCCCATCCTCCATAAGACCCAGGGTCCCCCAACTTCTTCCTCACACCCGGGGGTCCCCTAGCCCATCCTAAGATCCAGGGTTCCCCATCTTCTCCCTCACGCCCATGGCCCCCCCAGACCCCCTCTCATACCTAGCGGTCTCCTAGCCCCTGCTATGTGAGAATCAGAGTTGGGGTCCCCAGCTCCCTCCCCCTCCAGCACACTGGGGACCCAGCACGCAGCCCCTGCGCCCACCCGGGAGCAGCCTCCTCACCGCTCCATGGAGATCTGCCAGTAGGCAGGCAAGGTGACCGGCAGGAAGGTGAGTGGGGGGACGTAGTGCGCGGGGTCCACGCCTCCCAGAACCAGCTCCCCTCCGCTGGCTGCCTCGGGGTCCCTGCACAGGCAGCAAGCAGTCAGGACCCCAGCCTGTCCCTTGGGGGCACCCAGGGTCTTGAAAGGAGCCGCCAGTCTGTGTGCGGGTGTGGGGTCCCTCTTAAGTTCTAGGCGGTCATGGCGCTCTAGGGGAGCCTGCGTGTTGAGGCTGCAGTAGAGTTGTAAGTGATAAGAAATGGGGCTGGGGGGTCGGGCGGTAGCACAGCGAGTTAAGCACACATGGCGCAAAGCGCAAGGACTGGCCTAAGGATCCTGGTTCGAGCCCCCGGCTCCCCGCCTGCAGGGGAGTCGCTTCCCAGGCAGTGAAGCAGGTCTGCAGGTGTCTGTCTTTCTCTCCCCCTCTCTGTCTTCACCCCCTCTCCATTTCTCTCTGTCCTATCTAACGACGACATTAATAACAACAATAATAACTACAACAGCAAAGGCAACAAAGGGAAAAATAAATATAAAAAAACTTAAAAAAACTTTTTTTAAAAAGAAAGAAATGGGGCTGTATGGTGGGGGGGGTTGATTTTAGGGTGTTGGGTTGTTGCTTCGGGTAAGTGATGAGACTTTCTTTTAATACATTCATCACCTGGGCTTCACTGTTCCAGGCTAACTTTTACAGATAGAAAGAGAAACGCCTGGAGTCGGGCGGTAGCACAGCGGGTTAAGCGCACATGAGGCGAAGTGCAAGGACTGGCAGCAGGATCCCGGTTCCAGCCCCCGGCTCCCCACCTGCAGGGGAGTCGCTTCACAGGCGGTGAAGCAGGTCTGCAGGTGTCTGTCTTTCTCTCCCCCTATCTGTCTTCCCCTCCTCTCTCCATTTCTCTCTGTCCTATCCAGTAACGACAACATCAACAACAACAACATAAAACAACAAGGGCAACAAAAGGGAAAATAAATAAATATTAAAAAATTAAAAAGAAAAAGAGGGAGTTAGATGGTAGCGCAGCGGGTTAAGTGCATGTGGTGCAAAGCGCAAGGACCAACGTAAGGATCCCGGCTTGAGCCCCTGTCTCCCCACCTGCAGGGGAGTCGCTTCACAGGCGGTGAAGCAGGTCTGCAGGTGTCTCTCTTTCTCTCCCCCTCTGTCTTCCCCTCCTCTCTCCATTTCTCTCTATCCTATCCAACAACGACAACATCAATAACAATGATAACTACAACAATAAAACAAGGGCAACAAAAAGAAAGAAAGAAATATTAAAAAATAAATAAATGAAAAAGGATAAAAAAAGAGAAACACCAGACTGGGAGAGACACCCCAGTACCCACCGACCTTCCTCAGTGCTGGGTGCTCCACGTGGTGACCCGGCGACTCGCACCTTCATTGCGCACATGGCATAGCAGGTGCCCTCCCAGCTACTCACTCACCAGTCCCTTTCAAATTTTGTTTTTAAGAATGTTTATTTGTTTTTATTTGTTTTTTCTTTTTAAGAGAGAGACCGGGCTATTGCTCAGGTCTGCAATACGACAGTGCCGGGGATTGAACCTGGGGCCTCTGAGGCCTCAGACATTCCAGTCTGGTGCTGTGGTCTCTAAGCTGGAATTGTGGGTTTGACTACAGGAGGCAGAATACGCGTCTGCAGGGTGGGGTTCCGAAGTGGTCCTGGGGTGTGGCTGTGAAAGGAGGGAGTGGCGTGGTGGGTGCTGAGGCTCTGTGAGCTGTGGTTTCAGTTTTTACGGGTGTCTGACTTGCCGAGTTGCCTGAGAATGTCGGGAGGAGGAGTCACCAAGGCAGCCTGAACACTGAGCTGCTTCCGGGAGGGAGTGGGAGAGCTTGAGACGTGAGTGTGTGTTCCTGGCAACTGAAGGGGCCTAGGACTGTCTGCCTTGAGTAGGGACCTAGTAGATTTGGGGTCAGCTTCCTGAAATGTGTGGGGGACTTCTGAATGTAATGGTTTCGTGAAAATCATAGGACTCTCATATGCCTGGGGGTCGAAGGTCCCAGGTTCAACCCCAGCAACACGATAAGCCAGAGCTGACCAGTGCTCTGGTAAAAATAAATAAGTAAATAGATAAAAATAAAAAAGGAGAAATAACAAAGAAATATTTAAATCGCACCATTCCCAATTCTGGTGTTTGCTTTTAAATGGAATCTGAACTTTCTTTCTATCTTTCTTTCTTTTTAAAGATTTTATTTATTTATGAGAAAGATAGGAGGAGAGAAAGAAAGAACCAGACATCACTCTGGTACATGTGCTGCCGGGGATTGAACTCGGAACCTCAGGCATGAGAGTCCAATGTCTCTTTTTACATTTTTTAAAATCTTTATTTATTCCCTTTTGTTGCCCTTGTTTTATTGTTGTGGTTATTATGGTTGTTATTGCTGGATAGGACAGAGGGAAATGGAGAGAGGAGGGGAGGATAGACAAGGGGAGAGAAAGACAGACACCTGCAGACCTGCTTCACTGCCTGTGAAGAGACTCCCCTGCAGATGGGGAGCCGGGGGGATCGAACCAGGATCCTTACACCGGTCCTTGTGCTAACCCACTGTGCTACCACAGACTCACTGAGAGTCCAATGTCTTATGCACTGTGCCACCTCCCGGACCACTCTTTTTTTTTTTTAAAGCTTTTCAAGTTATATTTATTTTTATTTGTTATTTATTTCTAAATATTTATTCCCTTTTGTTGCCCTTGTTTTATTGTTGTAGTTATTATTGTTATTGATGTCATCGTTATTGGATAAGACAGAGAGAAATGGAGAGAGGAGGGTCCCTAAATGACATATTTGATTGGTTAGAACGTGGACAGTTCTGGTTTCACTTGGAAGCTGGAGATTATTTTTTAAATTTATTTATTTATTCCCTTTTTGCTGCCCTTGTTGTTTTACTGTTGTAGTTATTATTGTTATTGTTATTGATGTCATAGTTGCGGGATTGGACAGAGAGAAATGGAGAGAGGAGAGGAAGACAGAGAGGAGGAGAGAAAGACAGACACCTGCAGACCTGCTTCACCACCTGTGAAGCGACTCCCCTGCAGGTGGGGAGTCAGGGGCTCGAACCAGGATCCTTACGCTGGTCCTTGCACTTTGCACCACGTGCACTTAACCTGCTGCGCTATCGCCCGGCTCCCAGCTGGAGACTATTTAAAGAAGGGTGAGTTTCCAGAGTAGATGTGAGCATGGCTTCAGTCCAGTTAGCTGTCTGTCCTACTGGAGAGGTGACATCCTAAACAGAGTAGAGACCATCATGGTGACTTCCTCACTGGGTAGGTGACTTGCAGAGGGCAGACAGAACTCCCCCCTGGGACAAGGACTCCCAGACAGGTAGATGGTCCCCCGTTACCTGTTGAGGTAGAAAGAGAAGACAGGCTTGTCCAGGAGTCCCTGATCCACCAGGGCATCCAGCGGGGGCCGGACTCCTCCCACGGCCAGAATGGGGAAACCGAGGCCCAATATTCCATCAAATTTGGCAAAAGTGAAGACCAGGCTGGGCTCCCACAGAGCCTCCCCGAACATCACAGATGCTCCGGAGATTCCTCCGATCTAGGGAGACAGTCAGTCAGATCACCAGGACACGTCCTGTTTCTCTCTGGTTTTATTTTATTGGATAGAGACCAGAGGGAAACTGAGAGGGAGGGGGGGAGGAGCGTATGGAGAGGGAGAGAGAGACCTGCGGCCCTGCTTCACTGCTCATGAAGCGTCCCCCTCAGGGGCTTGAACCTGGGTCTATGTGCTAAGTAATGTGTGCGCTTAACCAGGTGGCCACGCCCGGCTCCTCTATGTCTCTGTTTAAATATTTATTTATAAACACAAGAAACGGAGGGGAGAGAAACAGAGCATCCCTCTGGCACGCTCCCTGGGGATCAAACTGGGGACCACGTGCGTTTCACTTCCGTCGTGGAGCCACTGCACCACCTTCCCGGCGGTGGCTTTACCCGAGGGGGTAAATCCCGGGGGTCCCTGTGGTGGCACACCGGGTGAAGCACACATGCTACCATGCGCAAGGTCCCAGGTTCACAACCCCGTTCCGCACCTAAAGGGGGGAAGACACATGAGTGGTGAAGCAGGTGTCTGTCTGTGTCTCTCTGTATCGCCCCTCCCCTTTCAGATTCTCTCAGTCCTATCAGGAGAGAGACGGAGACAAAGAGACACCTGCTTCACCACTCACGTGTCTTCCCCCCTGCAGGTGCGGAACGGGGTGGTGAACCTGGGACCTTGCGCATCAAGATATATATTCCAGGACTGTGGACATAGGGAGACAACTCCAACAGCTGAGAGAGCTCAGCCTCCTCCTAGAAATACCCGCCCTTTAGCACCTCCCCTTGATAAGTAAGTAGGAAGCCATGCCCCTCTCCCAGCAAGAGCTGGAAACTACACCCTGCTTGGGAACAGCACCACTGCACTCAGGAGCTCACGCCCCTGCTTTGTAAACCACGCCCTTTGCTCTGGAAGCCACGCCCATTGTGTACGAAGCCACGCCCATTGCCCAGGGAAGCCACGCCCTTTGCTCAGGGAAGCCCCTCCTCTTCAAGCCCCACGCAAAGCCCGCTCAGCAGGGCCACTGGGGGGGGGGTCTCCCTGGCCCAAGCCCCCCTGGGGCCCCAGGCCACGCACTGTCAGCTTGTCCTCACTCAGGATGCCACTCAGCCTCCCGGTCCCGTACTGAATGGCAAACTTGGTTCCATTGGGCTTGAAGGAGCTGGAAGCTTTGGGGTTGAAGCGGTGGTGGAACCCTGAATCAGAAAGTCAGGGAGGAGGCCCAGGCTTGGTGAGGGGTGGTGGGGTCTCCCCAGTGCCTGCTGCCCTCTGCCCTTCTCACCCCTGGTAAAGAGCTTAAGCAGTGCCCCATCCAAATCCAAAGGTCTCTGCCTGCTTCCCCGCTCCCCAGCACCCTCCCCTGTGCCAGCTCACAGCAGGGCAGGCTGAAGAAATGGCATCTCCTGGACGGCACCCAGAGATTGGAGGAGCCCGTGTCAAAGACGACAGAGAAGATCTGTGGGGGCGTCCCCAGCCCAATGTCCCCATAGTACTGGACCTGAAGGCACAGCAGGAGAGAAGTGAGACTCTGAGGGCGGGAGGGGTGTGTGTCGGGGGTGGGGGAGGTGAAGGGTGGAGACTCACGTTGATGTAGTTGGAGAGAGGCACCGAGATGAGCTTGTCCCCAGGGGATGGAGCCCCCATCCTGGGGGGCTCTCCTGGCTGCCCCCATTCCCGCAGTGGGTTCGGGGCTCCTTGTGCCCGGCGAAGAGGGATCCTGGGGGTGGAGGGGCAGGGGATGCTGACAGCTAGGAAGCTGCTCTTCCTGGACAATGTTACAACAAACTTTCCTAGCTGACATACAGAGACCGAGAGACGACTCCTGACCCGAGAGCAACGCTATTAGAGAAACCCAGGAGGACCACAACACCATCTCATAGCGCTTTTATTTACTACATGGGACAGAAAGTATCCCATGACAGGAGAGAGAGAGAGAGAGGGAGAGAGAGAGAGAGGTGCCACCATTCTCGTGAATTCAGTGCTGGACAGTGAACTGGGAATCTCAGACGTGAGGAGGACTCGCGGTTGGTTAAGTACACATAGTACTAAGTACAAGGATTTGGGTTCACAAGCGGTGAAGCAGGCCTGCAGGTGCCTTAATCTTTCTCTCTCCCTGTCTGTCTCCCCCTCCCCCTCTCCATTTCTCTCTGGCCTAGTCAATACAATGGAAGAAATGGCTCCAGGAGCAGTGGACTCATAGTCAACAACCCTGGCGGTAAAATTGGACTCTCAAGCATGAGGTCTGCAGTTTGTTTCATTTTTTTAAATCTTCATTATGATAGAGACAAAGGGAAATAGAGAGAAAGAGAGAGAGGCAGGCAGGAGACACCGGCAGCCCTGCTTCAACACTCATGAACCCGCCCTGGCAGGTGGGGACCAGGGGCTCGAAGCTGTGTCCTTGAACCTGGTGTTGTGGTTATTGTTAGTGTTTTTATTGCTGTTGTTAGATAAGACAGAGAGAAATAGAGAGAGGTGGGGAAGGCAGGAGGAGAGAAAGACAGACACCTGCAGACCTACTTCACCACTTGTGAAGCAGCCCCTCCTACAGGTGGGAAACCGGGGGCTCGAACTGGGATCCTTATTCCTGTCCTTGTCCTTTGTGCCATGTGCACTTAACCCGCTGCTCTACGGCCAGGTGCTCATAAAATTTATTTTTAAATATAATTTTAAAATTTTTGTTTACTTATTATTAGAGACAGAGAGAAATTGAGGAGGGAGAAAGAGAGTGAGAGAGACAGAGAGACATCTGCACTCCTGCTTCATCACTCATGAAGCTCTCTCCCTGCAAGTGGGGCTCAGGGTCCTTCTGCACCATAATGTGAGCTCTTACCTGACCCTAATAAATCTTTTAAATTTTTTTAAAAGATTTTATTTATGAGAAAGACAGGAGGAGAGAGAAAGAGCCAGACATCACTCTGGCACATGTGCTGCTGAAGATCGAACTCGGGACCTCATGCTTGAGAGTCCAAAGCTTTATCACTGTGCTACCTCCCAGACCGCTTAAACTTTTAAAAATAATATTTCATGTTTTCTTTTTTCTTTCTTTATTTATTATTGGATAGAGACAGGGAGAAATTGAAAGGGGCAAGGGAGATAGAGAGGGAAAGAGACAGAGAGACCCCTGCAGCCCTGCTTCCTTACTTGTGAAGCTTTCTCCCTGCAGGTGGGGACCAGAACCTTAAACTTGGGTTCTTGTTCGTTGTAATGTGTGGGCTTCACCAGGTGTGCCACTGCCTGGTCCCCCAAATATTTTACTTACTTAGTTACTTATATAATAGAGACAGAGAGAGGGAGGAGGAGACAGAGAAGGAAACAGACGCCTGCTGACCTGCTTCATGACTTGCAAAGCTGGTGGGGGGAAGGGGCTTGAACCCAGCTAACTCCGTGTGGTGACAAGTAAACCCTCCTCGGTGCATCACTAACCACTCCCCCTTCTCTACTTACTGATTTTACCAGAGCACTGCACAGCTCTGGCTTCCAGTGGTATGGGGAATTGAACCTGGGTCCTTGCACATGGTAACAGTGCACTTAACAGTGTTCGCCTCCACGTACCCCTACCCATAAATCTTTTTTATTAAAAGACTTTCTTTTTTTAAATATTTATTTATTAATTAACTTTTTTGTTGTAGTTATTATTGATGTCGTCATTGTTAGATAGGACAGAGAGAAATGGAGAGAGGAGGGGAAGACAGAGAGGGGGAGAGAAAGACAGACACCTGCAGACCTGCTTCACCGCCTGTGAAGCGACTCCCCTGCAGGTGGAGACCGGGGGCTCGAACCGGGATCCCCTCAGTGGATTTGTAGTGCAGGCACCAAGCCCCACTGATAACTCTGGAGACAAAAAAAAAAAAGAAGAAGAATGTGTCTGCTTTAAAAACCTGAACTGGGGACCGGGTGGTGGCGCACCTGGTTGAGCTGTTACAGGGCTCAAGGACCTGGGTATGAGGCCGCCAGTCCCGACCTGCAGGGGGAAAGCTTTGCAAGTGGTGAAGAAGTACTGCAGGTGTCTCTTTCTCTCTCCCTCTCTATCTCCCCTACTGTCTTAATTTCTGGCTGTGTCTATCCAATAAATAAAGATGATAGGTCAGGCGGTAGCGCAGCGGGTTAAGCTCAAGTGCGCAAAGCGCAAGGACCAGCATAAGAATCCTGGTTCGAGCCCCCGGCTCTCCACCTGCAGGGGAGTCGCTTCACAGGCGGTGAAGCAGGTCTGCAGGTGTCTGTCCCCCCCCCCCCCCGTCTTCCCCTCCTCTCTCCATGTCTCTCTGTCCTATCCAACAATGACGACATCAATAACAACAACAACAATAATAACTACTACAACAATAAGACAACAAGGGCAACAAAAGGGGGAGAAGTAAATTAAATTAAAAAAAAATAAAGATAATAATAATTTTAAAAAAAACACCTGAACTCAGCGGCCAGTAGCGGGTGTGGTTTGGCTCTGGTATGGAACACAGAGTGAAATATATTCTGCTAGTTCACACAGAGCAAAGGACACACAGTGCTGGCTGGGGCCTGTCTCCTTGTGGCTGAAACAATCACCCGGAGCAGTGGCGCAGCACCGCACACCCAGAACACACACGTTACGAGAGGGAGGACCAAGGTTCAAGCCCCCGGGCCCCACCTGCGGGGCTGGGGGGAGCCTAACACACAGTGGAGCAGGTCTGCAGGTGTCTGTCTTTCCCTCCTTTCTCCATTTCTCCCTGTCCTATCCAACAACGACAATGATAGTAACAACAATACCAATAAACAACAAGGAAGGGCAACAAAAGGAAAGAAGTGGCCTCCAGGAGCAGTGGATTTGTAGTGCAGGCACTGAGCCCCAGCAATAACCCTGGAAGCAAAAATAAATAAATAAAATAAAAAATAAATAAAATATTTAAAAAGAAAGAAAGGGGGGGAAAGTTGGCCCCTGGGAGCTGGCACTAAGCCCCAGTGACAACCTTAGTGACAGATCAATGAATCCAGTAGAGCCGGGGGAGAGGGAAGACATCTTAGCAAGACTTTGCAGGCCGTCTGTCTCTTAATGGCCACATCACTCCGCCACCAGGTCATGGAAGCTGCCACAAACAGCAGCGAGTGAACGTGCAAATGAGTGAGCACGGCTTGAGCCCAGTAAACTCTGTAAAAGCAGGTGGCAAGCGACTGGGGAAATAGCTCACAGCTAGAGCACTGGACTTGCATGCCTGAGGTGCCCAGTTCCACCCCTGGCATTGCATGTGCCACGGCAGTGCTCAGGCTTATCCCTCTCTATTACTCTGTGTGTGTGTGTGTGTGTGTGTGTGTGTGTGTGTGTGTGTGTGCGCGCGCGCATGTATTTCTTTACCTGATCTGAAACTCTCACATGTAAAAAAAAAAAAAACTCTTAAAAAGAATGGCAGATTGGATGTAGCTCTTGAGTTGTTTACTGAGCCCCAAGCTAGAGGGCTGGGCAACATTCAGGCCTTTTTGTCTCCACAAGAGCTGGTCTGGAGTGGAGCCCAAGAATTTGCATTTTTAACAAGTTCCTAAAACACAACCCTGCTGATGGGCCTGGAAGCAGGGCCTGGGACGTGAGCTCTGAGAACCACTGCTCTTAGCACCGATAAAGAATTGCCACGCTGTCTCTTCTCTTCAGTTCACAGAGCAGCTTAGCAGACCTCTTAGCTGCCGTCCTGCCACCCTGGCTACATCCTGCCTGCCTGTAGCTGGCCCTGAGCCCCCCCCCATGATTCAGTGTTGCAAAGGCTCAGGAATGTCAAGTGGGGAAACAGCCCCTGGAAGAGCCCTTCCTTTCTCTCCTCAAGAGTATCCCTCCAAGGGGCCAGGTGTGTGTGTGGGGGTTAAGGCACATGGTATGAAGCCCAAGGATCCAGCAATTCAAATCCTGCCTCCTCACCTGCAGGGCAGTCCCTTCACAAGCCGGTGAAGCAGGTCTGCAGGTGCCTATCTCTTCCCCTTTCTATCTTCCCCTCCTCTCTCAATTTCTCTGTCCTACCCAATAACAACAAGAAGAAAAA
This sequence comes from Erinaceus europaeus, assembly GCF_950295315.1. Taxonomy (NCBI): domain Eukaryota; kingdom Metazoa; phylum Chordata; class Mammalia; order Eulipotyphla; family Erinaceidae; genus Erinaceus; species Erinaceus europaeus. The sequence continues at coordinate 4,639,414 of NC_080163.1, forward strand.
AAAAATGGCTGCAGGAGCAGTGGATTCATAGTGCAGGCACTGAGCCCCAGAGTTAACCCTGGAGGCAAAAAAAAAAAAAACTTTCCCTCCCAAATTTCAGGTGTTGAGAAGAGAGAGAAGGATGAGATTGGAGAAGAGGTCTGAGGAGACAGCATAATGGTTCAGCAAGAGATACATGCCTGAGGCTCTGAGGTCCCAGGTTCAAGCCTCAGCTCTACCATCTGCCAGAGCTGAGCAGGGCTCTGCTATAAAGGGATCTGGAGAAGCACCACAGGGGGCAGAAGTCATCATCCCAAGCTGGACTTCTTGAGCCTGGAGACACTAATCCAGAGCCAGAGAGAGAGAGTATAGCAGAGCACCTCCATCTTCCGTGACGGAGGCTCCAGAGATACTAATCTTGGGGACTGGAGCAGGAGGGAGGTCCCCGCTTATTCATCTATTTCAACAGGGTTTTTGAACCTGGGACTAAATGGTGCAAGTCCTGTGCTCTACCACTGAGCTATGTCCCTGGGCCATGTCCTTTCAGTTTACAGGTCACAGATCGGGGTCTCCAAGATATGGGGCACTGAGAAGTTTGCATGTTTGGAGACCCCAGAACCAGACTATCAAAGGTCAAGGTGGGATCAACAGGCCACACACACACACACACACACACACACACCAAAAAAATCCTAAGAGTAGGAGAGGGTCCCCAGTCACAGGTTTCAGATTTGAGAATGCCAGCAGAGCCAGGAGGCAAGGGTTCTGGGGTGCCAGGTGGGGAGTCCCTGGATCCAGGAGCCCCAGACTCAAAGTGATGGAGGGGGAATCTGGGCTCAAGGTGTGGGGGCCCCAGTACCGGATCAGCGCGGCCCCCAGGGGCTCCAGGCTCAGCAGCAGAAGCAGCAGCGGTGGCAGGGGAGACATCTCTGAGGCCCCATGTCCTGCAGCCCCTTTTCTTGGCTTCTCTCCCCCAGACTCCGCCCCTCTCTCCACCCACCTCCTGGGCCCAAGGCGCCCCGGGACTCTCAGACTCTCAGCCAGGTGGGTGAAGAGGGGGAGGAGAGGGCATCTGTCTGGAGGGTGCAGGGTCTTCTGCAGGGTCCCCAAGCACCATCCTGTGTCACAGCTGTTCCTCCCTTCCGGAGGGGGGTCGTGGTGGTGTGGGGTCTCCTGCCCTAGAAGCCCCCCACCCCCACCCTTTAGTGCCTGTGGCTTTTGCTCTCCCACTTTCACTTCACTCTTCTGAGACTCATTAACCACAAGGATCTCTTGGGGCTAGTGAAGGGGTGGGCGGAGACTTTTGGGAAGGGTCTTGGAGGGGGGGCAGGTCTCACTAGATGCGTTTGCAGCACCACCCGTCACACCTCTCCCCTCTCCCCCTTCCTTTCTTGAACTATAAGTCTGTGTCTGCTCTATTTAGCTCAGCTGTTTTCTGCAGACCACATGGAGTGAAAGCAGACCTGTTTATCTTGCACTAACTGTGGTGGTGACCGCAGGGTTTGGCCTGTTGGGCCCTGGCGTGACCTTGCCTACAGGCCATGTCTGTCTCCACTCCCCCCCCCTCCGTGGGCACTCAAGTTGTCTCTGACTCTTGGCTTGGGTGACTCATGCTGTAATGAGCTCAGGAGTGGTGCTGCCACGGCTCAAGTGTTGGACTTGGATAAGTGACACCCTGAATCCAGTCCCCAGCCTCGCTCGCGTCATAGAGTGAAGCTCTCTCTCTCTCCTCCTTTGTCTCTTTCTCATCAAGAAGGATATGTTTAAGGGAATGAAAAAGTTGACCTGGGAACAGTAGTAAAACGTGTGGGAGAGGCTCTGGGGCCACATTAAAAAAGGAAGCAGCAGCCTAGGGCCAGGTGGCGGTGCACCTTGTAGAGTGCACACATCACCGTGTACAAGGACCGGGGTTCAAGCCCCCGGCCGCAACCTGCAGGCGGGAAGCCTCAAGAGTGGTGAAGCGGTGCTGCTGGTGTCCGTCTCCCTAGTTCCCCCTTGCCTCTCAGTTTCTCTCTGTCTCTACTCTGTACCCAAAATAAGTAAATAAATGAAATTTAAACCAAATAAATATTTTCCCATTTTTGTTGTCCTTGTTGTTATTGTTGCCATTGCTGTTGTTGTTGGATAAGACAGAGAGAAATGGAGAGGAGGGGAAGACAGAGAGGGGGAGAGAAAGACAGACACCTGCAGACCTGCTTCACCGCTTGTGAAGCGACTCCCCTGCAGGTGGGGAGCCGGGGGCTCGAACTGGGATCCTTATGCTGGTCCTTCCGCTTTGCTCCATGTGTGCCTAACCCACTGCACTGCCCAGCCCCCCAAATATTTTTAAGCTATTAAAAAAACAAGGGGGCCGGGTGGCGGCACACCTGGTTGAATGCACATGTTACAAAACACAAGGATCAGGATTTGAACCCCGAGTCCCCACCTGCAAGGGGAAAAAGCTTTGTGAGTGGTGAAGCAGCGCTGCTGGTGTCTCTTTCTCACTCTCTAGCTCCCCCCGACCCTCTAAATTTCTGCTTGTTTCTATCCACTAATAAAATAAAGATAATAAAGAAAAATTAACACAAAAAACCCCGAGACACCCAAGGGCTAGCTTGCTAGAAAGGCTGGATTTTTCTTTTCAAATATACATTTATTAATGAATGAGAAGGAGAACCAGAGCATCACTCTGCAATGCCAGCGATCAAACTCTGGATCTCTTGCTTGAGGGTCCGACGCTCAGAAATTGGGGGGATTTACTGCAGGTGTATGTATGGGGGGGGGTGGCCGCTGCAGGGGCCGCTGCTCGAGGTGCGCAGGCGCCTAGCCCGGCCGCCCCCCCCCGGGGAACTGCGCCTGCGCGTGGTCCGGCCCCGCCCCCCGAGCTCGAGCGCGCGCCAGGCCCACGCGGGCGCCGCCCCTGGGGTCCCCGCGGTCGAAGACGGCCACGTGGGCGCCCAGGAAGACGTCCCCGAGGATCCAGAGGGGCCCTGCCGGCGGGGGCACGTCCAGACCCCGGAAGCCGGACACGCAGAGGCGGACGCCACCGAAAACAATCTGCAGGGGACAGAGGATCACTGGGTGTTGCCACCCAACCCCCGCCCAGCCCACCTCCGTTGTCAGGTTGCTTCGCGCTGACGTCATGGATTTTCCCTATCACGTCACGACGCATCCCTCTGACGTCACCGAGGAGGTCACCCACCTGGATGACGTAGTCCTGGGCTGTGAGGTTAAACCAGGTCCCGCCGAGGAGGAAGGAGACGGCGGGGAGCGTCGGGAGGAGGGAGCACGGGATGAGGTACTGCGGGAGGAGGGGGAGTGGAGACGGGGTCCCCTCTGCTCGGGGCTGGGGGCAGCACCCAGGGCCTGGTCCAGAAGGGCAGCTGGGCACTCGGGACCCAGGGTGCTGGGACCCCCACCCCCTCCCTGTGCGGTGCACGGTGCTCCCATGTGGTGCCAGGACTCCAATCCTAAGGGATGTGCGCTACCAGGTCAGCCATCTCTTTTTGCTTGGCCACTTTGCAGGGATCCAAGAAGGGGAACACTTTTTGAGAGTTTTTTTGTTTGTTTTTCTTGCAAGGGAATGTGAAGTGCCATGAGGGAGGCCAGTCCAGCAGACAGGATCCCACCCAGGTGACCCTCAGCACCCCGAGACAGAGATACCTGCCCCCACCTGCACCCCCAGAAGTGCAGCGACTGCCCGGAGGAAGTGGCGGGCAGGGCCCACGGTCAGCCCCCCATCAGCGCCCCAGAGCCTCACCGCACCAGCCGGCAGGGGGGCGCCCCCAAGGGCTCCGTTGAGAGCCTGGATGTCCTCACTGGGCCCAGTGATGACAGGTGTGCCTGTGTCCAGGACGGCAGCACAGCCCCGGGGGCAGAGGGTCAGTCCTGGACCCACGGTCACCCTGGGAGGGAAGGGCAGTCACTGGAGGCCAGACCTCCAACATTCTTCCCTCAAACGCAGGGTTCCCCCAACCCCTCCTTTCTCAGACCCTGGGGTCCCCCAGCCCCTCCTCCCTCAGAGTTGGGGTCCCCAGCTCCCTCCCCCTCCAACACACTGGGGACCCAGCACGCAGCCCCTGCGCCCACCCGGGAGCAGCCTCCTCACCGCTCCATGGAGATCTGCCAGTAGGCAGGCAAGGTGACCGGCAGGAAGATGAGTGGGGGGACGTAGTGCGCGGGGTCCACGCCCCCCAGAACCAGCTCCCCTCCGCTGGCTGCCTCGGGGTCCCTGCACAGGCAGTGAGCTGTCAGGACCTCAGCCCCCTGCCGAGGCAGCCGCGAGAATGGACAGAAGAGGCAGGGACTGAGGTCTCTTGGTAAGACAGGCCCTGAGTGAGAAGACTGCAAGCAGGATTCAAAGTAAAGAGGAACGGGCCCAGCTGTGGTGCACCCAGTAGAGCACATGTGCTCAGGGATGCATGTTCAAGGCCCTGGTCCCCACCTGCAGGAGAGAAGCTTCACAAGCGGGGCTGCATGTTGGGAAAACACAGCGCCTTTATTGCTGTTGACCTAAGCTGGCTCTGTTCTCAACGACTGAAATACCCAGAACAATAGGTTCATGGTGTTCTGCAAACAGACGTCCCTCTCTGAAGGCTCACCTCAGAGAGAATGAACTTTCCTGGCCATCTGGAGGCAGGCCACAGATGCCTACCTGTTCTGGGAAAAGGTCCTTGAGAGCAGACACAGTAAGGGTTGATGGTAAGCATAAGTTACTTATAAGGCTTAACTAAAAACGTATTGTTAGGATCAACGGTCACATCTTGACTTTTTGTGACAACCATCTTGCTCTATATGAGCTGTTAACAAAACCCAAGCAAACGCCTTCAGTCCTTCAGACTATTGATCTTCCACTGAAGTTTCACAGTCATTCCCCATGGCTCTTCCCTCCTCAGACCCAGAGAAAGATAATGCCAACAGTTGCAAGTGTCTGTCTGTCTCTGTTCCTCTCTGCTTCCCCCTCCTCTCTCAAGTGCTCTTTTGAAATTCAAGAAAATAGTGAGAGGGGGCTAGGCGGTGGTATACCGGGTTAAATGTGCTTAGTACGAAGTGTAAGGATCCAGGTGCGAGCCCCCAGCTCCCCCACCTTCAGGGGGTTGCTTCACAAGCAGTGAAGCAGATCTGCAGGTCTCTCTCTCTTCCTCTCTCTCTCTCTCTGTGTGTCTCCCCTCCCTCTCAATTTGTTTGTCCTATCCAATGAAAAATGGCCACAGAAGCAATGGATTCATAGTGCAGGCACTCAGCCCCAGCAAGAACCCTGAAGGCAAAAAAAAGAGAAAGAGAGAGAGAGAAAATGGGGGTCTGTGGTAGCAGATAGATATGGGAGTGTAGGTAGGGGCTTCTTGAAGAGGTGATGGGAGTTCTTGATTTGACGGTGGGACGTAGAGCATTTAGGGGACATGTATGTGGAGCATGAGGCTTCTGAAGTGGTCTGGAAGCATAGAATGACTTCATGGTGGGTGGTGAGACTTTTTTTTTTTTTTGCCTCCAGGGTTATTGCTGGGGCTCAGTGCCTGCACTATGAATCCACTGCTCCTAGAGGCCATTTTCCCTGCATTTTGTTGTCCTTGTTGCCTCTGTTATTGTTATTACTGTCATTGTTGGATAAGACAGAAATCAAGAGAGGAGGGAAGACAGGCAGAGGGAAAGATAGACACCTGCAGACCTGCTTCATCGTTTGTGAAGCGACCCCCTGGAGGTGGGGAGCCGGGGGCTCGAGCCGGGATCCTTATGCCGGTCCTTGTGCATGTGTGCTTAACCTGCTGCACTACCACCCGGACCCCCCTTTTTTAATTTAAAAAACATCTGTAGGGACTATTTGGTGGTATACCTGGTTGAGTGCAGGTGTTACAATGTGCAAGGACCCAGGTTTGAGCCCCCCCAACACCTGCAGGGGGAAAGCTTTGCAAGTGGTGATGCAGGGCTTCAGGGGCCTGTCTATCTCCCATTACCCTCTCAATTTCTGCCTGTCTCTATCCAATAAATAAAGATAATAAAAAGTTATTAATAAGAGAAAGTGAGGAAGAAGAGGAGGGAAGAACTCCACTCTGGCACACGAGATGCTGGGGATCAAACTCAGGACCTCATGCTTGAGCGGTCACTGCTTTATCCACCACACCACCTTTCAGGTTTCCAGGAGACCTTATGAACTGTGCATCTCAAAACTCCAGAGGCCTGTAACTTCCTGCATTGGCTGAGCGTGCCGGGAAGAGGAATGGGCTTTCCTGGAACTGGGTGGGGCTTCTTAGATTAAATTGGCCAGTTCTGGACTTCAGGTGTATGTTCTCAGATGAAATCTGGACCCTTTTTGTAGTAACGAGGGGCTTCCTAAATTGAATAAAGGATTAAGTCTGGGTGGTGGTGCACCAGGTTGAGCTCAAGGACCCAGCTTCAAGCTTCCAGTCCCCACCTGCAGGGGAAGCTTCATGAGCTGTGAAGCTGGGCTGCAGGTGTCTCTCATGTTCTCATCCTCTCTATCTCCCTCTTTCCTCTCAATTTCTCTTTGCTTTGTCAAAAAAAAAAAGTTCTGTTTTTAGGCAGAGGCAGAGAGAGAGTGAAAAAGACCACCACGGAAGCTTCCTTCTGTGCAGTCGGGGCTGGGCTCGAACCTGGGTCTTGCACACGACAGACAAAGGAGTGCACTATCCAAAGTTGGGTTTCTTTGCTGAGCTTAAAGGTGTTTGGTGACTGTGACTTCTGATTAGCGTATGTGGGTTATTCATTTTGAGGAGGCGAATTCCACCCCAGAAGATGGGACTTCCTTCCGGAGTTGAATCACTGTCTGAAGGGACAGTAGCTGGGGTTGGAATTGCTCTGAGGAGGTGACTTGCAGAGGGCAGACAGAACTCCCCCCTGGGACAAGGACTCCCAGACAGGTAGACGGCCCCCTGTTACCTGTTGAGGTAGAAAGAGAAGACAGGCTTGTCCAGGAGTCCCTGATCCACCAGGGCATCCAGCGGGGGCCGGACTCCTCCCACGGCCAGAATGGGGAAACCGAGGCCCAATATTCCATCAAACTGGGAAGCGGCAAAGGCCAGGCTGGGCTCCCACAGAGCCTCCCCGAACATCACCGATGCTCCGGAGACTCCCCCGATCTAGGGAGACAGTCAGGTCACGAGGACGTTACCTATATTTCTTTCTCTGAGGCAGAGAATGACAGAAACCCCAGCACTGAGGCTTTCTTCAGTGTGGTGGGGTTGGCTTCAGTCCTGGCCCTCACACGTAGCAAAGCTACACTTGCACAGTTCCAAGTGAACTAGCCCAGGCCAGCCCTACATGTTTCTCTCTCCCGCCCTTTTTAGTTTTATTTGTTTAGGGCTTATTTACTACAAGATAGAGGACAGCAGTAGAGCGTCACTGGCACATTCGATGCCACACATTGAATTCAGGACCTCATGCTTCCAAGCCCAACGTTTTGTCCAGTGTGCCACCTTCTGGGCTGCTACCCACACGTTCCGATTTTATTTATTCATGAAGAAGACAGGAGGAGAGAGAGAGAGAGAGGGAGTGAAAGAAAGAACCAGACATCACTCTGGTACATATGCTGCCAGGGATCGAACTCATGCTTGAGAGTCCAGTGTTGTACCCACTTCACCACCTCCTGGACTACTTCTTTCTTTCTTTCTTTCTTTCTTTCTTTCTTTCTCTCTCTCTCTCTCTCTCTCTCTCTCTTTTCTTTTCTTTTCTTTTCTTTCTTTCTTTCTTTGTATTTCTGAGATTCCTCAGACCAAAGTGTGCACCCCTGGATTGATGCTAGGATTGTGGACATCTGGAATCAGCTCCAACTGCTTACAAAACTTTGCCTCAACAGTTGGAAGCCGTAATCTCCTGACAATTATCTCCCCTCTGAATCAAAAGCCACACCCAGACAAGGAAGCCCCACCCCCGCATGAGAAGCCCCACGCTGATGTGTGAATCACAGCCCCCTAAGGAAACTGTGCCCAGAGCCCAGGAGGTCCCGCCCCTAGTGTGTAAGCCACGCCCCTGCTGTGCAAACCTCACCCACATCCTAGAGAACCACACCATCTGCTCCTGCCTGTTATGGAAGCCACAGCCCAGGAGAGAGAGCCACACCCTTTGCGTGTTGGGAAAGCCCCGCCCCTTCATATAAACCACGCCCACACCCCAAAGCCCTCCCCTTGGTATGTAAGCCACGCCCACATCACTGAAGCCACGCCCTTTGCTCAGGGAAGCCCCTCCTCTTCCAGCCCCACAGAAAGCCCGCTCAGCAGGGCCGGGGGGGGGGGTCTCCCTGGCCCAAGCCCCCCTGGGGCCCCAGGCCACGCACTGTCAGCTTGTCCTCACTCAGGATGCCACTCAGCCTCCCGGTCCCGTACTGAATGGCAAACTTGGTTCCATTGGGCTTGAAGGAGCTGGAAGCTTTGGGGTTGAAGCGGTGGTGGAACCCTGAATCAGAAAGTCAGGGAGGAGGCCCAGGCTTGGTGAGGGGTGGTGGGGTCTCCCCAGTGCCTGCTGCCCTCTGCCCTTCTCACCCCTGGTAAAGAGCTTAAGCAGTGCCCCATCCAAATCCAAGGGTCTCTGCCTGCTTCCCCGCTCCCCAGCACCCTCCCCTGTGCCAGCTCACAGCAGGGCAGGCTGAAGAAAAGGCATCTCCTGGACGGCACCCAGAGATTGGAGGAGCCCGTGTCAAAGACGACAGAGAAGATCTGTGGGGGCGTCCCCAGCCCAATGTCCCCATAGTACTGGACCTGAAGGCACAGCAGGAGAGAAGTGACACTCGGTCTGAGGGCGGGAGGGGTGTGTGTCCGGGGTGGGGTGGGGTGGACGGAGACTCACGTTCAGAAGGTTGGAGAGAGACACCGAGATGGACTTGTTCCCAGGGGATGGAGCCCCCATCCTGGGGGGCTCTCCTGGCTGCCCCCATTCCCGCAGTGGGTTCGGGGCTCCTCGTGCCCGGCGAAGAGGGATCCTGGGGGGGCAGAGGTGGGAGGAGAACCTTGGCAGAGTCCTAGCTGCCCTTCTTGGAGAAACCCCCATCCTGAGCCTCCAGCAGGGCCACTATAGCAAGCCCGCAGTGATGCCCTCCCTGCAGACCTTAGGAAGCCACGCGACAGACTTGCCTCAAGACTCTGTAAACAGAGCAAAGCCCTCTCTGGAGTCCTGAAACCAAACCACCGGAAGGAGACAAAATCAGCCTTCCCCAGGGAACAGTCTTCGCAGAGATTTCTGAAGACTGTAACAGCCTTTGCCAAAATCGCTTCACACCTCCATTAATGGTGCTGGAACTTGCCCCACCATCGGGTAAAAGTAAAAAGTAAAAAAATAATAATAATAAGCGCCTCAGTTTCACTCTCTGCACTAAAATGCATTCTGGGTCTAGCAAGGACTTAAGGTAAGATATGAAATTACAGGGGATGGGCATGGGGTAGGTAGCATAATGGTCTGCAAAGAAGACTCTTATGCCTGAGGCTCTTAAGTTGCAGGTTCAATCCCCTGCACCACCATAAGCCAGAACTGAGCAGTGCTCTGCTTAAAAAATAAATAAAAATAATAAAACCAGGACCGGAGCCTCATTGCCAGGCACCAAATGATCATTTTTCTTTTTCCCAGAGCACAGCTCAGCTCTGGTGGGTTTATATAGCCGTCCTGGGGAGGCAGGGGGTGGTAGCACATTGGGTCAAGTGCACATAGTACAAAGCACAAAGACACGTGCAAGGATCCAGGTCCAGGCTCCCTATAACTCCCCACTTATAGGGACATTACTTCAGCAGGTCTTCAGGTGTCTATCTTTCTCTCCCCCTCTCTGTCTCCCTCCTCTCTTAATTGCTATCTGTCCTATGCAATAAAAAATGGGGGGGGGAATCAACAATAAGGACAACAAAAAGGGGAAAAAATTGGCCTCCAGGAACAGTGGATTCGTAGTGCAGGCACTGAGCCCCAGAGATAACCCTGGAAGCAAAAATAATGATAATAATAATAATATAAGTAAAATTGGGGTCCTGGGACTGACCCTGGGGCCTCACAAAATCAGGTATCAAAGTCTCTTGCAGAACCATTATGCTACCTCTCCAGCCCCCTGAAACGATTTTTTGAAGCCTAGAGATTGTAAAGATCTGGGGTGTTTCAATTTACAGGTCTCAGGCCAGTGTCTGCAAGATGGGGAGGGTAAGATGGTCAAATGCCTGGAGACTCCAGAACCACATCGCCAGAGTTCTGGGTGGGGTCAACAGGCCGCCCCTGCCCAGTTATCCTGAGAGTAGGAGAGGGGACCCCAGTCACAAGTCTCAGATTTAGGGGACTTGGACTGACAGGGATGGGGCCTTAGATATTGAGGTGTTGTCCTCAGATGAGAGCCTATTTTGGAGATGTGGGACCCCAAGGACCAGGAGTTTTTGGGTGCCAGGTGGGGAGTCCCTGGATCCAGGAGCCCCAGACTCAAAGTGATGGAGGGGGAATCTGGGCTCAAGGTGTGGGGGCCCCAGTACCGGATCAGCGCGGCCCCCAGGGGCTCCAGGCTCAGCAGCAGAAGCAGCAGCGGTGGCAGGGGAGACATCTCTGAGGCCCCATGTCCTGCAGCCCCTTTTCTTGGTTTCTCTCCCCCAGACTCCGCCCCTCTCTCCACCCACCTCCTGGGCCCAAGGTGCCCCGGGACTCTCAGACTCTCAGCCAGGTGGGTGAAGAGGGGGAGGAGAGGGCATCTGTCTGGAGGGTGCAGGGTCTTCTGCAGGGTCCCCAAGCACCATCCTGTGTCACAGCTGTTCCTCCCTTCCGGAGGGGGGTCGTGGTGGTGTGGGGTCTCCTGCCCTAGAAGCCCCCCACCCCCACCCTTTAGTGCCTGTGGCTTTTGCTCTCCCACTTTCACTTCACTCTTCTGAGACTCGCTAATCACAAGGCTTTCACGGGGAAGTGGGGGTGGGGAGGGGTCCGGGGTGCGGAGAGAGTCAGGCAAGGTCCCCTGCTTTTCAGATTTACCGTGGGGCTTGCTGGAGAGTCAGGAAGCAGTGTTGGTTTGTTTTTATTTTACTTATTTATTTATTTATTTATTTATTTTCCCTTTTGTTGCCCTTGTTGTTTTTCGTTGTTGTTGTAGTGATTATTGTTGTTGTTATTGATGTCATCCTTGTTAGATAGGACAGAGAGAAATGGAGAGAGGAGGGGAAGACAGAGAGGGGGAGAGAAAGACAGACACCTGCAGACCTGCTTCACCGCCTGGGGCTCGAACCCGGATCCCTACTCCTGTCCTTGCGCTTTGCGCCACGTGTGTTTAACCCACTGCGCTACTGCCCAACTCCCTTAGGGCCCAACGTTGAATGTTCTGCTAGGAAAGATCGACACACACACATGCACACACACACACACACACACACACACACACACACACACACGTGTCTTCACTGGCATCAAAAAAGGCGCAGGGACCATGAGGTGACTCACTTCTTACTCAGTCTGAAGCCCGGTTTCAAGTCCTAGGGCCTCATGGGAGCAACACAACACCAGAGGCAGCTTCGTGGATAACGTTGCTGTGGTGTCTCTCCCCTCCCCTCCCCTCCCCTCTTATCCTCTGAACCACCCCTCTTCTCTCCCCTCCCCTCCACCCTTCTCCTCTCCCTAGCCCTGCTGCCCTGCCCTCCCCGTCTGCTCTCTTCTCCTCTCTGTGTCTCTGAGATAAAAGGAAGCCAAAGGCCAACCCAGGTGTGGTGGAATCGTAAATATAGGAAGCCTAGTGTAGACTGAAGGAGGAGGGGGATGGAGGGGAGGAGGAGGGGGGGAGGGGGAGGGGAGGAGGAAGGGAGAAGGGGGAAGAGAAGCAGGAGGAAGGGAGGAAGAGCAGGAGTTGGAGGGGGAGGAAAGAGGAAGGCTAGGGGTCGGGAGATGGTGTAATGGTTCTGCAAAAAGACGCTCATGTCTGAGACTCTGCTGTCTAAGGTTCAGTTCCCAGCGCCAGTATAAGCCAGACCTGAGCAGTGCTCTGGGAGAGAAAGGGAGAGGGAGAGAGAGGAGGAGGAGGAGGAGGAGGAGGAGGAGGAGGAGGAGGAGGAGGAGGAGGAGGCAGCATTGTCAGCAAATGGCTCTGCTGGTAGCAGGCCAGCCTTGCATGTCTGTGGTTTTGTTCAGGCCCAGCTGTTGCAGGCTCTGCAGTGAGATTCTCGCTGCTCTGCTTCCCTCACAAGAAATTCTGTCACATGAAAGAAAACTAAATCTTTAAAAAGGGGAAAAAAAACCCAAAACAAAACCAAAAATAGTTCATAGTGCCTGCTGGCCTGCTTCCTTTCTCCCTAAATAAGAAGCATCAGAAAACGGAGTCAGTGTGCAGACCCAGTCCAGAACTTCACCGTCGGTGACAGGGATCTGAGAAGACGTAGGGTCTCAACTCTTGACCTTGGGTTCCTGACAGATCTGAGCAGAACCGTGGGGTGGAGTGGTGGTGGGATGTTGGGATCACCCGTTCCATCCTGGACTCAGTGTCCAGAGTGATGGTCTCCCTCTGTCTCTGTCTCTCTCTCTGTCTCTGTCTCTCTCTCTCTCTCTCTCTGTCTCTCTCTGTGTGTGTGTGTGTGTGTGTGTTGTCACCAGGGTTATGGCTGGAAGTTGTTGCTGGCAGTACAAATCCTCGGCTCCTGGCAGCCATTTTTTTTTGTACTTTATTTTTATTCTATAGGACAAAGAGAAGTTGAGAAGGAAGGAGAGAGAGAGAGGGAAGAGAGAGAGAGGTGATCCAGGAGGTGGCACACTGGATAAAGCACTGGACACTCAAGCATGAGGTCCTGTATTCAAACCCCAGCAGCACACCTATCAGAGTGATGTCTGGTTCTTTCTATCTCTCCTCTATCTCATTAATAAATAAAATCTTTTAAAAAATTAAAAAGAGAGGGAGAGAAAAAGATAGATACCTGCAGACCCGTTTCACCACTCATGAAGCATCCTCCCTGCATGCAGGTGGGGAGTGGGGGGTCTGAACCCCGATCCTTGAGCGGTGAGATAGGCACTTAACCAAGTGCACCACCCCTGCCCCACCCAAGTAAATTAGTTTTTCTTCTTTTAACCAGAGTACTGCTGTGCTCTGGTTTATGGTGGTGCTGGGGATTGAACTTGAGGCTTCAGAGTCTCTGGCGTGGAAGTCTTTTTGCATAACCATTATGCTGTCACCCCTATTGTTAACTCATGAAATGATTATTATTATTGTTTCAAGAGGCTACTGCAAGGACCAGAGGGATGGTTGCCAAGTAGAGTGCATGCCTTCCTATGCTCAGGGCCCAGGTTCAAGCCCCAGCACCTTACGGAGGCCAAAGGAAGATGCGGCCTGAATAGGAGCTGTGAATCATTCATGCTCTGACTGGGTCTGGGGGAAAAATGCTGTAGCAGGAATTTTTCTTTTCTTTTTTCTTTTTTAAAAATATTTATTTATTCTCTTTTGTTACCCTTGTTTTTACTGTTGTAGTTATTATTGTTGTTATCAATGTCGTCATTGCTGGATAGGACAGAGAGAAATGGAGAGAGGAGGGAAAGACAGAGAGGGAGAGAGAAAGACAGACACCTGCAGACCTGCTTCACCGCTTGTGAATTGAACCCCTGCAGGTGGGGAGCCGGGGGCTCGAACCGGGATCTTTACACCGGTCCTTGTGCTTTGCACCACCTGTGCTTAGCCCACTGCGAGGAATTTTTCTTAATTAGAAGCCTAGGCAGAGATGCCAGCCTCCAACCCCTGGGCTGCGGGGTCAAATCCAGCAGCTTGGGCATTCTGAAAGGGGGAAGCCCAAAGGAACAAAGCCACGGGCCACACAGAGAAGGCTGCTTGAGAGAAAAGGAAGCTGCAAGGAGGACTTTTTTTCTTTGTTATTTACTCCACTAGACAGAGTTGTCTGAGAAGTGAAATAGAGACAGAGACACCTGCAATGCTACTCACAAAACCTCCCCGCTGCAGGTGGGGTCTGGGGGCTCAAACCCTGGTCCTTATGGATGGTAAGCTTAATGTGCGCGCTTTCCCAGATGCACCATCACCCAGCCCCAGGACATTTTGTTGTTGTTGTTTCCTCCAGGGTTATTGCTGGGGCTCGGTGCCTGCACTGCAAATCCACTGCCCCTGGAAGCCATTTTTCCCATTTTGTTGCCCTTTTGTTGTTGTTATTATTGCACTGCTGTTGTTGTTGTTAGGACAGAAAGAAATCAAGAGAGGAAGGGAAGACAGAGGGGAAGAGAAAGATAGACACATGCAGATCTGCTTCACCGCCTGTGAAGTGACCCCCCTGCAGGTGGGAGCTGGGGCCTCGAACCAGGATCCTTATGCTGATCCTTGCGCTTTGTGCCACATGCGCTTAACCCGCTACGCTACCACCCAGCCCGTAGGACCTTTTTGTTTAATGGCACCTGGGAATAAACTGAGGGCCTCAAGCAGATATGATAATTTCTTTTGTTTTTATTTTATTTATTTTTTTGTTATCTTTATTTTTATTTACTAGATAGAGACAGCCAGAAATCGAGAGGGAAGAGGGTGAGAGAGAAGGAGAGACTGAGAGACACCTGCAGCCCTGCTTCACCTCTTGCAAAGCTTCCCCCTGCAGGTGGGGACCCGGGGGCTCGAACCTGGTTCCTTATGCACTGTAACATGTGAGCTCAACCAGGTGCGCCACCACACGGCCCCAGGTATGATACTTTAAGCAAGCTCCCAACCAAATATTCTTTTTTTTTAAAATATTTATTTATTTACCCTTTTTTTGTTGCCCTTGCTTTTTTTGTTTGTTTGTTGTGGTTATTATTGTTGTTATTGGTGTCATCGTTGTTAGATAGGACAGAGAGAAATGGAGAGAGGAGGGGAAGACAGAGAGGGGGAGAGAAAGACAGACACCTGCAGACCTGCTTCACCGCCTGGGAAGCGACTCCCCTGCAGGTGGGGAGCCGGGGGCTCGAACCGGGATCCTTACGTCGGTCCTTGCGCTTTGTGCCATATGCGCTTAACCTGCTGCGCTACCGCCCGACTCCTCCGACCAAATTTTCATTCTACATTTCTTGGAGGGAAACGGACACACAGAGTGAGGCTCCACAGCATCCCTCCGCCGACCACAGAGCTCCCTTGGTGCTGTTCATGGCGCTCACATGTTGTCAGGGGTTGGAGCATCTGCCCTATGCTAAGCCACCTCCAGGACAAAGGGACGAAGTTTTGAGGGGGGAGAGGAGGAGGAGGAGGAGAAGTTCAGGGACTGGCCTGGCACATCAGTGTGAATGTGGCCTTGGTAACGTGTGTGCTCTACCCAGTCTACCACCGCCTGGCCCTGTGAATGTGGTCCTATGCCAGACAGCCCTGCGGGGATCTGGACGCGGCAGGGACGGGGTGGGGAACAGGGCTGGGCCTTCTGAGTTCTCTGACGGAGTGTGTTCGCCTGTGTTTCCATCAAAAGAAGAAGTGAGAGTGAAGCTGGGCTGGGGGAAGAGGTTGAGGTTGACAGAGAAGGTGAACGGGCACTTTCGCAGAGAATGGGGAAGTGAACCCCAGACCTCGGGCTCTGGTTCTGAGTGAGCAGGGACACATCCGAAGGGTGTCCTCTCACAAGCTCAGCTGCAGGGGATCAGGCCCTGAGGAGGTAGTGAGGAAGGTGTGTGGGGGCGGACAGGGACACACCCGGTTGAGCACACATGTTACAAGGCACAAGGACCCGGGTTTGAGCCCCTGCTCCCCACCTGCAGGGGGAGAGTTTTGCCAGTGGTGAAGCAGGGCTGCAGGTGCCTGTCTCCCTCCCTATCACCTCTCCCCTCTTGATTTCTGGCTCTCTCTTTCCAATAAATAAAGATTATTTAAAAAAAGAAGAGGCCCCCACACCTATGGATATCTAATCTTTGACAAAGGTGCCAGACTATTAAATGGGGAAAGCAGAGTCTCTTCAGCAAATGGTGTTGGAAACGATGGGTTGAAACATGCAGAAGAATGAAACTGAACCACTGTATTTCACCAAATACAAAAGTAAATTCCAAGTGGACCAAGGACTTGGATGTTAGACCAGAAACTATCAGATACTTAGAAGAAAATATTGGCAGAACTCTTTTCTGCATAAATTTCAAAGACATCTTCAATGAAACGAATCCAATTACAAGGAAGACTAAGGCAAGTATAAACCTATGGGACTACATCAAATTTAAAAGCTTCTTCACAGTAAAAGAAACCACTACCCAAACCAAGAGACCCCTCACAGAATGGGAGAAGATCTTTACATGCCAAACATCAGATAAGAGTTTAATAACCAACATATATAAAGAGCTTGCCAGACTCAACAACAAGACAACAAATAACCCCATCCAAAAATGGGGGAGGACATGGACAGAATATTCACCACAGAAGAGATCCAAAAGGCAGAGAAACACATGAAAAAATGCTTCAAGTCTCTGATTGTCAGAGAAATGCAAATAAAGACAACAATGAGATACCACTTCACTCCTGTGAGAATGTCATACATCAGAAAAGGGAACAGCAGCAAATGCTGGAGAGGGTGTGGGGTCAAAGGAACCCTCCTGCACTGCTGGTGGGAATGTCGATTGGTCCAACCTCTGTGGAGAACAGTCTGGAGAACTCTCAGAAGGCTAGAAATGGACCTACCCTATGATCCTGCAATTCCTCTCCTGGGGATAGATCCTAAGGAACCCAACACACCCATCCAAAAAGATCTGTGTACACATATGTTCTTGGCAGCACAATTTGTAACAGCCAAAACCTGGAAGCAACCCAGGTGTCCAACAACAGATGAGTGGCTGAGCAAGTTGTGGTATATATACACAATGGAATACTACTCAGCTGTAAAAAATGGTGACTTCACCGTTTTCAGCCGATCTTGGATGGACCTTGAAAAAATCATGTTGAGTGAAATAAGTCAGAAACAGAAGGATGAATATGGGATGATCTCACTCTCAGGCCGAAGTTGAAAAACAAGATCAGAAACGAAAACACAAGTAGAACCTGAAATGGAATTGGCGTATTTCACCAAAGTAAAAGACTCTGGGGTGGGTGGGTGGGTGGGGAGAATACAGGTCCATGAAGGATGATTGATGACATAGTGGGGGTTGTATTGTTAAATGGGAAACTGGGGAATGTTATGCATGTACAAACTATTGTACTTACTGTTGAATGTAAAACATTAATTCCCCAATAAAAAAAAAAAGAAAAGAAGAGAGGAAGGTGTGTGTGTGTGTGTGTGTGCAGGGAAGGATGGGAGGAAGGTCAGGGACACAGACAGACAGACAGGTGCACAGAGATATATGCAGTCTGTCTGACACCAGCAGCCATGGAACACCCCCTGATGCCATGGTCCTTCCATTTGGTGCCTGGCTCAGTGTATTTGCACATGGTGAGAATCAGATCCTACTGGATGAACTATCTCTCAACCCTATTTTTTTTTTTTTTGCCTCCAGGGTTATTGCTGGGGCTTGGCACCTGCACCACAAATCCACTGCTCCTGGAGGCAATTTTCCCCCTTTTTTGTTGCCCTTGTTGTTTTATCACTGTTGTGGTTATTGTTGTTGTTATTGCTATCACCGTTGTTGGATAGGACAGAGAGAAATGGAGAGAGGAGGGGGAGACTGAGGGAGAGAAAGACAGACACCTGCAGACCTGCTTCACCGCTTGCGATGCGACCCCCAACTGCAGGTGGGGAGCTGGGGGCTCGAGCCTGGATCCTTACACCAGTCCCTGTGCTTTGTGCCATGTGCAGTTAACCCACTGCGCTACTGCCCGACCCCCGCCTATTTTATTTTTATTTAAAAACTACTTATCTTAGGGAGTTGGGCGGTAGCACAGCGGCCTAAGTGCACGTGGCACAAAGCTCAAGGACGAGTGTAAGGATCCCAGTTTGAGCCCCCGGCTCCCCACCTGCAGGGGGGTCCCTTGACAGGTGGTGAAGCAGGTCTGCAGGTGTCTGTCTTTCTCTCCCCCTCTCTGTCTTCCCTTCCTCTCTCCATTTCTCTCTATCATGATGACATCATCAACAACAACAATAATAACCACAACAATAAAGAAACAACAAACGGGAAATAAATATTAAAAAATATATCTTAATGAGAAAGATGTAGAGAGGGCAGGGGTAGCTAGCAAGACGGTCATGCAAAGAGACTCTCATGTCAGAAGTTCTGAAGTCCCAGGTTCAAGTCCCCCACCACCATAAGCCAGAGCTGAGTAGTGATCTGGTGAGAGAGAGAGAGAGAGAGAGAGAGAGAGGCTGAGGCCAGACTACTGCTCAGCTCTAGCTTACAGTGGGACTGAGTCTGCAGAGCCCCAAGCATGAAAGTCCTGCAGAACCATTATGCTATGTCTCCCAGCCCACTATTTTGAAGGAAATAGTGAAAAAAGGGAGAAGGGTCAGGTGGTTGAGCACACATGTTACAATGCACAAGGACCTAGGTTCAAACCCCCAGTCCCCACCTGCAGGGGGACAGCATTGCAAGTGGTGAAGCAGGATTGCAGGTGTCTCTCTCTATCACCTCCTTCCTCCTTCTCAATTTCTGGCTGTGTCTATCCAATAAATAGTTTTTTTTTAAAGCAGCTTGACTTTAAAAGGGGGCGGGGGGAGGAGAAAGGCGGGTGCATCACAGTACCCCTCCACCACCCTGAGTTCCCCCTGTTTCTGTTGTTAGTGCTCCCCTGTGCTGTGGTTGAGCCCAGGGCCCGGGGAAGGCAGGCACTGTGCCGCTGAGCCTCACTCCTGCCCCCCGTAGATGAGCCGGCTACAAAGAGTGAGGGACTTGTGTGTTAGCACCACAGCTTGACACCCAGCAAGAGCCTGTGGAGTGCTTTGAAGCACCCACTGAGCACCAGATAGTCTCCCCAATGACCATCAGCCCATGGCCCCCTCTTCCTCTCTGCTTCCAAATCACTCAGAACACTCCCGCCCCCAGCCACCTGTGTCCTTGCAAGTTTGCAGAGCCTGCAAATTCCTATGCGGCCGCATGGGGGCGGTGTGAGTCTGTTTTCCCGCCGGCATCCGCTCTTTTCCCCAACCGCTGCCATTGCCGCTTTTTAAAATTTTTATTTGAATTTCTTTATTGGGGGAGTCATGGTTTACAGTCGACAGTCAAATACATTAGTTTGTACATATGTAACATTTCCACAGAACAATACAACCCCCACTAGGTCCTCTGCCAACTCCTAGTTCAGGATTGATGCAAACTTTATGACCCGTTCCCTTTAACAGCTGAAATTTTAAAGCCCTGTAATTGTCTTCCACTTAGTACTAGAGAGAGATTTTCTTAGGATTCTATTTTCCATAAATCCTAATAATAGCCTGAAAGTTTAAGTGCATTTTATATGACTACTATCAAATCTGAAGTAACAATTATAGTAGACGTTATAAAAGTGGCTGACTCTGCACAGAATGTTTCTGTATTAGCGATTGCATTTTAAGATTTTTTTTTGCAGAACTTGAGCTCACATATGCACAATTTCACTGCTGTTTTTTTCATTCGAAGACAGAGAAAGATACACCACTCTTCTGGTGATGCACGTCATACTGTAGCACCTCCATCAGACCTGGCCCCCAAGCACGGCAAGGTACACACTGTACTTGGTGACCTATTGCTCTGACATTATTATTCTCATTATTATTACAGCCCTCCATTATTATTATTATTATTATTATTATTTTAAGTATTTTATTTTAAACAGTTTTTAAAATATTTATTCCATTTTGTTGCCCTTGTTGTTTTATTGCTATAGTTATTAATGTTGTTGTTATTGATGTCATTGTTGGATAGGACAGAGAAATGGAGAGAGGAGGGGAAGACAGAGGGGGAGAGAAAGATAGACACCTGCAGATCTGCTTCACCGCCTGTGAAGTGACTCCCCTGCAGGTGGGGAGCCAGGGTTCGAACCGGGATCCTTAAGCCTATCCTTGCGCTTTGCGCCACCTGCGCTTAACTCGCTATGCTACCGCCCGACTCCCTGTTTATTTTATTTTTGAGGGAGATACAGAGAGAGAAAGACACGGAAACACCAGAGCACTGCTCAGCTCTGGCTTATGGTGGTGTGGGGGATTGAACCTGGGACATCTGAGCCTCAGCCATGACAGTCTCTTTGCATAACCATTATGCTATCTACCCCTGCCCCCTATTATTTTAATTGACTTTATTATATTTTGTTCACCAGAGCACTACTCAGCACTGGCTTATGGTGGTGTGAAGGATTGAACCTGTAGCCTCTAGGGTCTCAGGCATCAAGTTTGTGCTCTAATATACTCAACATTCTCTCTGGCCTCAGCAATGCTATACTTCATTATTTTTTAAATATTTATTTTATTTATTTATTCCCTTTTGTTGTCCTTGTTGTTTTATTGTTGTAGTTATTATTATTGTTGTCGTTGTTGGATAGGACAGAGAGAAATGGAGAGAGGAGGGGAAGACAGAGAGGGACAGAGAAAGACAGACACCCGCAGACCTGCTTCACCGCCTGTGAAGCGACTCCCCTGCAGGTGGGGAGCCGGGGTTCGAACCGGGATCCTTACGCCAGTCATTGCGCTTTGCGCCACCTGCGCTTAACCCGCTGCGCTACAGCCCGACTCCCGCTATACTTTATTTTTAAAATTTATTTACCTGTTTATTTGAGAAAAGAGAGAGCAAACCAGCTCATCACTTTGGCACATGCTGCGGGTAGAACTCAGGACCTCGTCCTTGAGAGTCCAGTGCTTTATCTACTGCACCACCTCCTGGACCGCTCACCAAGATGTGCCCCCTAGCCCCATCAGAGGACCGCTCAGCTCTGGTTTATGGCGGTGTGGGAGTTTGAACCTGGGACTTTGGTGCCTCAGGCATGAGAATTTCTTCTCAGAACCTTTATGCTATCTTTTTTTTTTGCCTCCGGGATTATTGCTGGGGCTCAGTGCCCGCACCATAAATCGACCGCTCCTGGAGGCCATTTTTTCCCCCTTTTGTTGCCCTTGTTGTTGTTGCCCTTGTTGTGGTTATTATTGTTGTTGTTGATGTCGTTCGTTGTTGGATAGGACAGAGAGAAATGGAGAGAGGAGGGGGAGACAGAGAGGGGGAGAGAAAGACAGACACCTGCAGACCTGCTTCACCGCCTGGGAAGCGACTCCCCTGCAGGTGGGGAGCCGGGGGCTCGAACCGGGATCCTTATGCTGGTCCCTGTGCCTTGCTCTACTTGCACTTAACCAGCTGCGCTACTGCCCGACCCCCATCTTTATGCTATCTACCACCACCCATGATGGAACACTCTTTTTTTTTGGTTATCTTTATTTATTTATTGGATAGACACAGCCAAAAATCGAGAGAGAAGGGGGAGGTAGAGAAACAGACACCTGCAGCCCTGCTTCGCCATTCAGGAAGGTGGGGGCCTCTTGCAGGTGGGGGCCAGAGGCTTGATCCCTGGTCCTGTGTACTGTAATGTGTGCGCTTAACCAGGTGCACCACCACCCAGCCCCCACAAAGGCTATTTATTTAGTTAATTATTCATTTGTTTATTTATTTTTACCAGAGCACTGCTCAGCTCTGGCTTATGGCAGTGTGGGGGATTGAACCTGGGACTGAGCGCCTCAGGCATGAAAGTCTCTTTGCATAAAGTCATTAGGCTATACCCCCACCCGGTAAGGGTTATTTTAAAATGATGTTTTCCAACTTATTTAAAGCTAATGAGCAAACAAAATACTGCTTTTATTTTATTGTCGCCAGCACTTTGCTGGGATTTGGAGCCTGCATAATTTCCAGACGCCTTTTTCCCTCCAGACTAAAGGAAACAGAGAGAGACAGCAAGGAACCGTGCACTTCTGGCGGGGGTCCGGTGCAGGGGCTCGATGGCCCGTCCTTGCACAAGGCAAAGCGTGCTCTCTGCCGGCTGAGCTATCTCCTGGCTCCACAAAAGGATTGATTGAAAAAAAAAAAATTGTTTTTTAACCAGAGCACTGCTCAGCTTTGGTTTATGGTGGTGCAGGGGACTGAACCAGGGACTTGAGAGCCTCAGGCATGAGAGTCTCTGTACATAACCATTATGCTGTCTACCCTTGCTCCATAAAAGGATTCTTAAAGAGCAGTGTACCGTCAAAACCAGAGGACGACCAGACTTTGGACAGAGCGAAAGGGTGCTGTTTGGGGGGAAGATTTAGGTCGAGTAGATCATGGGTGTAAAAGGCAGTAGCCTTGAAATTCCCTTTTTATGCAGTTGTTTGTTAAGTGCTTTTAGTATGAGTTGCTTGTAGTATGAGGTGGAAAATTCCTTGCCCCTTCCCCCTTGAATAAGCAGGACCTAATCAGTGAAGGCCACCCATTGTTCGAAGGACCCTGCCTGGGGACAAGCCTTATCAGGACCTCATCAGTGAAGGCCACCCATTGTTCGAAGGACCCTACATGGGGACAAGCCTTATCAGGACCTTTGAACAGACTTTGTGGTGTGCTGCCTACCGGATGGGTGGTCATAGCTGATGGCAGGAGGATGTGGCGACCCTGCCTGGTTGAATTCTATTGGTTGTGTGATCTTACTATATTTGAAAATAGCCCGCGCTTTGCTTTGTATGGAACCCGCTTTTTGCTAAGTTTGAAATGATTGGATCTTGTGTTTGCTATAGCCTGTTATTGGATGTAGGTTGATAAGGTGATGTGCTCCCCCTCCCTGAGTGTAGTCTGAATTCCTATAAATTGTATGGTTTGAGCCCTGTTCGGGGTCGAGCTTGGTAGACTGCTGCCAGTCTCCATCTCGGCCCGGATTGCAATTCGTCAATAAACATATTTGCTTCCTTACAGTGGATGGTGGTTTGATTTATGCTCGCTAACAATGGGCTCTGAGTCCAAGGAGGCGCAGCTGAGCCGGGAAAGAGCTGCCCGTCCGCCCAGACATCGCTGGTCACCACGGGATCGGAACCCTTCTACCAGTCCCACTGTGAAAGCACCCGGAAGATCGGACTTCCGGTGACCTGAGCACTTCCGTGCGGGGCAGTCGATGGGGCTCCGGCCCCCACAGACCGGAAGTCCATCATCTCTTACACTCCGCCCTTTCCGGAAGTGATGCGCGTTGGGGTTGCCGGAAGAAGTGGCGAAGTTACTTTTGAGGGGCCCGGAGCCGCGGTGGCGTGCCCGGGATAAGAAGAAGGAAGACGAGAAACATCCAGGGGACCGAGGCAGGTGCACTGGAGTGTGGGGAGACGCAGAAGGGAGCCCTGGGCCCGCGCCTTCCCGGCGTCCCCCGCGCTGCTCCGCTCAGCCCCACTTCTCTCCTGCCACCCCCTCCCCTCTGTAGCGCGCGCGCCGAACTCCGGCTGTTACCAAGGCAACGGGAGCCGGCGACCCCGCGAGAGGCCGCCCACGAGACCCTCGCGCGCAGCCATGAGCCCCGCCCCCCACTGGTGTTTGGAGAGGGGCGGGACCTGGACTGAGGTGTGGGCGGGGCTTGGAGGGCGGGCGGGGCTGTATGTAGATTAGGTGGGCGGAGTCTATGATATAGGGGCTGGGCAAGTGGGTGGGTCGTGTGTGATGGGCGGAGCGAGGCGGGAAGCAGGGGGCGGGGCGTACGAGGGGAGGCGGGGTCAGAACCAGAGATGGGGCGCTACCCCAGCAGAGATGGGGTACACCGGTGGGAAAGAGCAAGTGACGCCTCGCCTAAGAAGCTTGGTGGGGCCGGGGCCGGAGAACAGAAGGGGCCGGGGTCTGTGCTTGGGGGCTCAAGACGTGAAGTCACCCTCAATCACTAAGACCTGAGACTGGCCTCCCCCCACTCTCCTGGGACCCCATAAACTCAGTCCAGCCCCTCCCCGTGTTCTGCAGGCTGCATCGTGACCTCACCATGTCCACCCCCACCACGAGTTCCCCGGACCACCCCTTGCCTGGTGAGTGACCCCCCGTTCCCAGCCCTGCGCCCGCCGCACACTCAGGAGAGACTCACTGTGCGCCTCTCCCAGGAGATGACCCCCCTCCGCCCAGCGCCCCCTCTTCCTCGCCCGTCGTAAAGGAGGAGGGTCTGGAGCCGTGGCCCGGGGGCCCCGACCCAGATGTTCCAGGCACAGATGGGGCCGGCTCAGCCTGCAGCGTGGGTGAGGCGGGCCCCAGGGTGGGATCCAGAAAAGGGGACCGAAGGGAAAGAAGCTGGGGGAGTGGGAGGCCCCGCTTTTGCTTCTGTCTGTCCACGGCGTCACACTTTGGCCTTTCCTCGGGGTCCCCGACACACCGTTCCCTCGGCTCTGCCGTCTCCCCGGGGGGCCACCCCCGGCCGTTCCTCTGGCTTGCTGTGTTTCTGTCTGTGTCTCTGTCCCTCCCGGCGGCTGACCTCACCCCCCACCACCCTCCCCAGTCGTCCCAGACCCAGGCGAGGAGCCGGAGCGCAAGCGGAAGAAGGGCCCAGCTCCCAAGATGCTGGGCCACGAGCTGTGCCGAGTGTGCGGGGACAAGGCCTCCGGCTTCCACTACAACGTGCTCAGCTGTGAGGGCTGCAAGGGCTTCTTCCGGCGCAGCGTGGTCCGCGGCGGGGCCGGGCGCTACGCCTGCCGGGGCGGCGGAACCTGCCAGATGGATGCCTTCATGCGGCGCAAGTGCCAGCAGTGCCGGCTGCGCAAGTGCCAGGAGGCCGGCATGAGGGAGCAGTGTGAGTGCCGGGCGGGCGACTCTGGGCCTAGACTCCGGGAGGGAGGCCCGAGCATCACCCCCCTCCCTCCTCCTCCTCCTCTCCCCACAGGTGTCCTCTCTGAAGAGCAGATCCGGAAGAAGAAGATCCGGAAGCAGCAGCAGCAGCAGCAGCAGCCGTCACCCTCGGGACCCGGGGGCAGCAGCAGCTCCGCCTCGGTGCCTGGGGCCTCCCCGGGGGGCTCCGAAGCAGGTGTCCAGGGCTCCGGGGAAGGTGAGGGCGTCCAGTTGACGGCGGCTCAGGAACTGATGATCCAGCAGTTGGTGGCCGCCCAGCTGCAGTGCAACAAACGCTCCTTCTCTGACCAGCCCAAAGTCACGGTACTGGCCCGCCTGCGGGGTCGGCCCGGGTGACGGAACCCCGGGAGGGAGTGAGGTTCCCGCGGCGGAGGACGGGGCTCCCAGAGTGCACGCTCTGCCTGGGGGTCCTGGGAGGAGCCAGGAGTCACGCCGCCTCCCTCCCGTCCCGCCAGCCCTGGCCCCTGGGCGCAGACCCCCAGTCCCGTGACGCCCGCCAGCAGCGGTTCGCCCACTTCACGGAGCTGGCCATCATCTCAGTCCAGGAGATTGTGGATTTCGCAAAGCAGGTGCCCGGCTTCCTGCAGCTGGGCCGAGAGGACCAGATCGCCCTCCTCAAGGCGTCCACCATCGAGGTACCACCAGCCGGCCGTCCGCAGCACGGACCCAGGGGCGGGCCAAGCCCCGGACGGTGGGAGCACACCGCTGAGCAGACCCCCTCCGGTCCCGGTCCTTGCATGCCGGCACCTGTCAGGCACTAAATCCCTGGGACCACAGCTTCCCGGGAGAAACCAGGGACAAAGCCACAGGCCGAGAGCAAGGATGAGGCGTGGGCCGGGACACTGTGCCTTTGGCTTGTTTACAACCATTGTTTGAAATATCAGCAGAGCTGCTACTGGCGCTCTCACGGCAGCCTACCTCTCCTCGTGGCCATTATTTCCTCCTTTTTTTTTTTTTTGCCTCCAGGGTTATTGCTGGGGCTCAGTGCCTGCACCACAAATCCTCTGCTCCTGGAGGCCAGTTTTTCCCCCTTTCTGTTGCCCTTGTTGTTGTAGCCTTGTTGTGGTTATTGTTGTTGATGTCGTTTGTTGTTGGATAGGACAGAGAGAAATGGAGAGAAGAGGGGAAGACAGAGGGGGAGAGAAAGATAGACACCTGCAGACCTGCTTCACCGCCTGTGAAGCGACTCCCCTGCAGGTGGGGAGCCGGGGGCTCGAACCGGGATCCTTAGGCTTTGCACCACTTGCGCTTAAACCGCTGCGCCACCACCCGACCCTTTCCCCCCCCCCCCGTTTGTTTCCTCCGAGAAATTGAGAGGGGAGTGGGGAGACAGTGAGAGAAAGAAAGATACCAGCAGACCTGCCTCACCACTTGTGAAGTTTAAACCCTGGAGGTGGGGAGCAGGGGCTTGAACCAAGGCCCTTGCACATGGTGACATGAGCTCAACCCGATGTGCCACCTTAGTAATGCTGGGAAGGTGGATCGGGGGCGCTGACCTTCAGCCAGAGAGATCCCAACCTGGGCAGACCTGACCCCACGGCAGTGAGCCAGACGGGCAGCAGCCAGGAGCAGCCGGGGAGAGCAGAGCAGAGCAGAGTGGCTGGGGGTGACGGGCCCTCCCTGCTCTCAGATCATGCTGCTGGAGACGGCCCGGCGCTACAATCACGAGACGGAGTGCATCACCTTCCTGAAGGACTTCACCTACAGCAAGGACGACTTCCACCGCGCAGGTACAGACGGAGCCGTCTGACGCGGGGCTCTGCCGATTCAGCCCTTTCCCAGCCCCGGCTCCTGGGGCCCTGGCTGTGTACCGTCCCACTGCTGAGGGGCCCCCTTGGCCCAGTGTTTGTTTATTTTAAAGACTTAGGACACGAGAGGGAGAGAGAGAGAATGAATACCATGACAGTGAGTGCCAAGGGACCCAGGAGGTGGCACGGTGGATCATGCCAGTGACCTGTGGCATTGTGCGCGCGGGTGTGTGTGCGTGTACGTGCACGCGTGCGCGCGTATGCATGCGTTCCATTTTCTCTCCACTGGGTCCCATCTCTCTCTTTAAATATGTTTTGACAAGAGGCTGGATAGACAGCATAGTGGTTATGCAAACAACTTTCAAGCTTGAGACTCTGAGGTCCCACGTTCAGATCCCTGCACCACCGTGAGCCAGAGCTGAACTGTGCTCTGATCAAAAAGCAAACAGCTTCTCTTCAAAGAGACAGAAGCTGGGCGTCAGGCGGTAGTGTAGCGGGTCGAGTGCATGTTCACGCAAGGACCCGCATAAGGATCCCGGTTCGAGCCCCCGGCTCCCCACCTGCAGGGGAGTCGCCTCACAGGCGGTGAAGCAGGTCTGCAGGTGTCTGTCTTTCTCTCCCCCTCTGTCTTCCCCTCCTTGCTCCATTTCTCTCTGTCCTATCCAACAACGACGACGGCAATAACTACAACAATGGTCAACAACAAGGGCAACAGGATGGGGAAAATATAGCCTCCAGGAGCACTGGACTCGTAGTGCAGGCACCAAGCCCCAGCGATAACCCTAGAGGTGAGAGAGAGAGAGAGAGAGAGAGAGAGAGGGAGGCGCGCGCTCAGGTACATGCGGTGCTGGCGATCAGACCAGAACTTCAGGCCTGCAAGTCTCACAAGCTACCAGTGGAGCCATTTCCCTAGCTGCTGGAGTTTGTTGTTGTTGTTTTCAGGCTCAGTGTCTGCCTGGCTCCACCATTCTCAGCAGCCACCTTTTTTCTTAAATCGGGAAAGACAGGAAGGGAGGGAGAGGATGAGGAGAGACCCCTGCCACACTGCTCTACCACTCGTGAAACTCCCCTGCCTCCCCCGACAGGTGGGCACCTGGGGCTCGAACCTGGGCCCTCGTGTGTGGTAATGTAGTGTCCTGACGGGTGAGCCACGCCGTGGCTCCTGGCCCACTGCTTTGCCCCTGTCCGTGTGCTTAGAGAGACCAGGGTGACAGAGAGCAAGAGAAGAGAAGACCCAGAACTGCTCCCCAGACTGGCGCTCCTGCTCTGTGGTGCTGGGGCTCGAACCTGGAACCTCTCGCACAGTAAGGTACACTCTTTGTCTGCTGAGCCATCTCTGAGCACCACAGTTTGGATGTTTTTCCAGAGCCCTGCTCAGCTCTGGCTTGTGGTGGTGCTGGGATTCAGCCTTGGATTTGCTCTGGTTTGGCAGCCACACCACCAAGGTCTCAGTAACCTCTCCCAGAGCACTGGCAGGGGAGGCGGGGAGGAGGCAGGATAAGGCGAACTGGCTTTCTGCCTCCTCCCCTGCCCATCTGTCTGTCCATACAGAATTCACAGGGCCCTACAGATACCGTGATAGTTCACATCCCTCCTCTGGCTCCCATCTCACTGGGGGAGGAACTCCTCAACCGTCCCCATAGGCCACGGCCCCGTTTCCTCTGCTCTGATCTCTGCTCTGCCCCTCACCGAACCACCCTCCCTTCCTCAGCAGCACTGGCTTCCGTGTTCTCATTTGAACCCACCAGACACACTCCAGTCTCCGGCTTGTTGTATTCGTTGGGCCTCTGCCCAGAACTGGGGTGACAAGTTCGTCTCACTCCCCTGGGACTGTCCCTGTTTTGACCCTGAAAGCCTCCTGATTCCGGAGGGCCCTAGCCCTGGGCAGACACACAGTTTGTGCTCCGCCTAGAACCTTCTCAGGTCCTTGTCACTGCTTTCCTCCTGTTTGGTCATTCCCCCCCCCCCCTTGCTTCTTTTAACTTATGAGAGAGAGCCAGAGTATCAATCTGGCATATGTGATGCCAGGAGTGAACTAAGGCCCTCATGTCTAGAAGTCCAATTCTTTAAAAAATAAATAATTTAAAAAAGTAATCTTTATTTACTGGCTAGAGACAGAAACTGAGAGGGAAGGGGGTGATAGGGAGAGAGACAGAGAGACACCTGCAGCCCTGCTTCACCACTTGCAAAGCTTTCCCCCTGCAGGTGGGGACCAGGGGCTAGAACCTGGGTCCTTGTGCACTGTGACATCTGTAACATGTACTCAACCAGGTGCGCCACCACCCAGCCCCCTGGATTCTTTTTATTTATTTTATAATTTTTTAATTTATTTATTCCCTTTAGTTGTCCTTGTTGTTTTGTTGTTATTGATATTGTTCTTGTTGGATAGGACAGAGAAGTGGAGAGAGGAGAGGAAGACAGAGAGGGGGAGAGACAGACAGACACCTGCAGACCTGCTTCACCGCCTGTGAAGCAACTCCTCTGCAGGTGGGGAGCCGGGGGCTCAAATGGGGATCCTTATGCTGGTCCTTGCGATTCAAACCATGTGCGCTTAACCCGCAGCGCTACCGCCGGACTCTTTTTTATTCACTTTAAAAAAATTTAGTTGTTTATTTGTTTACTTGGATAGAGATAGATAGAAACTGAGAACAGAGTGCAAGAGAAAGGCAGCTGCAGCCCTGCTTCAGCACTCACGCAGCTTCCCCCGCAGGTGGGGAGCTCGAACCCAGGTCCTTGCACCTTGTAATGGGTGCGCTTAGCCGGGTGCTCCATTCCCCAGCCCCAAGACTCCAGCTCTGTCCTCTGTGCCACCTTTCCTTGTCTTTTTATTCTATCTACTTAATTTTTTCCAGAGCACTGCTCCGTTTTGGCTCATGTTGCTGCTGGGGGTTGAACCTGAGAGCTCAGAGCCTCAGACGTGGAATGTGTTTGTGTAGCCATCTGCTATTTTCTTTCTTTTATTTTTATTTATTTATTTTTATGCCTCCAGGGTTATCGCTGGGCTTCAGTGTCAGCACTACAAATCCACTGCTCCCGGAGGCCATTGTTGTTGGATAGGACAGAGAGAAATGGAGAGAGGAGGGGAAGACAGAGGGGGAGAGAAAGACAAGACACCTGCAGACCTGCCTCACCGCCTGTGAAGCGAGTCCCCTGCAGGTGGGGGGCCCGGGGGCTCGAACCGAGATTCTTGTGTTTTTTCCTATGTGCACTTAACCTGGTGTACTGCTGCCCAGCCCCCACCATTATGCTATTTCTCCAGCCCCTCTTGTTAATTTTATTTATTTTTCCTTTTGTTGCCCTTGTTGTCTTTTTTTTTTTTATTGTTGCTGTGGTTGTTGTTATTGATGTTGTTGTTGTTGGATAGGACAGAGAGATGGAGAGAGGAGGGGAAGACAGAGGGGGAGAGAAAGACAGACACCTGCAGACCTGCTTCACCACCTGTGAAGTGACTCCCCTGCAGGTGGGGAGCCGGGGGCTCCGATGACGATGACAAAAACACAACGAGGGCAACATAAGGGAATAAATAAATATGTTAAAAAAGAAAGAAAGTAATGACAGGGTAGTTTAGGGCTAGCGAGAGAGTTCACTTGCCTTGTCCTGGACATGACCCAGGCTGGGGCTTCAAAGCTGTGGTGTCTTTCTGTCTCTCTGGGCCCTGAGTGGTGAACCCCGCTGACAACAACAGATGTCTTTGTGTGAGAAAGGCAGCAGCGGAGACCTGCAGTTCCGTGGCTCCGATTCGGGTCCTCACGGTGAAGCCGCCGCCTAGGCCGCCCTCCTTCCGGTCTTAGCTTTCCGGCAGGCCACCCTGTGTGATCGCCTTGTTTTTCTCAATTAATTTATTCATATTTTCTATTGACCAGAACCCTGCTCAGCTCTGGCTGATGGTGATGCCGGGGATCAAACCTGGGACCTCAGAGTCTCAGGCCGGAGAGTCATTTGCAGAACCGCTTATGCGGTCTCCCCAGCCCCATGAATGACTTGCCTTTCGGTGGTGGCTGAGACTCCCAGTGGTCACCGTCACCATTCCCTTGCTCCAAGATGCTCACCCCTGTCTCGCAGGCGGGATGAGTATTTATTTCGCAGTTATCTGTCCCCTCAGTCCCCGTAGAGATGTCCCCAGCCGGCAGAGACTCTGCCCTGTTAAGAGGACTTCACCTCCCTAAAGTCTGCTGAGTGAGTGACTGAGCAGAGGAAGCTGGCACAGGGTGACAGAATGTGACCTAGACAGTCCCCAGGCAGAGCCGGCCTGTGGGGAGGGCACACGAGGGTCCCCGCCGGGGGCGAGGGGCCAGATGCATGGCACCCGGCCTGTGCGGGCAGTGGCGGGGTCACGGATCCAGTGCTGAGGCCCCCCCTCCCCGCCTGCGCGCCTGTAGGCCTGCAGGTGGAGTTCATCAACCCCATCTTCGAGTTCTCGCGGGCCATGCGCCGGCTGGGCCTGGACGACGCGGAGTACGCGCTCCTCATAGCCATCAGCATCTTCTCCGCCGACCGGCCCAATGTGCAGGAGCCGGGCCGCGTGGAGGCACTGCAGCAGCCCTACGTGGAGGCGCTCCTGTCCTACACACGCATCAAGAGGCCACAGGTACGGCCCCACCCCAGTGCCCCACGACGGGCCGGGCCGGAAGTCGGAGTGGGGGTCGCTTCCTCGTCTGAATCTTTGCAGCGGTCTGAGCCCCCGTCCCCCTGGGCGAGGTGCACCTGGTCCCTGCACCGGGAGCGGGGAGCCCTGGCCGACAGCCCCCCACAAGCAGCCCAGGGGAGGGACCCTTCTAGAGCTTATGGCCAGAGCCTCACCGGGTCCCCCCCGACACCCCCAGGACCAGCTGCGCTTTCCCCGGATGCTGATGAAGCTGGTGAGCCTGCGGACGCTGAGCTCCGTGCACTCAGAGCAGGTCTTCGCCCTGCGGCTCCAGGACAAGAAGCTGCCACCGCTGCTGTCTGAGATCTGGGATGTCCACGAGTGAGGGGCTCGGCCCCCGCCCCCCGCCCCGTAGCCCTGCACCCACCAACCAGAGGACACTGTAGCCCCTTCCTCCTCCGGGGTCGGGAGGGGGCCCGGGCTGGCCTGGGGTCCCACCTCGTGACTCGGAGCCCAGCGCCCTGCCCACCAGCCTTCGTGAGGGAACCCGGCTCGGTCGGGATCCAGCGACCCCTCTTTGCCCACTAAGTCTTCCTGGGAGGGGTGGGTGGGTCACGGGCCCCTCCACACACTCCGAGCTGCCCTCCCGCCCAGCTTACACCTCCCCCACTGCGCTAAGCACCTTGACCAGAGGGAGGTGTGGGCCTGTGGTTCTTTCTCCCTGAAGGCCCGGGAGATCACAGGCCCTCCTCTCCCGCTGCTCCTTTTATTTAATAAAAACTAAAAAAAAATAATAATAATAAGAGAGAAAAAATAAAATATGAATAGAAACCTCGGCTGAGGTTCCCCCAGGCCTGACTCAGCAAGAGGGACCAGGAAGATCACTGGGCTTGGAGGGCGGTGGGGTCCCCTTGAAGGGCCAAGAGGGGACTGGGACTCCCCATGGAAGCCTCTCAGGGCCAGGCCGGCCTCCTCTCCTGCCTGAAGTGTCTGCTGTGAGTTGAGGGCAACCCCAGGCACCGGAACAGGACCTCTCTGGAGGGGAGGTTGCCACCAGCCTGGGCTGACGGTTGTGGGGCAGGGCAGGGCATAGCTGACCCGATAAAGCTCTGGCTTTTCCTGGACACTGGCCTGGGTTCAGGCCCTGGGGGCACCACACATTGGGGATGCTTAGCAAACACGGGGGCTGTCTCTCTTCTCTGGAAATCAAGGAAGTTCTCGGGCTGGGGAGACAGCATAAGGACTGTGCAAAAACAAAATTGTCATGCCGGAAACACTAAAGGTCCCAAGTTCAATGCCCAGCTCCTCCAGAAGCCAGAGCTGAGTAGTGCTCTGGGAAAACAAACAAATCTCCAGGAGGAGCCCTGCTGGCAGCAAGAAATGCTGGGGGCCAGCAGCAGGCTCGAAGGCACACAGCCTCCAGGAGGCTGAGTAGCTTCGGGCTCCAAACCATGAAGAGTCGGTGTGCTGGACCCCTCCCGCCAGGTCCGGAAGGCGAGAGGCCCGCCGGTGCATCCAGAGAGAGCGCCGCAGGAGCCCTGTGCCAGGCCCTGCGGGGACACTGAGCTGGACAGAATGTCCCAGTTCAGGAGAGGAGGTGGGGGTGGCGGGAGTCGACCCTGTGCCCGCCCAGCGCTGGAGCCAGGCGACTGGAGGGGAAACCCAGGCCGGGAGGCCACGGGGGCTGCGCGCGCACCCGCCCAGGTTCGGCAGCAGCCGCGCTGTACCCCTACGGTCGCCGGGGAGGAGGCGTGGCTTCCGCGCCATCCCCCACGGGGGCGGGGCTAGGCGGGAATGTGCCTCCAGGAGGCGTGGCCTCTCCCCCTCCGCGAGAGGCGGGGCGTAACCCGGAGTGGGCGTGGCCTTCGGGAGGGGGCGTGGTTTCGCAGTCTCTGGGCTGCTCTGCGCCTGCGCGCGCCGGGGTCGGAGGTCGCCGCGCCGTCTGCTGTGGCGGGAAACGCTGTTTGAAGAGGGTGAGTCGGGGAGGGGACACGCGGGGGCCTCGGCCGCGGGGGACGGGGCTGGGGCGGGGGGCGCGTAGCCCCTCTTGGCCCCAGACCTGAGGATCCGCTTCGGGAGGTCGTGTGGGGCCTGTCGGCGGCGGGAGGGCTCGCCTGGTCGGGGGCCGCGTGGCCAGGTGTCAGGGACCCCACCTCCACCCCTGTGTCGGGGACCCCCCTCCATCCCTGTGTCGGGACCCCCCTCCGTCCCTGTGTCGGGGACCCACCTCCACCCCTGTGTCGGGACCCCCCTCCATCCCTGTGTCGGGGACCCCCCCCTCCACCCCTGTGTTGGGGACCCCCCTCCATCCCTGTGTCGGGACCCCCCTCCGTCCCTGTGTCGGGGACCCCCTCCATCCCTGTGTCGGGGACCCCCCTCTCCACCCCTGTGTCGGGACCCCTCTCCACCCCTGTGTCGGGACCCCCCTCCATCCCTGTGTCGGGGACCCCCCTCCACCCCTGTGTCGGGGACCCCCCTCCATCCCTGTGTCGGGGACCCCCTCCATCCCTGTGTCGGGGACCCCCCTCCGTCCCTGTGTCGGGGACCCCCTCCATCCCTGTGTCGGGGACCCCCCTCCATCCCTGTGTCGGGGACCCCCCTCCGTCCCTGTGTCGGGGACCCCCCTCCATCCCTGTGTCGGGACCCCCCTCCGTCCCTGTGTCGGGACCCCCCTCCGTCCCTGTGTCGGGGACCCCCTCCGTCCCTGTGTCGGGGACCCCCTCCATCCCTGTGTCGGGGACCCCCCTCCATCCCTGTGTCGGGGACCCCCCCCTCCACCCCTGTGTCGGGACCCCCCTCCGTCCCTGTGTCGGGACCCCCCTCCGTCCCTGTGTCGGGGACCCCCCCCTCCGTCCCTGTGTCGGGACCCCCCTCCGTCCCTGTGTCGGGGACCCGCCTCCGTCCCTGTGTCGGGGACCCCCCTCCACCCCTGTGTCGGGGACCCCCCTCCATCCCTGTTTCGGGGACCCCCCCCACCCCTGTGTCGGGGACCCCCCTCCGTCCCTGTGTCGGGGTGCAGTGTGTCCTTCCCCCCTCTCGTCCGACATGAAGTTGGGGTGCAGCCCCCACCCGGCCCCTGGGCACGGACAGACAGACAGACAGCAGTGGACACACAGAGGAGGACAAGCTTCCGTCCCCAGGGGACCAGGCAGCCTTGTCCTCCGCCCAGCGATGGGGACAGTGACAGAACAACAGAAAGAAAGACAGCAGGACACCCACACCTGCCGGGGCCTGTGCGGCCGCTCTGTCCCCCGGGACCCAAGTTTGATCCC
The DNA here is from genome assembly GCF_950295315.1 of Erinaceus europaeus. Taxonomy (NCBI): domain Eukaryota; kingdom Metazoa; phylum Chordata; class Mammalia; order Eulipotyphla; family Erinaceidae; genus Erinaceus; species Erinaceus europaeus. Next base: position 4,673,541 of record NC_080163.1, read on the forward strand.
TGGCTCTGCATAAAACCGTATTTATTGGGGGCCAGGTGTAGGCGCGCTTGGTTGAGCTCACACTGCGCATTATTAAAGATGGTTTTAGAAGTTTTAATATATATTTATGATTGATAGAGACAGCCAGACATTGAGGGGAAGGGGAAAGTAAGGAGGGAGAGAGACGCCTGCAGCCCGAGGCTTCCCCCCTGCAGGAGAGGACCCAGAGCTCGAACCCAGGTCCTCGCGCACTGTAACATGAGTGCTCAGTCAGGTGCACCGCTGGCCCCTCGGTGTCTGTCTGTGTCTGTGTGTCTGTCTTTTGTAAGACGCAAGCTGGGCTGGGGAGACAGCATAATGGTTTTGCAAAAGACTTTCATTCCTGGGGCTCTGAGCTCGCAGGTTCAACTCCCAGCACCTTCATAAGCAGAGCTGAGCAGTGGTCTGGTTAAAAATATTATTAGTGGGGAGTCGGGGGGCAGCGCAGCGGGTTCAGCGCCTGTGGCACAAAGCACAGGGACAGGCGTAAGGATCCCGGTTCGAGCCCCCGGCTCCCCACCTGTCACTTCCCAGGCGGTGAAGCAGGTCTGCAGGTGTCTGTCTTTCTCTCCCCCTCTCTGTCTTCCCCTCCTCTCTCCATTTTTCTCTGTCCTATCTAACAACAACAACAAAAGCAATAACAACAACAACAATAAACAACAAGGGCAACAAAAAGGGAAAATTTTTTTAAGTATATATATTATTATTGATGAAAAATGTAAGGTCCGGGCTGAGGAAGCAGCAGGTGCAAAGGGCCTGAGGTAGTTAGGGCCTTGGAGTCCAGCAAGGTAGTGGGGTGTGGGGGAGTCTGGGGGACGTGCCCTGGGGGGTAGGGGAGCCCCGGAAGCCCAGCCTTGGGATTCACCTGTCAACTCAGGCTCCACGGAGAGGCGTCGGAGGGGTGGGAGCAGGGGGAAGGGGTGACAGGTGGAGGGAGCCTCAGGCCAGGTGTCTTTGGGGAGGGGCCGTCAGGATGTTGGGGTGCGGGGCAGCAGAGCCCAGGCAGAGCTGGCCTTCTGGTTGGAGCAACAGGCAGTGCAGCCAGCTGAAAGGGGAGCGGGTTTGGGGGGTCGGGGGGCCGGGTGGTGTGGAGGCTTGGCCACCCCCCCCCCCACAGGAACCTGCAGGTGGACAGTCTCTGTTCTCTTTGCTGCACCGCACCTCCCCTGGCCTTTGGACAAACCCCCACCACCACTGGCCTCCGCCCCGAGCTCCCCTCCTGCTGCGGTGCCCACCCCCCTTGAAAAAGATCAATTGATCGATGATTGATGAGAGAGCCAGAGCGTGGCTGTGGCACATGAGTGCTGGGGCTCAAACTCGGGACCTCGCACTTGAGAGTCCAGTGCTTTAGCCACTACTCCACCTGCCGGGACTCTCCTTCCTTCCTTCCTTCCTTCCTTCCTTCCTTCCTTCCTTCCATCCGGAAGATGTCTGTTGGCACCGTTGATAGCCAGGTCTTGCCCATGTGTGGGGACCTCGCTTCACTCCGCAGCCCTGCATCAGAGAGAAAGCAGCTCCGGGGCTGGGGAGAGCAGGATGGCTCTGCAGAGACGCCCCCGCCTGAGTCAGCAGAGCCCCCAGATTCAGTCCCAGCACCACCATCAGCCAGCGCTGAGCAGGGCTCTGGTGTCTCCCTCCATCTCTCTCATTAAAAATAAACGAGTGACGGGTTAAGCCCACGTGGCACAAAGCGCAAGGACCCACTTAAGGATCCCGGTCCGAGCCCCCGGGCTCCTCGCCTGCAGGGGGGTCGCTACACAGGCGGTGAAGCAGGTCTGCGGGTGTGTCTTTCTCTCCCCCTCTCTGTCTTCCCCTCCTCTCTCCATTTCTCTCTGTCCTAGCCGACAGCAACAATAACTGTAACGATAAAACCACAAGGGCAACAAAGGGGAATAAATAAATAAAAATTTTTGAAAAAGAAGAAACAAAAGGAGGGGCCAGGTAGGTGGTGGCGCACCTGGTTGAGCGCACACATTACAGTGCACAAGGACCCAGGTTCGAGCCCCCTGGTCCCCACCTGCAGGGGCAAAGCTTTGCAAGCGGTGAAGCAGGGCTGCAGATGTCTCTATTTCTTTCCCTCTCTGTTTTAAATACATATTTTATTTATTTATTAATGAGAAAGATAGAAAGAGCCAGACATCACTCTGGTACACATGCTGCCAGGGATCGAACTCGGGACCTCATGCTTGAGAGTCCAATGCCTTAGCCACTGCACCACCTCCTGGCCTCCTTCCCTCTGTATCATCCCCTTTCCTCTTGATTTCTGGTTATCAAATTTAAAAAGACAGAAAGAAAAAAGAAGAAAGCAAACAGAAGAGGTCAGAGAACATGCACGCGTCACTGCGAGGCCTGAGGGGGAGGGAGCAAGGAAGGACGGCTGAGAGCACTCGGCAAAAGAATGACTGTGTAGCAGAAGGCACAGCCCGTGCCGGGGTCCTGGGGCCCGACCAGCCTGGTGTGCTTGCGAACAGGGCCCTCCGGTAGGGAACCCAGCTTTGCAGGGCCTTCTGGACCAAAAGGATTTTAGTAATTTATTCTTTGAGTGAAAGGGGCAAGGTAGTGCACTATGGGGGAGTCTGGGGGGTAGGGGAGCCCTGGAAGCCTAGCTGTGGGGTTCACCTGTCACCCCAGGCTCCACAGAGAGGGGTCAGAAGGGGTGACAGGTGGAGGGAGCCTCAGGCCCTGCTCAGAGAGAGATCAGAGCACTGCTCAGCTCCGGCTCAGTGGTGGTGCTGGGGACCGAACCTGGGACCCCAGAGCCTCAAGCCGGAAAGTCTTTGACATAACCATTACTGTAGCTTGTGGGGTCAAGAAATAGCTCAGCCGGTAGAGCACACACCTCCCCGTGGGGGTAGGGGGTAGAAGCCCAGGTGTAACACCAAGCACGGCACCGAGAACCGTGAGGATTGCGGCAGTGTTGGGGTCTCTCTCCGCCCTCTCAGTTTCTTGCCCTCTCTGTCTGAAATTGAAAAGGAAAAGTCTGCTGGGAGTAGTGGGATTGTGCAGGAGCAAAGCTGAGGGGTGCGTGCGTGCGTGCGTGTGTGTGTGTGTGTGTATACACACCCTGAGAGCCACACCAGCCAGTGACCTGGGGCCAGACATGCAGCTCTGTGAGTGTGAGGGCCTGGCTTCCACCCCTGCTGCCCGCCTCGCAGTGCGCACACGCGCACACACACAGACATACACACACATCCCCTGGCTTTATTATTATTAGTGATTTAATATTGATTCACAAAATTGCAAGATAGGGCCCAGTCCCACACTGTCCCCCACCAGAATTCTGTGTCTCATTCCTCCACTGGAAACTGCGGTGGTTCTCCCAAGGTCACAGATAGGGGTTGACTACTGTAAGTGTCTGTCTGTCTGTCTGTCTGTCTGTGTGTCCATTTTTCTCCATGGTCCTGTCTTCCTTTCTGTCACACCTACACCTGTCACTACTCCTGAATGTCTCTCCTTTTCTCTCTCCAGGTCCTGATGGAGTTGGGGTTCAGAGCCCTCTGCTCACCTTCCCCTAACATCTCTCCCCCTTTGGGAGGATGGACCAGAATTCTTTTCAGGGTGCAGAAGATGGGAGGTCTGGTTTCTGTAATTGCTTCTCTGTTGGACTTGAGTGTTGGCAGGTCAATCCGGACCCCCAGCCTGCTTCTTTCTCTAGCTTTTTTTTTTTTTCTTCCCTACCCATCAAAGTCGCCGTCAATCCACTGTCTGCACCGTGCTTCCTCGGCTAACAATGATCCCTTTGAGGGCCCTCCCTCCCAGAGCACAGTGTGCTTCCTCATTCCTTTACACAGCTGCATAGTACTCCCTGGAAGGGAGTGCCCATCTTTTATTTAAACAGTCCCTCGGGGAGGGCATTTAGGTGGTTTCCAGCCTTTTGTGAGGGCAAACAATGCCTCCGGAAAAACCCGTGTGATAGCTGTCCCAGGAGCCCCTGTGCTGGCAGCCATTAGATATGGGGAGCACCGCTCGGCTCCTCCCCTGCCCGTCTCTCCCACCTGGAGCAGCCGCTGACCTGACTTCCAGCACCGGAGACTGGCTTAGTCTGCCCAGAACTCCGTGTGAATGGCACGGTTACAGGCCAGACAGGCAGCACAGTGACTGACACAGCAGAGTCTCCTGCTGAGCATCGTGGTCCCAGGTTCAATCCCCAGCACCACCACAAGCTAAAGCCAAGCGGTGCTCTGGTGGTGTTTTTTTTTTTTTTTTTTTTTTAATATTTATTCCCTTTTGTTGCCCTCGTTTTATTGATGTGGTTATTGATGTCGTTGTTGTTGGATAGGACAGAGAGAAATGGAGAGAGGAGGGGAAGACAGAGAGGGGGAGAGAAAGACAGGCACCTGCAGACCGCTTGTGAAGCAACTCCCCTGTAGGTGGGGAGCCGGGGGCTTGAACCAGGATGGTGTTCTGGTTTTAAGAATAACTTATTCGAGCTGGGGGCTAGCACACCTGGTTGAGCGCACATGTTACAGTGTGTAAGGACCCAGGTTCGAGCCCCCGGTTCCCACCTGCGGGGGAAAGCTTCACAAGTGGTGAAGCAGGGCTTCGGGTGTCTCTCTCCTCTCTCCCCCATTTCTGGCTGTCTCTGTCCAATAAATAAATAAAGATAATAAAAAAAAACTCATTCCAGGGGTCAGGTGGTGGAGCATCTTATGAGTGGTGAGCTGCAGGTGTCTGTCTGTCCCTCTCTCTCTCTCTCTCTCTCTCTCTCTCCAGCAATAAATACAGTGTAAAAAAACTAAGAAGGTAGAGACCACAGCTCAGTGGGGGCCGACTCACATGTGGGCCAGGTGCCGGGCAGCAGCACAGCACCCAAGGGCGCTGTTTCACAGCCTTTTTCCTGTTGTTAATGACCGGTGTATGTGTGGGGCGGGGGACCAGGATGTGTAACTCGACAGATCTGCAGCCCGGCTTCGAGCCTTGGCACACTGGAGGTGCCACGGGCCTGGAGGAAGCTCTCCTTTCCTCTTGTTTCTTTGACGGGGAAACAGCAGCCGGGGGTGAGAGCCTGGCTCCCCCACAACCTGTGTGCGGGGCAGGGAAAGATGGTGTGGGGGTCCCGGCACCCCTCCTCACATACCCCCCCCACCCCCAGCAGGATGAATGGCCAGCGCAGGGCCGGGCCGGGCCCCGGGGTGCCCCCAAAGCGGGCGCGCATGGGCCTGTGGGACGAGGACGAGACCCCGCAGTCGTTGCTGGACGACGACCTGGCGCTGATGGAGGAGATGGAGGCCGAGCACAGGCTGCGGGATCAGGAGGAGGAGGAGGAGCTGCAGTCGGGCCTGGAGGGCGGCGCGGACGGTGAGCCCCCCCCTCCCCCCACGGCCAGCGGCTCCTGGGGGTGGGGCCGCTCCTGAGCGAGGACCCCCCTCTGCACCCCCAGGGCACTTCTCCCCCACGGCCGTCGACCCCCGCTGGCGGCGGCCCACCCCGCCCTCCCTGGACCCCCAGGCCGACCCCCTCGTCTTCCAGCAGTTGGAGATCGACCACTATGTGGGTGAGTTCGGGGCGCAGAGCCTGGGTGGGCAGGCGGACACGGAGGCCAGGCAGAGCGGCCAGGGCTGGGAGAGGAACGGGGTCAGGGGCTCGGAGGGCTTCCTGGAGGAGGAAGCATCTGCCAGCCAGGCCTCTTGGAAGTAGAATGAACCGGCCTCTTTAGGGGATGGGGGGAGGAAGAGGTATGCTGTAAGGGCTATCAGTCCATCCGTCTGTCTACCCAGCAGTGGGTGAGGGGGTGTAGATGGAGCCCCAGTTGGTGGGCTGTGCATCTTGGAGGCTCGGGAAGGTTCCGCCCCACCTCTGCCCAGGGGAATGGACGGAGAACCTCACCATGAGGAATATTGTTGGGCTGTCTCCTCAGCACAGTGTTTTTTTTTTTCATTCCATGGCCTTAGAAAGGAGAGAGAGGGGAGGAAGAGGAGGGGGCCGCCGCAGGGTCCCTGGAGCTCCCCCAGTACTCGGTGGTGCTCTCACGTGGTGCCAGGGCTCCTCTCATCCACAGCAGAGCATGTGCTGGCGGGGCAGCCCTGGGCCAGTCTGGGGGGAGAGGGGCTGGCCGGCCCCTGCCTGAGCCTGCGACACCCCCAGGTGCAGCCCGGACCCTGCCCGGGGGACCCCCGGCGTCGCCCAACCCGGTGCCCGTGCTCCGCGCCTTCGGGGTGACGGCCGAGGGCGTCTCGGTGTGCTGCCACATTCACGGCTTCGCGCCCTACTTCTACACCCCGGCGCCTCCTGGTGAGTGAGCGAGCCCTCCGGGGACCCCTCGGCCCCTGCCGCCTCTGACCGGCCGCCACCCCCCAGGTTTCGGGCCCGAGCACCTGGCGGACCTGCAGCGGGAGCTGAACGCCGCCATCAGCCGCGACCAGCGCGGCGGGAAGGAGCTCAAGGGGCCGGCGGTGCTGGGCGTGGAGCTGTGCAAGCGGGAGAGTGAGCGCCCTCCCGGGCGGGGGCGGGGGCGGGGGCGGGGCGGGTGCGGGGCCGGGGCCAGGCCGGTGCCAGCAGCCCCTCTCCCGCAGGCATGTTCGGCTACCACGGGCACGGGCCCTCGCCCTTCCTGCGCCTCACGCTGGCGCTGCCCCGCCTCCTGGCGCCCGCCCGCCGCCTGCTGGAGCAGGGCCTCCGCGTGCCGGGCCTGGGCACCCCCAGCTTCGCGCCCTACGAGGCCAACGTGGACTTCGAGATCCGGTATGGCCCCCCGCGCCCCGCCCCTGCCCTGCCCTCCATGTCCCCCCCTGCCACGCGTTGACCTCTGACCCCTGCCACCGCCCACCCCCAGGTTCATGGTGGACGCCGACATCGTGGGCTGCAACTGGCTGGAGCTGCCGGCTGGGAAATACGCCCTGAGGCCTGCGGGGAAGGTGGGGCGGGGCCTGGGGGAGGTGGGGCGGGGCCTGGGGGAGGTGGGGCGGGGCCTGGGGGAGGTGGGGCGGGGCCTGGGGGAGGTGGGGCGGGGCCTGGGGACGGGGCGTGGTCACAGATGCCGTCCCGCAGGCCACGCTGTGCCAGCTGGAGGTGGACGTGCTGTGGTCGCACGTGGTCAGCCACGCGCCCGAGGGGCCCTGGCAGCGGATCGCACCCCTGCGCGTGCTCAGCTTCGATATTGAGTGCGCCGGCCGCAAAGGTCAGGCCCCCTGCCCTCTGACCTCGGGGACCTGCCTGTGGGCGGGGCGGGGCAGAGTTCTGGCTTCTCTGGAGCTTTGCAAGAAGGACCACGTGCGAGATCCAGGGTTCGAGCCCCCACCGCCATGGATGGTGTGGGGGGGGCTGTGTTATCTCTTCTGTGTCTCAAAACATAAGGGTGGGAAAGTAGCCAATGTGCGTTACCCCCAGCCGCCAGTTCCTGGCACTGCAGAGAATGATGTGGGGAAAGGGGGGTGGGCTGGGGATGCTCGGTGCCACAGCGCCTGCCTGTCTGTCTGTCTGCCTCTCTCAATACTTGATTTATTCAGTTATGAGAGAGACACACAACACAGGCCCTGCACACTTGATACCCCCAAAGGCCTGACTTCTAGATTCTGTCCCTGGCACCATCTATGCAGATAAGCACACAGCTTTTAAACTTTTTTAAGGGTTTATTTGTTCGCATTATATGAGAGAGTTTCACGGGAGACAGACAAGCTGAAGTGTCGCTCTGCCACTGGTGGCGCCAGGGGCCTCAGACACGCAGGCCCCGCACCGATCAGTTCAGCCATTCCCCCAGCTGTTTTGCTTTTTTTTTTTTTAATTTCTTTTTAGGGAACGCTGGTGGGGTGCGGGGCGTGGGGGGGTCAGGGCGGGAGATGGAGGAAGGGGCACCCAGGGCGGGAGGAGAGCGCCGGGGCTCAGGGCCCCAACTCCGCAGGCATCTTCCCCGAGCCCGAGCGCGACCCCGTGATCCAGATCTGCTCGCTGGGGCTGCGCTGGGGCGAGCCGGAGCCCTTCCTGCGCCTGGCGCTCACCCTGCGGCCCTGCGCCCCCATCCTGGGCGCCACGGTGCAGAGCTACGAGCAGGAGGAGGAGCTGCTGCAGGTGACCCTGCCCCCCCACACACACCCCATTTCCTCAGCCCCCGCGGGTGGCCGGGCTTCTGGGCCACTCCTGCTTCCAGAAGGTTCTGGGACTGGGCCAGGGTGACCCCGAGTCTCTCGCCCAGGCCTGGTCGACCTTCGTGAAGGCCCTGGACCCCGACGTGATCACGGGCTACAACATCCAGAACTTCGACCTCCCCTACCTCATCCAGCGGGCGCAGACCCTCAAGGTGGGCGGGCGCCCCTCCCGCTCCTCCGCAGCGGCTGCCAGGACCGGGCGCCCCGGCCCCTCACCACCCCCTCCCCACCCGCCCCCAGGTGCCAGGCTTCCCCTTCCTGGGCCGCGTGGCCGGCCTGCGCTCCAACATCCGGGACTCCTCCTTCCAGTCGAAGCAGATGGGCCGGCGGGACGGCAAGGTGGTCAGCATGGTGGGCCGCGTGCAGATGGACATGCTGCAGGTACGTGGCGGGGTGGCGGGCCGGCGGGGTGGAGGAGGGGGCGTTCCGACAGCCGGGCCGCACCCTCACCGGCCACGCGCCACCCGCAGGTGCTGTTGCGGGAGTACAAGCTGCGTTCTTACACGCTCAACGCAGTCAGCTTCCACTTCCTGGGCGAGCAGAAGGAGGACGTGCAGCACAGCATCATCACAGACCTGCAGGTGCCCCGCACCCCGGGCCCGGTAGACAGACAGCACAGTCCTGGGTCTTCCCCCGGTGCTGTGATACCTCCCGTGCGGTGCCAGACCTCAGGCGGGGGCCACGTGCTAGCCAGGCCCAGGCCTTTGCAGGCGCATTGTCTCCCCAGCATCACCAGACCGACTCACTGTCCTCACTGGCACCAACTCTTTCACTCAGAGATAGGGGGGCAGGGCGGAGACAGCATAATGGCTCCAAGGTCTCGGGTTCAACCCCCTGCACCACCGTGTGAGCCGGAGCTGAGCAGGACTCCGGTGAAAGGTAATAAATAGATAGGGAGAGAGCACAGCATCGGAGCTTTCCCCAGTGCTCTAAAGCCTCCCGTGTGGCGCTGGGGCCCCGCAGACAAGGCCGGCTCCCCACCCAGTCAGCCATCTCCCTGACCCCCGGCCCTCCGCTTCCCAGAACGGCAACGACCAGACCCGGCGCCGCCTGGCCGTGTACTGCCTGAAGGACGCGCTGCTGCCGCTGCGCCTGCTGGAGCGGCTCATGGTGCTGGTGAACGCGGTGGAGATGGCGCGCGTCACCGGGGTGCCGCTCGGCTACCTGCTCAGCCGCGGCCAGCAGGTCAAGGTGGTGTCTCAGCTGCTGCGCCAGGTCGGTGGCCCCGCCCCCTCGGCATCAGGCCCCGCCCCTCGGTCTCAGGCCCCGCCCCCACTCACGCCCCTCCCCTGCGCCAGGCCATGCGGCAGGGGCTGCTGATGCCGGTGGTGAAGGCCGAGGGTGGCGAGGACTACACGGGGGCCACCGTCATCGAGCCCCTCAAAGGGTGAGGCTCCGGGCGGGGGGCGGGCTGTGCGGGGGTGGGGGTGGGTGGACAGACCCCTCAACCACCGACCCGCCCGCACCTCCTCTGCCAGCTACTACGACGTGCCCATCGCCACGCTGGACTTCTCGTCGCTGTACCCGTCCATCATGATGGCGCACAACCTGTGCTACACCACGCTGCTGCGGCCCGGCGCCGCCCAGAAGCTGGGGTGCGCCCCTCCCCAGAGGCCGGGCGGGGGCGGCAGGGGGGCGGCAGGGGCCTGCCTCACCCCCTCTGGGTCCCGACCCCCAGGCTGACGGAGGAGCAGTTCATCAAGACGCCCACGGGGGACGAGTTTGTGAAGGCGTCGGTGCGCAAGGGGCTGCTGCCGCAGATCCTGGAGAGCCTGCTCAGCGCGCGCAAGAGGTGGGCCCGGCGCCCCAACACACGGACGCCCCCGCCCAGGCCCAGACCGCAGCCCCTGGTGCCCAGACACATGGACGCCCAGGCCCGGACCCAGATCGCAGCCCCGGCGCCCCAGACACAGGGATTCCCCCCCCACCCAGGCCCAGACCATGGCCCCCGGCGCCCGGATATACGGACACCCAGGCCCGGACCGCGGCCCCCGCACCTCGACACACCGACGCCCCCGCCCAGACCCAGACCGCAGCCCTCGGCGCCCCAGACACACGGATCCCCCCCAGGCCCAGACCATGGCCCCCAGCGCCCGGATATACGGACTGCGGCCCCCGCATCCCGACACACCGACGCCCCCGCCCAGACCCAGACTGCAGCTCCCGGCGCCCAGACATACGGATCCCCCCAAGGCCCAGACGGCGGCCCCAAATAGACGGACGCCCCCCCCCTAGGCCCAGATCACGGCCCCTGCGCCCCCAGACACACGAATGCTCAGGCCCGGACCGCAGCCCCCACCTGAGCCGCCCCCCACCCCCCCAGGGCCAAGGCCGAGCTGGCCAAGGAGACGGACCCCCTGCGCCGCCAGGTGCTGGATGGGCGGCAGCTGGCTTTGAAAGTGAGCGCCAACTCCGTGTACGGCTTCACCGGCGCCCAGGTGGGCAAGCTGCCCTGCCTGGAGATCTCGCAGGTGAGCGCCCTCCTGAGAACCGGGCAGCCTGCCGGCGCCCCAGAGCTGGTCCCCCGGGGAGCTCCCGTCCTCGGGCGGCAGGCCAGGCCCCACATGCCCCGGGAGAAGGGGAAGAATAGCCCGTGGGCGGCCCCTGCCAGCCAGAGACTCCGTGGAAGGTCCTTGCAGCAAAAACGGACTAGATCAGTCGGGTGTGGTGGCTTCACAGACGGTGGGGCACTGATGTGGTCAGCCTTCCTCCATCTTTGCAGTCCCGGGAGACAGACAGACATCTCTGTGAGCAGAGGGCTCCTGCAGACACAGTGCAATGGTAACCCCGATAGCAAAAACAGACAAAAACAAAAGCTTTCTAACTGGCAAAAAAAAAAAAAAAAAAAACAGCAAGTGTCCCGTGTTGCAGACGCAGAAACTGAAGCGCCTGCCTGGAGGCGGCAGTAGGCGGCCCTCCCCCTCCCCCAGGCTGCCTCCTCCTCCCCCAGGGCCCCCACACTGCCCCCTCCTCCCCCAGGGCCTCCACACTGCCCCCTCCTCCCCCTCCCCCAGGGCCCCCACACTGCCCCCTCCCCCCTCCCCCAAGGCCTCCACACTGCCCCCTCCTCCCCCAGGGCCTCCACACTGCCTCCCCCTCCCCTCCCCCAGGGCCTCCACACTGCCCCCCTCCTCCCCCTTACCTCCCCCAGGGCCTCCACACTGCCCCCTCCTCCCCCTCACCTCCCCCAGGGCCTCCACACTGCCTCCTCCTCCCCCTCCCCCAGGGCCCCCACACTGCCCCCTCCTCCCCCGCAGAGCGTCACGGGGTTCGGCCGGCAGATGATCGAGAAGACGAAGCAGCTGGTGGAGTCCAAGTACACGCGGGAGGGCGGCTACAGCGCGGACGCCAAGGTGGGGGCGCGGCGCCCAGGGCGGGGTGGGCACCCGGCAGCAGCCTCTCACACGCCCTCCCTCCAGGTGGTGTACGGAGACACGGACTCTGTCATGTGCCGCTTCGGGGTGTCCTCGGTGGCAGAGGCCATGGCCCTGGGGCGGGAGGCTGCCGACTGGGTGTCCGGCCACTTCCCACCACCCATCCGGCTGGAGTTTGAGAAGGTACGTGCCCCCTTCAAAATGAACCCACAGCAGGGCGAGTGGCCCTGCGACATCCAGCACACAGCCCAGCTCCATGGAGGGTGGGGCTGTACTGTGGTGTCTGCCTCAAAATAATGAAATGGGGCCAGGCACCCTGATGAGACACACGTTACCACATGAGGACCTGGGTTCGAGCCCCCACTCCTCACCTACAGAGAGAAAGCTTCACAAGCAGGTCTGAGGTATCTCTCCATTTCTGTCCTCCTCACTCAATTTCTACCTGTCTATGAAATAACAGAAACAAGGGGAATGACCGCCAGGAGCGATGGATCTGTCATCCAAGCACCGAGCCCCAGTGATAGCCCCGATGGGAGGATAGAGAATTGGGCCAGAGTGGCCCAGGAGGTGGCCCAGTGGGTAAAGCATTGGACTCTCAAGCATGAGGTCCTGAGTTGAGTCCCCAGCAGCACATGTATCAGAGTGATGTCTGGTTCTTTCTCTCTCTCTCCTTATCCCTCTCATTGATAAATAAATAAAATATTATTTTAAAAAAAGAGAGGGAGAGAGAATTGGGCCAGGAACAGTGGATTTGTGGTGCTGGCACTGAGCCCCAGCGATAACCCTAGAGGCAAAAAAAAAGAGAGAGAATTGGGCCAGGGAGGCTAGTCAGTGGGACCGTAGTGACACGAGGCAGCAGCCAAAGGAGATGCAGCTGGGAGATAAGTCCAAAGGTTCAATCCCCAGCAACGCCGTAAGCCAGAGCTGAGCAGTGCTTTGGTAAAAAAAAAAAAAAAGGGGGGGGGTGTGTGTGGCCATGGTGTACCTGGTTAAGCACACATAGTACTACTCAGAAGGACACAGCATAGACCCAGGTCCGAGCCCCGGCTCCCCCCCTGCAGGGGTCGCTTCTTAAGTAGTGAAGCAGGTCTGCAGGTGTCTTTCCTTTGTCTTCCCATCCTCTCTGAATTTCTCTCTGTCCTATCTAATAAGGGGTGGGGGGTGGTGATGGCCCTGGGTTAAGCGCACACACGCATTACGGGGCACAAGGACCTGAATTCCAGCCCCTGCTCCCCACCTGCAGGGGGGAAGCTTTGTTTTGTTTTTGTTTTGTTTTTTAATATGGGGGGAAGCTTTGTGAGTGGTGAAGCAGGGCTGCAGATGTCTCTTCCTCCACCTTCCTCTCCCCTCTCAATAGCTCTGTCTCTATCCAGTGATAAATAAAAAAATATTCAAAACAAGAAACAAGCAGGGAAAAAAAGGTTGCCAGAAGCAGTGGATTCTTAGTGCCAGCAACTGGAGGCAAGGAACAAAAAAAGGGCGGAGGAGGCTGAGAGCTCGTAGGTGGGATGTGGGCCTTGACGTGTGCTCGGCCAGGCTCAGCCCCAGCGTCACACACGTGCTGGTGGACTGGGGTGAGCTCAGGTGCTGGGGTGTCTGTTTCTCATCAGAACGACTAGAACAGCCTGGAGCAGTGAAATCACTGCAGCGGCAGACACTGGGCTGTGGGCCCTAAACAGGCAGGTCGGGCCGTTCCTGTGTCCCAGGATCTCCATTACGGGGTACCTCAGTCAGAGCTCTCAGCACTTCTGGGGTGCTCCCGAGTTCTGGGGCCTTGGATCAGGAGCCTACGGGGCCCTGGGGTTTGCTAGCAGGATGTTGTCTGTCTTCTGAGAGGCTGTCAGTCTCTGGATTGGGGGGGAATGAGTCCTGAGACCCTCGGGCGGGGCCTGTCCTGAATCAGGGCGCCATGATCCCAGGCCCCCAGCGAAGGTCTAGAAGCTGTTGTATTTCACTCCCAGGGGGTGGGACCAGGGGGGCGGGTCTCACGCTCCAGGCTCCTTTCTTTCCGTTTCAGTCAAGGTTATGCTGAGGCTAGGTGCCCACACTATGAATCCCCTGCTGCTGGCGGCCAACTCTTCATTTTATTGGGTGGGACAGAGAAATTGAAGGAGGGGGGCAGAGATAGACACTTGCAGACCTGCTTTACCAATTGGGGGGCTGTCCCCTGCAGGTGGGGAGACTGGTGCCTGAACCCTGGTCCTTGCACATGTCCTTGCACTTAGTACTGTGTGCGCCTAACCGGGTGCACCGCGCCCCCACAGGCTGCTCTCTCCATTCAGAGAGACAGGAGACTCCAGCAAGTCAGAAAGACAGGAGCCTTCCCACAGCCCCAGTGCTGTAGCACCTCCATGGGGCGGCAGGGTTTGGGGCCAGCGAGCTCCGTCCCCCACCCTCTCCCTGGGGTCTCCAGGCCCCTCGCCCCGCAGGCGTGTCAGTGTCACGCGGAGAGACCATGCTGCCTGCTGTTTCTGGGCTAGGACTGGGCTGGTGTTCCAGCCTCCTCCGAACCCGCCCCCGCCCCCAGGTCTACTTCCCCTACCTGCTGATCAGCAAGAAGCGCTATGCCGGGCTGCTCTTCTCGTCCAAGCCCGATGCCCACGACCGCATGGACTGCAAGGGGCTGGAGGCCGTGCGCAGGGACAACTGCCCCCTGGTGGCCAACCTCGTCACTGCATCGCTGCGCCGCCTCCTCATTGACAGGTGGGGGGGTGCGCCCCAGGGCCAGGGCCGACACCTCCCTCCTCCCTGGGTCCCAGGACCCCCCCCTCAGGCGCTCCTCCACTCCCATGGCCCCTCCCACTAATGTCCACGGGCCCGCAGCCCCACCTACTCCACACTCGGGTCCCCCAGCCCCTCCTCCCTGCACCCATGCTCCCCCCCCAAGCACCAACCCCCTCATACCCCGGGGTCCCCCAGCCCCTGCTCCCCTGGGGACCCAGGTGCAGGCCGCCTCCCCCACCCACCGTGGTGGAAAGTGTGCGGCTGTGCAGCTGCGTGTTCGGGCTCCGCCACTGGCCCCTGTGGGCAGCCTCTCCCGCCGCAGCCCTGCAGCTCCCGGCCTCCGGCCTCCCCCGTGGGCTGCGCTCAGCCGGCGCCCCCTCCCCGCAGGGACCCGGAGGGTGCCGTGGCGCATGCGCAGGAGGTCATCTCGGACCTGCTGTGCAACCGCATCGACATCTCGCAGCTGGTCATCACCAAGGAGCTGACGCGCGCGGCGGCCGACTACGCGGGCAAGCAGGCGCACGTGGAGCTGGCCGAGAGGTGCGGGCCGAGCCGGGGAGACCCCCACTCCCACCCGGGGAGACCCCCACCCGCGGCCCCCCGCCCTCACCTCCCCTCCCCACAGGATGAGGAAGCGGGACCCCGGGAGCGCCCCCAGCCTGGGCGACCGCGTCCCCTACGTGATCATCAGCGCCGCCAAGGGCGTGGCCGCCTACATGAAGTCCGAGGTCGGCCAGGCCCACCTGCCCGGGCCCAGCGGCTCTCACTTCTGCTTTCCGCCTGCAGGCGGGGAGGGAGCTTCCTGGGGGGGGGGGGGGAGGACTAGAGCAGCTCCCAGGCCTCCCCGCCTTCCGGAGGCCCCGCCCGGCCCCATGCACGGTGTCCGTCTGTCCATCCCCATCTGTCCCGGGAGTCCTCTAGCCCGAGCCGTCCGTGCTTACGGAGAGCCCGGGATGGCGCCCCCAGCTCCCCGCCCGGGGGTTGCGGGTCTGAGCCCCGGGGCCCCACCCACGGCCCCCGCCCCAGGGCGCCCCCCCCAGGCCTGACCCCCGCCCCGCAGGACCCCCTGTTCGTGCTGGAGCACAGCCTGCCCATAGACACGCAGTACTACCTGGAACAGCAGCTCGCCAAGCCCCTCCTGCGCATTTTCGAGCCCATCCTGGGCGAGGGCCGCGCCGAGGCCGTGCTGCTGCGTACGCGGGGGCGGGGGCGGGGGCGGGGGCGGGGGCGGGGGCGGGGCCGGGGTCGCGGTGGGCACAGGGGTCGGGGTCGGGTCGGGGTGAGCACAGGGGTCGGGTCGGGGTGGGCACAGGGTCGGGTCGGGGTGGGCACCGGGTCGGGGTGGGCACAGGGTCGGGTGGGGGTGGGCACGGGGACCGGATGGGGTTGGGCATGGGGGTCGGGTGGGGGGGCACAGGGGTCGGGTGGGTGTGGGCACGGGGCCGGGGTGGGCACGGGGCCGGGTCTGGGTGGGCACGGGGGTCGGGTGGGGGAGCACGGGGGTCGGGTGGGGGGGCACGGGGGTCGGGTGGGGGTGTGCACGGGGGCCGGGTCGGGGTGGGCACGGGGGCCGGGTCGGGGTGGGCACGGGGGTCGGGTCAGGGGGGCACGGGGGCCGGGTTGGGGTGGGCACGGGGGTCGGGTGGGGTGGGTATGGGGGCCGGGTGGGTTTGGGCACCGGGTCGGGGTGGGCATGGGCTCTGGGCACCGCCCGTCCCCCACCCCCGCCCACCCAGCGCTGCCCTGACCCCCAGGCGGCGACCACACGCGCTGCAAGACGGTGCTGACTGGCACGGTGGGCGGCCTGCTGGCCTTTGCCAAGCGCCGAGACTGCTGCATCGGCTGCCGCTCGGTGCTCAACCACCGGGGTGAGGACCCCTGCCTGGGGCTTCCCCCCCCCCCCCCCCCCCCCCCCCCCCCGCCCGGGACTTTTCCCTACACACTGCTGCCTTGTTCTGCTGGGACTTTTGGGGTGGCGGGCGGGGAAGGGATGGTGGGGGCTGCCCAGCTCAGCTCCAGTCCTTATCGATCCCCCAGGAGCCGTGTGCAAGTTCTGCCAGCCCCGAGAGTCAGAGCTGTACCAGAAGGAGGTGAGGAAGGAGCTGAGCACACATTCCAGTCACAAGGGCCGGGGTTCAAGCCCTCACTCCCCGTCTGCAGGGAGGAAGCTTCACAAGTGATGAAGCAGTGCTGCAGGTGGCTCTGTCTCTCTCTCTCTCAGATTCTCTCTGTCCTCTAAAAAATACACTAAAGGGAGTCAGGCGATATAGCACAACGGGTTAAGTGCAGGTTGAGCAAAGTGCAAGGACCGGCGTAAGGATCCCGGCTCCCCACCTGCAAGGGGAATCGCTTCACAGGCGGTGAAGCAGGTCTGCAGGTGTCTGTCTTTCTCTCCCCCTGTCTTCCCCTCCTCTCTCCATTTCTCTCTGTCCTATCTAACATTGACACCAATAACAACAACTATAACCACAACAATAAAAAAAAAACAAGGGCAACAAAAGGGAAAAAATAAATATAAAAAAACTAAAAAACAGTGAAAAGGGCCACACCTGGTTAAGCGCACACGTTACGTTGTGTAAGACCCCAGGTTCAAGCCCCTGGTCCCCACCTGCAGGGGGAAAGCTTCAGGAGTGGTGAAGCAGGGCTGCAGGTGTCTCTCCCTCCCTGTCTCCTCTCTATTTCTGTCTATCCAATAATAATAAACAAATGTCTTTAAAATAATTCTTTAAAAAAAAAAAGAGGTAGGGGCTGGGGGCAGGGACCAGGTGGGACACGCTGACCTTCCACCTACTGTCTGTCCTTCCCCCATGGGTCTGTCTGTCCCCGCCCCCCCAACCCCCAGGTGTCGCACCTGAACGCCTTGGAGGAGCGCTTCTCGCGCCTGTGGACGCAGTGCCAGCGCTGCCAGGGCAGCCTGCACGAGGACGTCATCTGCACCAGGTGCGCCCCCCGCAGCGGCCCCCAGGGTCCCCGCGTCCCGGCCCAGGGGTCTGGGGGCGCCCCACCCCTCCGCAGGGCGCGCCGGGGCCGGGCTTTCCCCAGGGAACGGGCGGGCGGGGCGGGTTCCCACGCCAGGTGACAGGTGATATACGGCCCCGGCCCCCGCCGGCCGGGCACCCGCTGTTATCGGCTCCCCCCTCCCCATGCCCGCTGAGCAAACAGTCCGCCTGGGAAGGGGGGCGCGGGCAGGGGCGGGGGGCCAAAGTCCTGAGAAGCGGCCGCCTGAGCCCGCCCCCGCCCGCGCCCTGACCCCGCAGCCGCGACTGTCCCATCTTCTACATGCGCAAGAAGGTGCGCAAGGACCTGGAGGACCAGGAGCAGCTGCTGCGGCGCTTTGGGCCGCCGGGGCCCGAGGCCTGGTGACCGACTGCGGTGGGGGGCGGGGGCGGAGACAGTGAATAAAGTTCTGGCTTTTTGGAACCTGGTGTTGTGTGGTCTTGGGGGGTGGGGGGTGGAGCTGCCTGCAAAGATCCCAGGGCCGAGCCCCTCTGCTCTCAGGCCACCCAAGCCAGGCCTGCCACAGTTTTCCCAAAGCCCGCCCACCCATCAGGACCCGGCCGCCCCCCCCCCCAGGTGTCAGCTGGTTTCCTCTGGCCTGGGGCAGCCCCCGCCCGCTGCCCACGGTGTTTCCACCTGGGGTCTTCGCCAGCTCCAAGGCGACCACCCCCCCACCCCCAGTCTGCACCCACTTCTGAGCACCCTGGGGACCCCATCTGCCCGGACGCCACCCACATCTAAGCGCTGCTTTGCAGATGGGTCCGAGGCCCTGGAAACCACTCCCCTCTGGGGCCAGGACCCCCCCCTGCCCCGCTCTGACAGCCCCTTCAGCCTGCTCACGGCTCCTGTTTCAGGGTTCCCCAAGTCTGGCTGTTCCCTATTTCCACCTCGCTGGGTCAGCCTGCTCCCTCCATCCCACACACACCCTCCGACTGAGGGGATCCCCAAATTCAGCCGGGCCCTGGGTCCCACCCTCCCCATCACGTGACATGGGTGTTGTGCAACCCAGCCCCCTCCCCCGACCCCCTCCCCGAGGGGAATTTCGAGGAGGGCCGAGTTCACCCGGGCACCCCAGCTCCCCCCCCCCCCAGCCACCAGGGGGCCGGGCCAAGGTATAAATAGGGCTGCGGGTTCTGCTCCTGCCAGTCCGCCAGCCCGGCACCACCATGCTCGCCCTGGAGGCTGCACAGTAAGTGGAACCTTCCCCATACCCCCTGGGGCCCCTCTGCCCAGGGCACCCACCACCCCACAGGGCCACGACCAGGACCAAGGCGGCCCAGGGCTTCAGGAACTTTCACTCAGCTCCATCCCTGTGTCAGCTGGGGAGCCTCTCTGCCCCCCCCCCCCCCCGTCCTTAGTGGCTATTGGGGGGTGGGGGGTCTGGGTCTCTTCTCTCTAAGTCTCTTTCTCCTCTCCTTCCTCTGCCTGTCTGTCTGTCTCCGAGACTCACTCAGTTCTCCCTTTGCCTCCTGGATGTCTCTCTCCATTGCCCCCCCCCCAGACCCACTTCGCCCTGCGGCTCCCTGAGCCCCTACACCTCTCCGGGGACTACTTTCTCTCACTTCCCTGCCCCCCCAGCCTCGGTCTATGCAAATCCCCAGGGAGGGGGGTCATTTGCCTGTACCCCCTGCGCCCCACTTCCTGTCCCACTGAGGGGGGGCCAGCTCGTTGGGGCCGGTCTCACGGACACAGCGGCGGGTGTGGTGGTCACAGCTGCAGCCGCCTCCCCCCAGCGGCCCCCCGACCCCGGGCCACGCAGGTGGCTGAAGGCTCGGTGACATGCCCGTGTGTCTCTCCCCCGCCAGGCTCGAGGCGCCTCACTTCAGTTGTCTGG